>NC_143045.1:2951000-3310500 GCF_057628025.1 Oncorhynchus mykiss
CATATGGGATCATTTAACTAGTGTTAAATGAAAATATATTTTATATTTGAGATTCTTCAAATAGCCACCCTTTGCTTTGATGACAGCTTTGCACACTCTTGGCATTATCTCATCCAGCTTCACCTGGAATGCAGGGGGGGGGGGGGGGGAACAGAGGGTTAAATACACAACATGTAATGAGGGAATTGAGACCAGGTGTGTGGGAAGACAAGACAAAACAAAAGGAAAATGAAAAGTGGATCGATGATGGCTAGAAGACCGGCGACGCCGAGCGCCGTCAGAACAAGGAGAGGAACCGGCTTTGCGGAAGTCGTGACAGCATTTCAGAACATACCTCACGTCAGAGAAAATACAAGAACATATACATTTTTAAATAGCACATTGAAACAAAGTCTAAATATGTATTTTTTCACAAGGTAAGATAGGATTGATTATTAGAATGTATTTATATTATTTCATGAACCAAACAGTGCAAACATCAGACTAAAGCCTCAGTTGAAATTGGTGCGCACACTCAGATTGTAATCTGAGAAAACCAAAGCATGTGTGTGACACTGTCTTCAGTGGTATTAACACAGATCTGTCTATTAGACAGTGATAGAGCTAATCAATAAATATTCACATTCCCTGACACACTTCGGTTATCTTAGGTGACATCACACCATGCTGTTTTGACACACAATAAATGGTCTACATGGGTCGAGTTCAAACATTGTTATACAGGACAAGTGTAAAATATTACATTTGAATGTCGCTCTATTAAAAAGACATGGACCAATGACTCTACTTCATTCATAAAGCACCTTTCACAATCCACAAAAGATTTGTATTTAAAAGGAATTGTGATAGAATGAAAGAGTGCCAGAACGAGCTTCAGTAGTTGAACTAAAGGCAAACAAGCCACATACCGTTACTGTAGGCAAAAAGCAGGCACAAATGGAAAGAATAAAAACACAAGTCAACTTAACAAAGCTATAAATAGTGGCTTAAGAGCATATTAGCATTGGAATGAGACACTCATGGTTCATCCATCCATTGATCTATTAATTCACAGGAACACATCAGCCGGAGGGCTGTGCTTCCTCCTGTCACTTCTCACACTCGTGTACATACAAGAGCAGATACCACTACTGTTCAGTGAAAAAAAGAGACATGCTCGCGACAGTCTTACTGCAGGGGATTCTGTTCCTTGCAACTGATACAGCGTGGCCTGTAGGGATTCCCATGCTGGGGCACAGTGGGAAAGTTAATATCAAACACATAATAGGACTTGAAGCACACATCCAGTGCCCCCAAGCAGTGAAAAAAAGTCATGACCGGGCTGATGGAAACATGAAATGCCGTTACAATTGTATAAATGCCTACAGACAATTTGTTCGTTCGACATGGTGGAATCTTTGTGTCGTTAAAAGTAATTATATGATAAATGGCAAGAGAAACTCCTTTTATTCCGAAAATATTGATATAATAACCATCATATCGAAGTGTATGTGCACTACTTCATCATGCACAGCCTTTTCTCTGCAGAAAGTCTCATCTCTGGTGGGAAAATGCGCATATTGTTTTATGCAGATTTTAGAATATTTGCATGAAAATCTGTCGCAAATTGGATGGAAACCTACCTAATGTCTTGAAGTGTGCAGTTATGCATAACAGATTTTTGAAATCTATTCCTTTCATTCAATGTTTACAAAATACTGTTTACCATGATCTAATATCCCCATCATTCCTCACTATGCCTATCCACTATTTAAATGTACAGGCTGCAAGTCAATGGACTTTCTGGTCTCATTGAAGATGGGTCGGAATTACTTCCTGCCTATCTTGTAGACTGGTGTTGGGAAGACCACTGGCAGACGTCTTAAAGCGATGTCACCTTGTGTATCTGGAGAGAACAATGTTCAGTGAATAAGAAGACCCGGCTACTGCTCAAGCTTGATGTATCGCTTGGTGTGTCCACAGTGCTATGCATTCGTGTGTATGTCCTGAGGACCTCCCCTCCTGTATAAAAAAAGGTGGTGTTTACAGAATACTCACTGTGTGTAAGGCTTTTATGTTCTCCTTTAACTTCAGGCTATAGTCGAGTCATCCAAATGCAAGGGTGTTTCCTGGTTCATCTCTTCTGCTGCAACATATAGGGTGAAAGGGATATCTAATCAGTTGCACAACTGAAGGCATTAAACCAACCCCTCTGAATCAGAGAGGTGCGGGGGCCTCTCCTAATCGACATCCACTGCGCCCAGGGAGCAGTTGTTTTTGGGTGTTAACTGCCTTGCTCAAGGGCAGAACGGTAGATTTTTCCACCTTGTAATGGCTGCATGGTTCTAAGAGGCTCTGGTGACGTCTTTCAAGTTTCCATTAAGATTGTCATCGATAACCAATCGTACAATGTGGAAGACGTAGATTCTGTTTTACACAGGGTCAATGAAAATCGGTGTGCCCCCCCACCACGAAGATCTGTAACCACTCAAAAATGAATTCTTAGTTTTACTTACCTTCAAACTTTGGAAGAAAAGAGGCCTTGACCTCTGCATTTAAGTACAGAAATAAAGAAATGTTAGTTTAGCTAGCTAGCTATGTTTCTAACTTGGCTACATCAAATTTAAGGTAAACTAAAGTTAGCTAGCTAACAGAATTTGCATCCATCCTCCTCAACTTCACAAGTCTGACTAAAGTTGCCATTGTCAGAAAACATTGAAAACCAGTACAGTAACACTAGCAAACTCAATCAATCACCAAGCAACCATGAAATAAGCATGCCAAATATCTTGGTTAAATTAACCCAGATGGAGAATAAGTTAAATCTAGCTATGGTAACTCAGCCAGTGAACTTAGCTAACCTACTGTATGGTAACTTATTTAGCTAGCCAGCTAGCTTAGCTAATGAGTGAAACAGTGTCCAAGACCGTCCAGAAGAAGTGTCAGACTAAGGTAGTTAACTTTAGTTAGCTACCGTTACAGACACTGACATAGTTAGCAAGCCAAATGTTGACAAAAAAACTTAAATGTAATTATATTCTGCCACAACACTTCAGAAAGCTAGCGTCGCAAGCAGGGTCGCGAGACTAATGTTACTACAGCCAGAGTTATTAACACAGAAAATGGCTAGCTAGCTTACGCTCAAGCTAACATTAGCTAGCTACCTAATTATGATAGGACAGGATTTTTTTATTTCACCTTTATTTAACCAGGTAGGCCAGTTGGGAACAAGTTCTCATTTACAACTGTGACCTGGCCAAGATTAAGCAAAGCAGTGCGACACAAACAAAGTTACACATGGGATAAACAAACATACAGTCAATAACACAATAGAAAAAAATCTATATACAGTGTGTGCAAATGTAGTAAGATTAGGGAGGTAAGGCAATAAACAGGCCATAGTGGCGAAATAATTACAATTTAGCAATTAAACACTGGAGTGATAGATAGAAGTTGAATAGATAGAAGATGAACGTGCAAGTGGAGATACTGGGGTGCAAAGGAGCAAAAAAAAAATAATAATATTTAACCTGAATGACCATCAAATTCAGAATTCGTAATGTTTGTTACTTACCGTTTTCATGGATTTCAGTCAGCCAAAACACCCTTTGTCTGTCTAAATGACTTTAGCCATCTTCCATTCCTCAGTAACTTTGTCACACTAGCTAGAACACGTGCAAGTTTTCTGGTGGACTTCACACACTGGTGGCAGGAGAATTAACCAGCTGGCTGGGTCAAATATCCATAACACAACCTAAATAACCCAGCCCCAACAATCCAACTTTGCTGTATTTACAGAAAACAACCCAACTATTGACCCAATGCCTACAACCCAGCAATTGGGTCATCCAAACAATCCAACATTTTTTGGACTGTAACTTATGCATGCAAGAAGCCTGGACCTGTTTGGTGCAAACCTATTTCTCTGTCCTCAGTTTGATTGAAGGCCTCAATCTGTATTTTTGTCTTGTTACTGATTGCTTCTAGAAAGAGATCAACACATGAACAAGATGAGCTAGCTACTAGTTTAAATAAATTAAAAATGTAATTGTTACAAATACATTAATGAGAATAATACATGCATTTACTTAACTTATCAGTCTTGAATACTATACTTTTTTTGTGTGATAAATGAGTGTATTATGAGTGCACCACAAACATATTTCCATATTTCCACTTTACCAACACCACGGGTAGGTAAAGTGTATTCATACGTTTTGGTTTGATGTCAAGTCAACTCATATTGTTGCTACCTACCTTAGCTGTTGTGCTAGCTAACATGCTATTGAACCGTTACACTAGCATATTGGCATGCATATTGGTATTAAAAGACAGCAATGTATCATTAGTTAGCTATCACATGAATTATGCAAAAATTATGATATAACGTTAGCTAGCTAAGCACTAGCCAGTGGTGCTGACAGATTGAAACTGGTATCAACAAAATGTGTTTCACTCTATCCCATAAAACAATTTTGGTAGGGAACTATAGCTTGATAGCTTGGTTTCCATTTGTCAACAGATGTTTCTAATCCCACTGATTGGTCATCAACTGGTCTTCGAATTTGTTGCCACAGATTCAAATTGAATCCTGAAATGTCTGCCAGAGAAAAAACCTCTGGCGAACTGTTTGACACAGATTAGTGGAAAACGTTTGCAAACTTTTGTTAACATCTGTCACGCCCTGGTCTTAGTATTCTGTGTTCTCTTTATTATTTTGGTTAGGCCATGGTGTGACATGGGTGATTTATGTGGTTTGTTTTGTCTAGGGGTTTTGTAGTTTATGGGATTGTGTTTAGTTAAGTATTCTAGGTAAGTCTATGGTTGCCTGGAGTGGTTCTCAATCAGAGGCAGGTGGTTATCGTTGTCTCTGATTGGGAACCATATTTAGGCAGCCATATTCTTTAGGTCTCTTGTGGGTGATTGTTCCTGTCTCTGTGTTTTGCACCAGTTAGGACTGTTTCCGGTTTTCCACGGTTTCTTATTTTGTATTATACATTGTTCAAGTTATCATCTTTATTAAAGATGTTTATAAATAACCACGCTGCGTTTTGGTCCGCCTCTCTTTCACCAGAAGAAAACCGTTACAGAATCACCCACCAACCAAGGACCAAGCGGCGTGGTAAACAGAGGCAGCAGAAAAAGCAACAGGAGCAGCAGGAGCAACAGCAGCAGCAGCAAAAGCAGCAGCAGGAGAATCAACAAAGGCAGCAGCAGCAGCAGCAGTGGGAGAGGCTGCACTATTTGGAGAAATGGACTTGGGAGGAGATCCTAGATGGGAAAGGACCCTGGGCAGAGCCAGGGGAATATTGCTGCCCCAAAGCCGAGCGGGAGGCAGCGAAAGCAGAGACACTATGAGGAGCTAGCACGGCAGAGCGGCTGAAAGCCCGAGAGGCAGCCCCAGGAGCCAGACCTGAGCCAACTCTCCCTGTTACCGCAAGGAGCCATGGATGTTATCGCCAGAGCCCCTCGGTCCAGAGGCGCCAGAGCCCCTCGGTCCAGAGGCGCCAGAGCCCCTCGGTCCAGAGGCGCCAGAGCCCCTCTGTCCAGAGGCGCCAGAGCCTCTCTGTCTAGCGCTGCCAGAGCCTTCCTCCTCTCCAGCGCAGCCGGAGTCTCCCGCCTGTCCGGTGCTGTAAGAGCTTCCGCCCCTCAGTCCAGAGGCGCCAGAGCTCCTCTGTCCCGTCTGCCATGAGCCGCCGGAGTCTCCCGTCTGCCACGAGCCGCCGGAGTCTCCCGTCTGCCACGAGCCGCCGGAGTCTCCCGTCTGCGACGAGCCGCCGGAGTCTCCCGTCTGCGACGAGCCGCCGGAGTCTCCCGTCTGCGACGAGCCGCCGGAGTCTCCCGTCTGCGACGAGCCGCCGGAGTCTCCCGTCTGCGACGAGCCGCCGGAGTCTCCCGTCTGCGACGAGCCGCCGGAGTCTCCCGTCTGCCATGAGCCGCCGGAGTCTCCCGTCTGCCATGAGCCGCCGGAGCCGCCAGTCAGCCATGATCCGCCGGAGCCGCCAGTCAGCCAGGATCCGCCAGAGCCGCCAAGATCTGCCAGGATCCGCCAGGCAGCCAAGATCTGCCAGATCCGCCAGGCAGCCAAGATCTGCCAGATCCGCCAGTCAGCCAGGATATGCCAGATCCGCCAGTCAGCCAGGATCTGCCAGTCAGCCAGGATCCGCCAGAGCCGCCAGTCAGCCAGGATCCGCCAGAGCCGCCAGTCAGCCAGGATCCGCCAGAGCCGCCAGTCAGCCAAGATCCGCCAGATCTGCCAGTCAGCCAGGATCTGCCAGTCTGCCAGATCTGCCAGTCAGCCAAGATCTGCCAGATCTGCCAGTCATCCAGGATCCGCCAGTCAGCCAGGATATGCCAGATCCGCCAGTCAGCCAGGATCTGCCAGTCAGCCAAGATCTGCCAGATCCGCCAGTCAGCCAGGATCCGCCAGTCAGCCAGATCCGCCAGTCAGCCAGGATCTGACAGATCCGCCAGTCAGCCAGGATCCACCACTCAGCCAGAACCGCCGGTCAGCCAGGATCTGCCAGAGCCGCCAGTCAGCCAGGATCTGCCAGAGCTCAGGCAGGTTGACGGCTATCTCTTAGTCCTGAGCTTCCCCTCAGGCCTGAGCTTCCCCTCAGGCCTGAGCTTCCCCTCAGGCCTGAGCTTCCCCTCAGGCCTGAGCTACCCCTCAGGCCTGAGCTACCCCTCAGGCCTGAACTTCCTCAGTAATGAGGCACCCCTCAGTCCAGGTGGACCCTTTGTTAGGGTTACTAGGCCTAGGTCGGCGTCGAGGGTCGCCTATCTAAGGACGCTAAGGAGGTGGACAAAGACTATGATGGAGTGGGGTCCACGTCCAGCGCCAGAGCCGCCACCGTGGACAGACGCCCACCCAGACCCTCCCCTATGGGTTTAGGTGTGCGGCCGAGAGTCCGTACCTTTGGGGGGGGGGTACTGTCACGCCCTGGTCTTAGCATTCTGTGTTCTCTTTATTATTTTGGTTAGGCCAGGGTGTGACATGGGTGATTTATGTGGTTTGTTTTGTCTAGGGGTTTTGTAGTTTATGGGATTGTGTTTAGTTAAGTATTCTAGGTAAGTCTATGGTTGCCTGGAGTGGTTCTCAATCAGAGGCAGGTGGTTATCGTTGTCTCTGATTGGGAACCATATTTAGGCAGCCATATTCTTTAGGTCTCTTGTGGGTGATTGTTCCTGTCTCTGTGTTTTGTACCAGTTGGGAAGGTTTTCGGTTTTCCATGTTTTCTTATTTTGTATTATACATTGTTCAATGTCATCTTTATTTATCTTTATTAACGATGTTTATATATAACCACGCTGCGTTTTGGTCCGCCTCTCTTTCACCAGAAGAAAACCGTTACAACATCTTGTGGCACAGTATTTAGTTGGCAGCAAATTTTCCACAAGCTTGCGGGAAGTTTGCAGCAACAAATACATTCTTGTAAGGCAAAAATACACAGTCACCAAATTGACCTTTAACAGATGATTATTTAGCAATTAGAGTGCATTAATTCAGTGTTTCATTGTAAAACATGATGACTTTTGATGTATTTAATAAAAAGCAGAAGTAATGCATTTAAAGTCTAATAGATGGCTATTGCTTACTGTGTGTGTTATAAATCAAACAACTTCCTAATTAGGCCTAAGTGTTAACAAGCCTACTATTTCATATGATATTCAGCCAAAATATTAGCTGGCAGCAGTAGGCTAAACCTGTGTCAGTGTGTGTCTTTCTCTGCTAAAATATATTATGACAACAGAGAAATTGCGCAAAAATCATTTTAAAAAATCTAAATGGGCCGCCAGCCATGTCCCTTTATAAAATATGTTTATTTTAAATTATTTTCTCAACTTCGACCAGCCCACCCAACAAAAAGATGGTTCGGCCCATCTGGCATTGCCAGAATTGCCAGATGGTCAATTTCACCCATGTGAGAGGTGTATGATTCATGTTGCCTGACGTTTGCGACTACACTGACAGTGATGATTGCGTCGTTCGTGGATCTGTCAGGGCGGTAGGCAAATTCAAGGGTCGAGCGTGTTGGGGAGGGAGGTGATGTGGTCTTTGACTAGCCTCTCAAACCACTTCATGATGACGGAATTGAGTGGTATTGGGCGGTAGTCATTCAGTTCAGTTACTTTCCCTTTCTTGGGCACGGGATGATAGTGGACATCTTGAAGCAGGTGGGTATAGTGGCCTGGGCTAGGGAGAGATTAAAAATGTACAAAAACACAACAGCCAGCTGGTCTGCACATGTCCTGAGGGCATTGCTAGGGATGCCGCCTGGACCGGCAGCCTTGCAAGGGTTAACACGTTGGAATAACTTCCATCCATCTTCAGTGGAGACTGAGTGTTTAGCCCACGTTGTCATCAGAGGCTTTTCTGGCAGCTTAAGGTCATTGCGCTCGAATCGTGATAAAGTGTTTAGCTTGTCCGGTAGGGTGGCGTTGGTGACCGCGATGTGGCTGGCTTTGTTTTTGTCATCCGTGATCGTTATTAGCCCCTGCCACAATACGCCTTGTGTCCAATCCGCTGAATTGCTCCTCCACTTTGTCCCTATACTTGTGCTTCGACATCTTGATTGATTTGCGAGGTCGTATTTGTACTGTTTAGCCAAGCTATTGTCCCCGGTCACCTTGCCTTGTTTATAAGTAGCATCTTTCTCTTTCAGTTTTCCTACAAGGCTGGAAGGCTTTTGGAAGTCCAGAAATGGATGTACCAATCCCAGATTGGACCTTCAACTTTCAAATTCAAGTACTTGCGAAGTCTCAGGACATGCTGCTTTAGGTTGGTGTCCTCTTGTTTGGAATCAAACTCCTACCACAGAGAATGTAATCACTAGTCATCTGTTCGGTTTCAAAACGAATACTATTTCCATTCTGCATGCTGTTTCAAAACAAAAGGGATCACAACAACCTTCATTCATGTAAATTCAATCACTGACTCATTATCCTGATGCCAGTTTGTAAAAGCCTGTCTCCTACTGGAATGCTATGGACAGTGTGGAAATAGATGTTGATTACATCTACGATCCAGGAAGCAAAGATAATCATTCTAGCACTCTCACATTGGGCAGTTTCAAGTCACATATCTAAATAAAGTGGAGTCGAGGTTCTCTTGAATAACTAATGTTGTCAGTTAAGAGAAGTGTATCTTCAATGTGTTGCTGTAGAAAATGAAATGAAATACCATACACTTTATTTGTCCCCTTAGAGTATTACAATTAGGGCTATGTAATAGCGGTGTGATACATACAACCTTCACAGGCACAGGAGTACAGTAAGAGTACATAGACTACAACAATGACTTGAAAGTGCATGGCAAATAAATATAAAAAAGTAAATGTTCTACTGTGGCTCTGCAGTCTGCGGTGATGATGACACAGAGCTTTTAAACTCAACCTTTTTGGGAAGCAAATGGTAGCAGCTGGTGCACAGCCTGTGGTCTAACTTCTCATCGCATCGCTGGACGCTCGGCACAATTGATCCTGACACCGTCAAAGCAGGTTCCCTCGTGGTCAACTGATTATTTTTTTTCTCTGAAAACCACTCTTATCCTCCACAGCCTAGGAGAGGGATTGGGACACAGGGAGGTGGGCGGGGTGGTCAAAGCAATAGGATAGATAGAGAAAGGGAATGGAGTTGAGGAGGCGGCTGAGGCAAAATGAAAGAGTGAAAGAGATAGAAAGAGAGAGAGATGTCTGTCTCTTCCCTGGCACTGCAATGATGCAGCCATCCTCTGGCAATCTCTCAGCAGGTACCTGTCATTCAGGCTAACTGTGTCCACTGGGCACCCTCATATAGGCCACAGCGTAATTGTCTGAGTGCCGGAGAGAGGCGAGAGGACAGTTTGATGAGAAGCTGGAGGAAACAGATAGACATTGGCGGTGGGGCTGGCAAACAGGCTCTCGAATGGAAGAGGAAAGGGAACAACAGAATACTACGTCATTCTTAAACTACTTACACTCAAAGGGGAATTACAAAGCCATATGTGTGTGTTGTATTTGAAAATGTTTACTAAACAGATTGGCTTTTTGTTTATATCTCTTAATGGGAATTGGTATATCCTCTGAGGGTATGAAATGTAGATTTTCCACCTTGTGGTCAATGCCATCCTCACGGACAGGCAGACGCAGTTGTGAGCATAGCTTATCTGGTTGTCAAAATGGAATGTTTCTGCAGGCTGGTTTTCATTTTGACCCAGTCATGCTCTGACAGAGTGCCTGCACTTCTTGACAGGTGGTTTAACCTGCGGTAAATGTACTTTCATTATTTAAGAAAATACCTCACACCATTTGACAAGAGCTCAATATGCCTGGGTCAAATGTAGTGCACTCTTGAAGGGAAATAGGGTGCCATTTGAGGTGCGGTTTCGAATAGAGTAGTACCATGTTTCATGAATGTTTAATCCAAGGTACTGAAAGAGGTTGTTCAGCTACCTGTTTATGATGAGTGAGTGGTGTGATCATGTCACTGAGGTCAATTTCACCCCAAGCCTTCCAGAAAGGTGTCTGGTGGAGGAGAAAAGGTTGCATTGGTCTATCGGAAATATCAGTCAATTGTTCTAGACCAATGTAAATCCATGTGGGGCAGAGGGGTGGTGATTTTGTGCTATAAATCAAATCAAATTGTATTGGTCACATACACGTGTTTAGCAGATATAATTGCGGGTGTAGCGAAATGCTTGTGTTTCTAGTTCCAACAGTGCAGTAATATCTAACAAGTAATATCTAACAATGTCACAACAATACACACAATACATACAAATGTAAAGTAAAGAAATGGAAATAAGAATATATTAATATTTGGACGAGCAATGTCAGAATGGCATAGACTGAGATACCGTAGAATATAATACAGTATATACATATGAGATTAGTTAATCAAAATATGTAAACATTATTAAAGTAGCCAGTGACTTCAAGTATATGTATATAGGGCAGCAGCCTCTAATGTGCTAGTGATGGCTATTTAACAGTCTGATAGAAGCTGTCTTGAGATAGAATCTGTTTTTCAGTCTCTCGGTCCCAGCTTTGATGCACCTGTACTGGCCTTGCCTTCTGGATGATAGCGGGGTGAAAAGGCAGTGGCTCGGATGGTTGTTGTCCTTGATGATCTTTTTGGCCTTCCTGTCACATCGGATGCTGTTGTAGGTGTCCTGGAGGGCAGGTAGTTTGCCCCCAGTGATGCGTTGGGCAGACTGCACCACCCTCTGGAGAGCCCTGCAGTTGCGGGCATTGCAGTTGCCGTACCAGGCGGTGATACAGCCTGACAGGATGCTCTCAATTGTGCATCTGTACAATGTTGTGAGGCTTTTAGGTGCCACGCCACATTTCTTTAGCCTCCTGTTGCTCCTTCTTCACCACACTGTCTGTGTGGGTGGACCATTTCAGTTTGTCAGTGATGTGTACGCCGAGGAACTTGAAACTTTCCACCTTCTCTACTGCGGTCCCGTCGATGTGGATAGGTGGGTGCTCCCTCTGCTGTTTCCTGAAGTCCATGATCATCTCCTTTGTTTTGTTGACGTTGGGTGAGAGGTTATTTTCCTGGCACCACACTCCCAGGGCCCTCACCTTCTCCCTGTAGGGCGTCTCGTCGTTGTTGCTAATCAGGCCTACTACTGTTGTGTCTGAAAACTTGATGATTGAGTTGGAGGCGTGAGTTCATTGGTGAACATGGAGTACAGGAGGTGGCTGAGCCCACCTCCTCGTGGGGCCCCAGTGTTGAGGACCAGTGAAGTGGAGACGTTACTTCCTACCTTCACAACCTGGGGGGCGGCCCGTCAGGAAGTCCAGGACCCAGTTGCATAGGGCTGGGTTCAGATCCAGGGCCTCGAGTTTAATAATCCGCCTGGAGGGTACTATGGTGTTGAATGCTGAGCTGCAGTCAATGAACAGCTGAACCAAGTCATGCTGAGAGACTCACTGTGAAGAACTGCTATATATGTCCACTGGTGCAGAGAGAGTAAGGGACACAATCAATAGTTTAGGGAAATGCTTGAACTTAAAATGGTTGACATTCATTTTGTGCAACTTGCTTAATGGAAACTGCAAATACAGTGTTTGTAGAATTATAATATTTTCTGTTTAGGATATACATTATTAATGTATGTGCAGTATATTTTACTGCTAGTGTTAATGCACACATGCAATGACAGAAGAATCATACTTTAAATGTCTTTATGTGCAAAGAATATATTTTGCTCACAGGAACTAGATTGACAAGCGTGTCATTGGGAATATTAGTCAAGATAACATTTTTGCGAACAAGATGGGATGCACTTCAACCATTCAAAATATTCAAAAGTGAACCGCAGTCAATCTCGGTTATTTTCTGTGACACAGTAATCTCCCCGAGCTTGCAGATATGACTCTGGGTTTGTGACACCATTGACGTGACAGTCTGGAAATTGAGTGCCAGTCATTCTCGACATTCATCCACATGAATCTGTCTGCCTGAAGTTCAGGCTCATTTCAGCCCAGGTTAGGTCCATAATCCACATGCATTAGTCACCTCCCCTCATGAGCACAAGAAGTGAGCGATGCCTGCCCTCGTGAAATATCAAATTTTGATCACCCCTCCAAGAGTGCAACGGGGACACGCTTGGCGAAAGTCGCCGCTTCTGGCAGTATCCATCATGTAGAGGAACAACAGCAAATGTACTCTGTCACCTTGACCACTGATGAGCAATGGCTTCTGCTTTTCACAGACTGAATATATCATACTGTATCTTTAACCTGGGCACTGCTTTGTGAATAAAAACGACAAACCTTGTCTTTTAGTGAAATAGTGTTATTATGTGACGGTAGATCAAATATTTATGATACAAATATAAACTCTTCTTCCTAATGCTGGAAGTCACTTGATACCACAATTTCTCAACTTTGTTACGTACCAATTACCAATTAGGTACCAATTGCAGTGCAGGTATTTTTTACGAGACTATGTGAATGTGTATTGAGTAACTTTACGCATCTTGCATCTGTTGTTTCTCAGTGAGAGACAATACAGTCATTTTTAACTTGAGTTTACAGGCCTCAGATTGAAGTGTGGGCTAATATATTTGCCACTGTTAACACTGCTGGAAAGGTTAAAGTGGCCCTTGGGGAGAGAGAGATGCTTGCCAAGTGTGTTTTGGAGGTTGCCATTGCCACCATGCTAGTGCCTGTGGATGGCTCCAGAGAGAGGGAGAAAGAGAGAAGGGGGAGGGAGGGAGAGGGAGAGGGGGAGATAGAGGGACAAAGTGACAGACAAAGAGACGATAGAGGAATGTGATCCTCCTCTATGACGGCTAAGTGCCCATCTCCGGCTAAGTGCCTCTTCTCCTTCAGGGCCCTAATGAAGCCCTGGGGAACTCCGCGGCTGCAGCCGTGGCCTGTGACTCATCCTTCACTGGGGCCCGCCTCCCAGGGCCTGCCGTCTACAGCCTGGGCCACCGGCACAGCTGGCACACCCTCATTACCGGCTGCATGGAGAAGCAACAATGGAGCTGTATTCTCCGTGTCTCTGATCCAGGTGACTGGGCCCAGGAGCCTGTTCTCCGCTGCTCCCCTGTTCTCCACCTCTCAGCAAATGAGCAAGTGGAAATGGAAATGTCGTGGGCTGCTGTACTGTAGCCATGGGTCCTCAAGAGGAGTCATTGTGATTCGGCAGCATATCAGGGTTAACATATCAGGGTTAACTTAGAGGTCCATTGGCTCAGACTGCAGATGTGCGGATTGGTACAAACCCACTAGTGATGCGTTGGGAGACAAAGCTGACCCTGAACACAAACTGTCTCTTTAATAGGAAAGCTGGTGATACCCCTGACGCCGGAGTGTATGGAGTGTTGACAACAAGGAGGAGGAATAGCAGTACAAGGATAGAACAGGGAGAGGAGGACACAGGTGAGTGAGAAGTGAGCGCAGTAAGCCGGGTCTTTCTCCCTGGGCCTCGCTGAGTGTAATCTGCTCGACAGATAGCAGAACACTGGGAGGAGAATAAGGTTCTGACTAGAGGTCGACCGATTAATCGGAATGGCCTATTAATTAGGGCCGATTTCAAGTTTTCATAACAATCGGAAATTGGTATTTTTGGATGCAGATTGTGCCGATTTAAAAAATATATATATATTTTTTTTACAACTTTATTTAACGAGGCAAGTCAGTTAAGAACACGTTCTTATTTTCAATGACGGCCTAGGAACGGTGGGTTAACTGTCATGTTCAGAGGCAGAACGACAGATTTTTACCTCAGGGATTCAATCTCGCAGAGTCAGGGTATATGCAACAGTTTGGTCCGCCTGGCTCATTGCGAACTAATTTGCCAGAATTTTACGTAATTATGACATAACATTAAAGGTTGTGCAATGTAACAGCAATATTTAGACTTAGGGATGCCATAAGTCTATGATTTGATAGAGCAGTCTGACTGAGCAACGGTAGACACCTGCAGGCTCGTAAGCATTCATTCAAACAGCACTTTCGTGCGTTTGCCAGCAGCTCTTCGCAATGCTTCAAGCATTGCACTGTTTATGACTTCAAGCCTATCAACTCCCGAGATTAGGCTGGTGTAACCGATGTGAAATTGCTAGCTAGTTACCGGGGTGTGCACTTCAAACGTCACTCGCTCTGAGACTTGGGGTAGTTGTTCCCCTTGCTCTACATGGGTAACGCTGCTTCGAGGGTGGCTGTTGTTGATGTGTTCCTGGTTCGAGCCAGGAGAGGGACGGAAGTTATACTGTTACACTGGCAATACTAAAGTGCCTATAAGAACATCAAATAGTCAAAGGTATATGAAATACAAATGGTATCGAGAGAAATAGTCCTATAATTCCTATAATAACTACAACTAAAACTTCTTACCTGGGAATATTGAAGTCTCATGTTAAAAGGAACCACCAGCTTTGATATGTTCTCATGTTCTGAGCAATGAACTTAAACGTTAGCTTTCTTACATGGCACAAATTGCACTTTTACTTTCTTCTCCAACACTTTGTTTTTGCATTATTTAAACCAAATTGAACATGTTTCACTATTTATTTGAGGCTAAATTGATTTTATTGATGTATTACATTAAGTTAAAATAAGTGTTCATTCAGTATTGTTGTAAATGTCATTATTACAAACAAAAATATTTGTCCGATTAATCGGTATCGTTTTTTTTTTGGTCTCCAATAATCGGTATCGGTGTTGAAAAATCATAATCGGTCAACCTCAAGTTCTGACGCTCAACAGTCGGCTAGATGAGGGAGTCACCATCACGTCAGACAGGGAAGACCCTGTGTGCTGATGCATTGGATTAACTCTATGTGGACTAAGGAGATCATTTTCCACTGTGCACTCAGGTGTTAACATTGTGCAGTGCACTCTGATTGGCGGCCACAGGTTGCGTGTGTGTTCGCGCGCGCGTGTGTGTGTGTGTTATCAATTGTGGCCACTAGTACTGTACCCCAAAATGTGTTATTTTATGTCAGTAGTGCCAGAATCAGATCGTCATGGCATTTCCTGAGGTGTGGCTCAATACAAAGCATGGCTCAATTATTAGATACAGTACCGCTCCGGCCGTTGTGGGAACGCAACGTATCTCATGCCTTGACTGACGCCCTACTGACACCCTGCTTCCTCCTCTCCCTTTAACAGAAAGAAATTCACTGATTGCACGCAAACACATTTACACACACACGTACACGCACACACACCTTAACCTTATACCTTAACATTTGACATTTGAGTAATTTAGCGGACGCTCTTATCCAGAACGACTTACAGTAGTGAGTGCATACATTTTCATTGTTTTTTCTTAACCCCATTAACTACCAGCTTCTTCCCACTGCCTGGTGGGGTGTTGAGTAAGCGCGCCATTAGAAGGTGGGAAATGAAATGCAAATAAAAGCAGTATGCCCACCTCTCCACCGTGGCAAAGTGATCCGAGCCCCCATGCCTTGCAGGCTGATGTGTGTGTTTGGTGCAAGATGTGCCAGCCGTGCCAGCCAGCAATGCCCAAGGCCTAGGTTAGCTGGAAAAGGGGGATGACCGGGGCCTGGCAGGGGCCTGGCACATCTGGTGTTGTGCATCAGGAGGCCTCGCCAGCGTCTCTCCGCAGGGAGCAGTTGGACTGGATGGGTTGGCGTGGTGCGTTTCCCAGAGCCATTCACGAGACTGAGCAGTGGGGTGAAAGCTGCTTGACACCGACAGCAGGTAGCCTAGTAGTTAAGAGCGTTGGGCCAGTAACCGAAAGGTTGCTGGTTCAAATCCCTGAGCTGAAAATATGTCGACTTGCCCTTGAGCAAGGCACTTAACCCTAATTGCTCTTGTAAGTCACTCTGGATAAGACTGTCTGCTAATATGTCAATGTAAAAATGTAATGTATTACATACCGGTTTTATGTGATACTTAAGTTACAATGAAATCGATCTTCCACTCCAAATGACCCGCTGATGAAAAGAGAGGCTAATTCTCCAGCTTTACCAGGTCTCCCTAAAAAAAAATGTTTTTTAACCTCAAGGGACTATTCTGGTTGCATGAAGGCTAAATAAAATAATTTGATTACAAGAATAATAGTAATTTATGTGTTGCATTGTTAGGTTCTAAATTAACCTATTAAAACTCACGGACGCTTAATAAAGCTCAAACCAAGTTTATTCACCCACGCTCTCCCTCAGTGACATGAATAAGTATATTTCATATTCTCAGAACCCAACAGCATAAAGAATATGGTGTGACAATGGGGCTAGGCCTGGCAGCAGATGGTGATAGTTGACCTGGCCATCTTTTCATTAGACCCTCAGCCAACGAGTCATAATTGGAGGGGACATATGGTAGAGGATCTGTATGATACTGAACCCACTTAACTTCTAGCCCCATGTACAGTTAACATTGTGTCTTGCAAATTAGCAGGATGATTGATTGGGGCAAGAAGCAGACCAAACCAACCAGGGGTTTGTTTCTGGAATCTAACTTCGTGGTGGTATATTATTTTTCTCGACGACTCAGACAGAACAGTACAGTGGCTAAGATGTTGAGAGAAATAATGTGCGCTTTTAGCTGCAATGGTTTTATGAAACTCACCATAGACTCAGGGGTGAAAGTAAGGCGGTACGGTTCGGTAAATAGTGGGGGTAAGCCATACCGGTAAAACATGAGCTGGCCCTGTGACAATAATGAAAACAAAAGAACAAGAAAACGGTAGGCTATTACCAGGGTTGGGGAGTAACTGATTACATGTACATGCGCTCTTGCAACAGCTGCATAGTGCGGATCCCAGCCTGTTGAATATAAGTGGGGCTTTTATTGCTCACTCTAATTCATGCTGATAAAATATATATATATACATAGGCCTAATGGACATATGCTCAAACTCGCACACTTTTGATAGACTTAAAGGTGCAATCTGTAGTTGCTATACCCATTTTTTGACTTATATACAGTAACAATCAAAGGTGCGGACAGCAGTGGAGGCATTAATTATGTCCTAATGACAATCGCCAAATGTCATTAAACTTTTTGATGTTTTGTGTAACAGATGTCTCTTTCCAGGGTCGAAACTTTGGTTTTAGAAGTGGGGGGGAGGGCATCATTTATTAAATGTTTTTGTCATATAACTACCCGACCGCTCGGAGGCGTCCGCATGGTCCTAAAGCACACTGTTGCCCAGTTTTGTATCACATTCCAATGGTAAAACTGAGGGGGACAAAAATGCAATTTCAGAATGTGGGGGGACATGTCCCCACTGTCCCCAGTGAAAGTTGCAACCCTGTCTCTTTCCATTCACCACTTAGTTTGGAGGCTTGAAATATGTTGCGGGTGGATGAACGTGCAGGGTAGCCTAGTAAAGGAGCCCTTTGAAGTAATTGACAATCAGATGACAACGTCATCACTGGTTGCGTTCATGCCACAATAAAAGGTAATACATTTTTATGACTCAGGCCCACAGAGATGCTATTGAATTAATAGGGATTCTAAATATAATTCTATGATTAGTCCCCAGTTTGACATGGGCTGGATTTTCCGAGCTGAACTGACCAAGACCCACCTCCAACAACATGTACACTACTGTTCAAAAGTTTGGGGTCACTTAGAAATGTCCTTGTTATTTAAAGAAAAGCAAATGTTTTGTCAATTAAAATAACATCAAATTGATCAGAAGTACAGTGTAGACATTGTTAATGTTGTAAATTACTATTGTAGCTGGGAACAGCGGATTTTGTATGGAATATCTACATAGGCATACAGAAGCCCATTATCAGCAACCATCAGCAACTGTGTTGCAATGGCACGTTGTGTTAACTAATCCAAGTTTATCATTTTAAAAGGCTAATTGATCTTTAGAAAAACCTTTTACAATTATGTTTATGTTTAAAGAAGCAATAAAACTGGCCTTCTTTAGACTCGTTGAGTATCTGGAGCATCAGCATTACAGGCTCAAAATGGCCAGTAACAAAGACATTTCTTTCGAAATTCGTCAGTCTATTCTTGTTCCGAGAAATGAAGGCTATTCCATTCAAGAAATTGCCAAGAAACTGAAGATCTCGTACAATGCTGTGCACTACTCCCTTCACAGAACAGCGCAAAGTGTCTCTAACCAGAATAGAAAGAGGTGTGGGAGGCCCCGGTGCACAACTGAGCAAGACGATAAGTACATTAGAGTGTCAAGTTTGAGAAACAGATGCCTCACAGGACCCTATAAGTGTACCTTACATTATTCTGCCTCAAACAATAACTGTTCTCACCCAGTGGCATTTGGGCTATATACTTAGTGAGCGCTGATGCCGCCCCATGATAAGCAGTCCCCACTTTGCCAAAGTTAGGGAGCAAAATATTTAGCTAGTCCATGCCCAGCACAACTCTCCAGGGGGCTTGGCTCTCCACCAACGCTTCGTCAAATTCATTTAACATAAATTATGTAGCCTACGGTAGAAAGAGTAGTACCCAATTATTAGGTTTTTCTGTAGCCCATAGACCAAATGTATTACAATGTCATGAGACACTTTTTAAACATTAACTTATTAATGAGGAGAGAGAGTGCAAGAGAAAGTAATCTTAAAAGGCAAATGGGCAGACATCAGCTTTGGAGCAGCGTTGGCGTAATCAAACAGAGGTAAGCAGCAAATGGTGCTGAAATAATTAATTAAAACAATTGTCTTCTTTTTAATTTGACTTCGCTAACAACAGGAGGGCTGTGTTGGAGCCTATTTCTTCCTATTAAAAAAGTTAGGCCTATCTGTTTGAAAGACTCTATCCACAGATTTGTCAGTGTAGCCAAATCCTACAATACTGTCACCATGCATGCTGTACAGTCAAATTGAGTGGGAGTATGCCATAACCTTACAGAAAAGGGAAAAAAATTATAGCTATTGTTTGCTTTATATTTTGAAATAAAGCCACACCTGTTTTGAGCCCCACCTGTTTTGCTAAAGAAATACACATAATTAAAAATATATATATATATATATATATACACTTCCATTCAAAAGTTTGGCGTCACTTAGAAATGTCCTTGTTTTCCATGAAAACATACATGAAATGAGTTGCAAAATGAATAGGAAATATAGTCTAGAAATTGACAAGGTTATAAATAATGATTTTTAATTGAAATAATAAGTGTCCTTCAAACTTTGCTTTTGTCAAAGAATCCTCCATTTGCAGCAATTACAGCCTTGTAGACCTTTGGTGTTCTAGTTGTCAATTTGTTGAGGTAATCTGAAGAGATTTCACCCAATGCTTCCTGAAGCACCTCCCACAAGTTGGATTGGCTTTATGGTCACTTCTTAAGTACCATACGGTCAAGCTGCTCCCACAACAGCTCAAAAGGGTTGAGATCCGGTGACTTTGCTGGTCACTCCATTATAGACAGAATGCCAGCTGACTGCTTCTTCCCTAAATAGTTATTGCATAGATTGGAGCTGTGCTATAGGTCATTGTCTTGTTGTAGGAGGAAATTGGCTCCAATTAAGCGCCGTCCACAGGGTATGGCATGGCTTTGCAAAATGGAGTGATAGCCTTCCTTCTTCAAGATCCCTTTTACCCTGTACAAATCTCCTACTTTACCACCACCAAAGCACCCCAGACCATCACATTGCCTCCACCATGCTTGACAGATGGCGTCAAGCACTCCTCCAACATCTTTTTATTTTTTCTGCGTCTCACTAATGTTCTTCTTTGTGATCCGAACACCTCAAACTTAGATTTGTTTTTCCATAACAATCCCCCAATCTTCCTCTGTCCAGTGTCTGTGTTCTTTTGCCTATCTTAATCTTTTATTTTTATTGGCCAGTCTGAGATATGGCTTTTTCTTTGTAACTCTGCCTAGAAGGCCAGCATCCCGGAGCCACCTCTTCACTGTTGACGTTGAGACTGGTGTTTTGCGGGTACTATTTAATGAAGCTGCCAGTTACGGACTTGTGAGGCGTCTGTTTCTCAAACTAGACACTCTAATGTACTAGTCCTCTCAATCAGTTGTGCCCCGGGGCCTTCCACTCATCTTTCTATTCTGGTTAGAGACAGTTGCGCTGTTCTGTGAAGGGAGTAGTACACAGCGCTGTACGAGATCTTCAGTTTCTTGGCAATTTCTCACATGGACTAGCCTTCATTTCTCAGAACAAGAATAGACTGACGAGTTTCAGAAGAAAGGTCTTTGTTTCTTGCCATTTTGAGCCGGTAATCAAACCCACAAATGCTGATGCTAACATACTCAACTAGTCTAAAGAAGGCCCGTTTTATTGCTTCTTTAATCAGGTCAACAGTTTTCAGCTGTGCTAACATCATTGCAAAAGGGTTTTCTAATGATCAATTAGCCTTTTAAAATGCTTAACTTGGAATAGCTAACACAACGTGCCATTGGAACATAGGAGTGACGGTTGCTGATAATGAGGCCTCTGTACACCTATGTGGAAATTCCTTTAAAAAATCTACCGTTTCTTGCTACAATAGTTATTTACATCATCAACAATGTCTTCACTGTATTTCTGATCAATTTTATGTTATTTTAATGGGCAAAAAAATGGGATTTTCTTTCAAAAACAAGGACATTTCTAAGTGACCCCAAACATTTGAACGGTAGTGTATATAAACTGTCCCTTTTTCAGGTCCCTTTCTTTCAAAGATAATTTGATCTTTATTGTAAAAGGGTTTAAACTCTGTTTCCCATGTCCGTAATGTGAGACGCGTAAGACGGTGCTACAGGTAGACAGGATGGTCGGATTTTTGTTTATCGTCGAAGGAATGATCATTACTCCGAGGCCTGTACTCTGGAACGGGATCGATTTGGAGGTGGAGGGTCCGTCATGGTCTGGGGCAGTGTGTCACAGCATCATCGGGCTGAGCTTGTTGTCATTGCAGGCAATCTCAACGCTGTGCATTACAGGGAAGACATCCTCCTCCCTCATGTAGTACCCTTCCTGCAGGCTCATCCTGACATGACCCTCCAGCATGACAATGCCACCAGTCATACTGCTCATTCTGTGTGTGATTTCCTGCAAGACAGGAAATCAGTGTTTTGCCATGGCCAGCGAAGAGCCCAGATCTCAATCCCATTGAGCACGTCTGGGACCTGTTGGATTGGAGGGTGAGGGCTAGGGCCATTTCCCCCAGAAATGTCCGGGAGGTGCCTTGGTGGAAGAGTGCATTTCACACCAGGAACTGGAAAATCTGGTGCAGTCCATGAGGAGGAGATGCACTGCAGTACTTAATGCAGCAGGTGGCCACAACAGATACTGACTGTTACTTTTGATTTTGACCCCCCCACCCCCCCACTTTGTTCAGGAACACATTATTCCATTTCTGTTAGTCAAATGACTGTGGAACTTGTTCAGTTTATGTCTCAGTTGTTGAATCTTGTTGTGTTCATCCAGATATTTACACATGTTAAATTAGCTGAAAATAAACGCAGTTGACAGTGAGATTACATTTATTTTTTTGCTGAGTGTCACGTTCTGACCTTAGTTCCTTTGTTTTGTCTTTGTTTTAGGATGGTCAGGGCATGAGTTGGGGTGGGCAGTCTATGTTCTTTTTTTATGATTCAGGATTTCTGTGTTTGGCCTGGTTATCAATCAGAGGCAGCTGTCAATCGTTGTCCCTGATTGAGAACCATACTTACGCAGCCTGTTTTCACCATTGATTTGTGGGTGATTATTTTCTGTTGAGTGTTTGTATTCTGCACCAGACAGAACTATTTCGGTTTCGTTCGTTCACTTTGTTGTTTTGTTCAGTGTTCAATTTCTTTATTAAAAATATGGACACTTTCCTCACCTTCTTCCACCACAGACAACCGTTACAGAATCACCCACCAACCAAGGACCAAGCAGTGTGGTAACGGGCAGCAGCAGCGATCTCCAGACTCCTGGACATGGGAGGAGATTTTGGACGGCAAAGGACCCTGGGCAAGGCAGAGCTGGAGGCAGCGATATGAGGAGGCAGCACGGCAGCGCGGCTGGTACGAGAGGCAGCCCCAAAAATGTATTGGGGAGGGCACACGGGGAGTGTGGCTAAGTCAGGTAGGAGACCTGAGCCAACTCCCCGTGCTTACCGTAGAGAGAGGTGGACTGGGCAGGCACCGTGTTATGCCGTGAGGCGCACGGTGTCCCCGGTGCGCAGGCATAGCCCGGTGTGTTACATAGCAGCACCCTGCACCAGGCTGTCTCTTCCCTACAGGTGCTCCCGTCTGTCCTGAGCTGCCAGAGTCTCCCGTCTGTCCTGAGCTGCCAGAGTCTCCCGTCTGTCCTGAGCTGCCAGAGTCTCCCGTCTGTCCTGAGCTGCCAGAGTCTCCCGTCTGTCCTGAGCTGCCAGAGTCGCCCGTCTGTCCTGAGCTGCCAGAGTCGCCCGTCTGTCCTGAGCTGCCAGAGTCGCCCGTCTGTCCTGAGCTGCCAGAGTCGCCCGTCTGTCCTGAGCTGCCAGAGTCGCCCGTCTGTCCTGAGCTGCCAGAGTCGCCCGTCTGTCCTGAGCTGCCAGAGTCGCCCGTCTGTCCTGAGCTGCCAGAGTCGCCCGTCTGTCCTGAGCTGCCAGAGTCGCCCGTCTGTCCTGAGCTGCCAGAGTCGCCCGTCTGTCCTGAGCTGCCAGAGTCGCCCGTCTGTCCTGAGCTGCCAGAGTCGCCCGTCTGTCCTGAGCTGCCAGTTGAGTGTTTGTATTCTGCACCAGACAGAACTGTTTTGGTTTCGATCGTTCACTTTGTTGTTTTGTTCAGTGTTCAATTTCTTTATTAAAAATATGGACACTTAAGACGCTGCGCATTGGTCCTCACCTTCTTCCACCACAGACAAGTTACACTGAGTCTATATACACACACACCCAACTGGTAAAAAGTATGTACATGTCACGGATCGCTAGCAGTGGTGGGTGTAGAGTCAGGTGCAGAGAGCAGTGCTTCCAATGAATATGTTTTATTCAGCTGGGTCCATCCAACAACCAGGCAAAATGGCAAAAAAAACAATAATTCCCCCAACCAGGGAAAATAACGGACAGCAACCACGTAAGAGCAAAAAAAATAACACACAACTGACATAAAGGATAAGCCCGCACAAAAGCAGGCAGGACCTGGGAGTTTAAATAGCCCCTAATTAACAACGAATAAGATACAGGTGAAAACAATCAAGACAAAACCAACAGAAAATAAAAAGGAATCAGTGGCAGCTAGTAGACCGGTGACGACGACCGTCGAGCGCCGCCCGAACAGGGAGAGGAGCCACCTTCGGTGGAAGTCGTGACAGGGCACACCTACTCATTCAAGGGTTTTTCTTTATTTGTATTATTTTCTACATGTTAGAATAATTGTGAAGACATCATAACTGTGAAATTACACATGGAATCATGTAGTAACGAAAAAAGTGTTAAACAAAAAGATTCTTCAAATAGCCACCCTTTTGCTTGATGACAGCTTTGCACACTCTTGGCATTCTCTCAATCAGCTTCATGAGGTAGTCACCTGGAATGCATTTCAATTAACAGGTGGGCCTTCTTAAAAGTTAATTTGTGGAATTTCTTTCCTTCTTAATGTGTTTGAGCTAATCAGTTGTGTTGTGTTCTGACAAGGTATACGGAAGATGGACTTGGTCTTTTACCAAATAGCGCTATGGCAAGAACAGCTCAAGTAAGAAAAGAGAAATGACAGTCTATCATTACTTTAAGACATGAAGGTAAGTCAATCTGGAAAATGTCAAGAACTTTGATAGTTTCTTCAAGTGCAATTGCAAAAACCATCAAGCGCTATGATGAAACTGGCTCTCATGAGGACCGCCACAGGAAAGGAAGACCCAGAGTTACCTCTGCTGCAGATAAATTCATTAGAGTTACCAGCCTCAGAAATTGCAGCCGAAATAAATGCTTCACTGATTTCAGGTAACAGACACATCTCAACATCAACTGTTCAGAGGAGACTGCGTGAATCAGGCCTTCATGGTCGAATTGCTACAAAGATACCACTGCTAAAGAACACCAATAATGAGAAGAGACTTGCTTGAGTCAAGAAACCAAGCAATGGACATTAGACCGGTGGAAATCTGTGCTTTGAGATTTTAGATTTTTGGTTCCAACCGCTGTCTTTGTGAGTCACAGAGTAGGTAAACGGATGATCTCCGCATGTGGTTAACATCGTGAATCACGGAGGAGAAGGGGTGATGGTGTGGTGGTGCTTTGCTGTTGACACTGTCTGTGATTCATTTAGATTTCATGGCACACTTAACCACACCTCCAGGCTGTGTAAGGGCTATTTGACCAAGAAGGAGAGCGATAGAGTGCTGCATCAGATTGACTTGGCCTCCACAATCACCCAACCTCAACCCAATTGAGATGGTTTGGGAAGAGTTGGACCACAGAGTGAAGGAAAAGCAGCCAAGTGCCAGAGAATGCCAAGAGTGTGCAAAGCTGTCATCAAGGCAAAGGGTTGCTACTTTGAAGAATCTCAAATATAAAAAATATTTTGATATCTTTAAAACTTTTTTGGTTACTACATGATTCCATATGTGTTATTTCATAGTTTTGATGACTTCCCTATTATTTGAATGTTGAAAAAAGTTAAAATAAAGTAAAACCCCTTGATTGAGTCGGTGTGTCCAAAGTTTGGACTGGTACTGTATATATAAATATGGCATTTAGCAGGTTTTATCCAAAGCGGCTTACAGTCATGCCTTCATACATTTTTGTACTGGTGGTCCCAGCGGGCATCGAACCCACGACCCTCGTCGTTGCTGGCACCATGCTCCACGAACTATAAAGTCTAATGGGGTTTTTATTTTTCTCCCCCCTCTGGAGATATCCATCCATGACCATTACTCCCTCACTCTATCCTATGATATGGTGAGCTATTTGCCTGCATCCACATAGCAGCACACAAATGTGAATGGGAGTATTATTTTATACCACGTTCTTTGTACTCAGAAAGGCAGAGGGTCAAAACACAAAACAAATAGAAACACATTCCACCATGACCACTTAAAGATACATGATATCCTCCACATTGAGAATAACATGTGGAAATGTTTTGTCGCTGTTCTCTCAGTAGCTGTTATTTCAACGCTGTGCGTTACAGGGAAGACATCCTCCTCCCTCATGTGATACCCATCATCCAGGCTCATCCTGACATGACCCTCCAGCATGACAACGTCACCAGTCATACTGCTCGTTCTGTGCGTGATTTCCTGCAAGACAGGAATGCCAGCTCCTCAAATCCACTCACTGTTAAACCCACCTAAGGAAGCGATCTGTAGACTGTCTGCAGAGGAGGATGCCGGGAGAAGATACATTAATTTTAAAGAAGGCTGGCAGCGGTGTTAAAAATATTCTTCTGACTCGCTGTGTGTGTGTGTGTGTGTGTGCGCACCTGTTTATGTTCCTCTGTTTCTGTGTGTGTACCTATTTATGTGTGGTTGAGCCTCTGATTAAAAACCCAGGCAACAAAAGCAACTTTACAGCTTGTGCCAAGATGAATGGCTGTCCACAGGTGGCAAAGTGGGCCCATACTTTTTTTTAAAGCAGCTGTTTATATGCAATGAATCTTGTATCATTTGTGGACGTATGTGCTAACCCAAGCAGATAGTCGGCCGTGGGCTAATGCTGCTCCAACCGTGCATAGGGCATTAGTCTCAAGGTTCAGGGCAGAGTACCGGGCAGGTAGCCAGCAAGTGATGGCTGTTCAACAGTCTGATGGCCTGGAGTTAGAAGCTGGTTGTCAGTCTCTCGGTCCCAGCTTGATGCACCTGTGCCGTCTCTGTCTGCTAGATGGTTGCAGAGTGAACAGACTATGACTCGGGTGGCTGAAGTCCTTGGTTAGATGTAGGTGTGCGTGTGTGCAAAGTGTGTTTGTAATGTAATTCACCATGCAAACCATAGGAGCTGTGTGCATAATTGCAAAACATTAATTTTGCATGCCACCGGTGTCATCACCCATAACACTTCATCTCAGCGGGATTACATTAATCAGAAATTAATTCAGGATCCCGGCCCCTATGTACTGTAGCTATAGCAACACTTACAACAGAAACAAAGCCAAACTGTGGACTACAGTCAAATCGTAGAAATCTTTCAAAATGCAATCCTGTTGCATGGCGGCGACTTGAAGGCTGTGTCCCAAATGACACAGCCTTGATGAACAACCCAGTGAGAGAGAGAGCTATTTAAACAGCTCTGTCACCAGTGAAATGTGATGTGGATCTGTGGTGTGCCATGATGGCGGTGGTGGGAAAATAACAAACCCTTGGTCGGGTCAGAACAAGGCTCAGGAGAGACCATTACTCTACGCTAGCAGGCTACACTGGTGTGAAAGTGAATCCAACTGAATTCCATCCCCCACAATCCTCAATCCTGCTCTGAGGATTTCTTGCCTAGTTTCTTCAATTAGTCTCTGGATGCTCGTCCAATGCACTGGAGTGGATCGCTATGCTTAGTCAGTACTGTTGTTGGCTGAGGGCCAAAAAGAAAGGCACCTTTTCTTTAATGAGCCGGTAGCAAATTTGCAACTGTCACTGAGGTTATTTGTTATTTTGTATAGAAGTTGTGTTTTCTGCTAAGTAGGAAAATGGTGATAATGATGAACAGAATGGAGGATAGCTTACCCTGCTATATGATCTAAATCAGAATCACACAACAATGCTAACCAATTGTCGAGTCTGTAAAAGGAGATAGAGATTTCCCATTTTCTACAACAGTATTATAATACTGTACACGACACTCACACTCACACTGAGATAGGTGGGTAACAGTTTACATTAACTGTATGTTCAGAATCATGCATGTGACATACATTATAAACTCAGCAAAAAAAAAAGAAACGTTCTCTCACTGTCAACTGCGCTTATTTTCAGCAAACTTAACATGCGTAAATATTTGTATGAACATAAGATTCAACAAGAGCACTTTTTGACAGCTACGTCGGGTCCAGTGACGGTGGGTTTGTGCCCATAGGCGACATTGTTGCCAGTGATGTCTGGTGAGGACCTGCCTTACAACAGGCCTACAAGCACTCAGTCCAGCCTCTCTCAGCCTATTGCAGACAGTCTGAGCACTGATGGAGGGGATTGTGCGTTCCTGGTGTAACTTGGGCAGTTGTTGTTGCCATCCTGTACCTGTCCTGCAGGTGTGATGTTCGGATGTACCGATCCTGTGCAGGTGTTGTTACACGTGGTCTGCCTCTGCGAGGAAAATAAGCTGTCCGTCCTGTCTCCCTGTAGCGCCGTCTTAGGCGTCTCACGGTACGGACATTGCAATTTATTGCCCTGGCCACATCTGCAGTCTTCATTTCTCCTTGCAGCATCCCTAAGACACGTTCACGCAGATGAGTCGTCCTGGGCATCTTTCTTTTGGTGTTTTTCAGAGTCAGGAGAAAGGCCTCTTTAGTGTCTTAAGTTTTCATAACAGTGACCTTAATTGCCCTACCGTCTCGTAAGCTGTTAGTGTCTTAATGACCATTCCACAGGTGCATGTTCATTAATTGTTTATGGTTCATTGAACAAGTATGGGAAACAGTGTTTAAACCCTTTACAATGAAGATCTGTGAAGTTATTTGGATTTTAACTAATTATCTTTGAAAGACAGGGTCCTGAATAAGGGCCGTTTCTTTTTTTGCTGAATTTAGCTAGCCTACATAGAGTACACTCAATGAAATTGAAAATGAAATTGAAATTTTACTCATAGCATTACATATGTGTGTTTGCAGGAGGAATGCCTCCCTTAAAGTGGAACTGACAGTGTTTTAGCAACATGAAATCTTATTAAAATCCCCCAGGTAGTGTACTTTTTCTGCAAGCGAGCACTTAGATATGGTCAATTTCACGTTTTCATAAATTCTAAGAATGTTTGGGAATTACATAAATGTAGGCTTTTGTGATCATTCTATAGCAATATAGAATGTGAAAGCACTGCAGTAAATGAAACCTAATAAAAACATTTATCTCGTCCAGGACCAGAATCTACGCAGACCGGCAAAAGCCACAAAAGACCTCTGAATGAATATCTGCAAACATGTAAATACCACGGGAGTCCTCTTACATTTGAGATCTTTAAAATCATGTTTAGGGCTGTTGCGGTATGACTCACACATGAGTCATGATCGCATTTAAATTTCACGTGACTGTTGAGTTGCGGTAATCTCCTTTTACGCACTCTGGACATGCTTTGGTAGTACCCAACTTGCTAACGCCCATCAGCCTGATAATCAGGGCTCTGTTGTCACTCTAACCACTGACATCAATGGAAATTCAATCGAAAATCATATCAAACACTTATCGTCAAAACAGTAGGCCTGTCATACTTTTAAAACTCACCTCACTGTGATGATCAATTTGAATAAAGAAGTTGAACAGCAGGTTGAAACAGTGTAAAACATGGTTGTTGTGGATGTTGTTTCAAAGCCTAACACACTGAAATGGATAGCGCTTTCTAAGGTGATGATTAATTCAGAACACCATATGCATATCACAGTTTATGCATATGCATATGAGCCCAAGCCCGAAAAGAAAAACCTGAATTAAAATGATGATTGGGCCTTTATACCGAAATGGCCTACCGCATATTATGCAAGGCAGAAAAACATAAAACTAAACTGATTTAAGATGTCTATGGTTCATAATATGTCTAGCCTATACTCCAAAATTAAACAAATTTGAGTGATCACCTTTGAGTGTCGACTGTTACTGTGCATACTGGATGGCCTGGTTACCTTATGCTATGCTCCAAAATGTCTATCCATGAGTCTTGGAGAGAATGTATAGCCCTAGGCATTGCTGTTGGTTCATTGACTATGCAGAGCAGCTTACAGTTTGCCTACAATTAGTGAATTTGTATTTGATTATGAATAGCCTAGTAATGAGGATTATAAAAACTATTTCCATAATTAATTGGGTGACACATTACCTTTCGCTATACAGAATATCTCACCCACATGCATTTCCATCTCCTCCTTTATTCCGTTCTTGAGTGTGCAGACGGGCTGTAAACAGTTTAGTGAAATGTGTTTTGTTGCGAAAACTTTTTACTATCAATGTTCTCAAACAGATTTCACTTGGTTTCCCAAATTAAGCACTGAGTACATTGTTGCTGCAGGAACAAGGTTAGAGAGCCCATGGCATACAGAGTTTGGGTGGAATATCACCTGTTGGGCAGCGAGATCATGTTCCTCAAACTGTGATTGATGTCTGAAGTGATGTGTATAAGTGTATAAGTGTTCTTATACATATATACCTGTCTTTTCCCCCCTGCCCATTTGATAATGGGACATTCTAAATCAAAAGTAATTTTACATATTAGTAAAGACAAGATTAAATTGAGAATAGTCTGATGGGTGAAAATATGATGACTTGATGAGAGAACAGCTGTGCGGCCTGAGGCAAGGAACAAAGCTTTTTTGTCAAATCATCAGTAGCCTATAGTCGCACCATGCAGCCCATATTTTTATTTTATTTCTAAGACATTCTAAAGTTTGCATTATTCACAACTAAAGTTGCCAAATTACTCTTAATCTAACATGTAGGACCTGTTTCAAATGACCACTTTTATAAATAGCCATTTCATATGTGCACCTGCTCTGTAATGGGAAAAAATATCCTTTATATTTTATTCAACTAAGTTGAATTATTTTCTTCTTACTAAAAAATCATATAAAATGAAATAATGGCACTGGATTTATAAGCATATCTTGTCAGCTAAATTAACAAGCCTACAGCCTATGGCATGGAGCATAGCCATACAGTAGGCCAACTCATATTCTGTTGTTCTGAAATACATTTTCTTTATATCATAATGTTTAACTTTATACCTGACTAAAATAAATAATTGATGTGTTTTGGTGTTTATTACATTTATTGAATAGACTTTTTAAAATGTAGATGTTCCAAAGGTGCGCAGCAGCGGCTTACATATGTGGAGGCCTGGAGATGCTTTAAATTAATTAACGGTCAATTACCGCAAGACCGGCAATAACTGGCTGACAAAATGTCATGACCGCCTAGCCCTGTTCATCAAACAACCATAAAAAGGTAGGCTATCTTTCCCTATATTCACATCAACAACAAGATCAACAACTAATGCTAGCCAGAGCAAAATTAGCTCCAATTTAACAAAGGAACATTAGATAAACACTCTCAAACATTTTTAGCTAGTTGGCCATTAAAATTGCACAGATCAAAGATGTGGAATAGTAAGTAGCCTGCTTGTCCTTCTGCTGCTTGCCTGCCAATGTGCATTCTTGTCCCAACAAAGCACCCAAGCTAACTGGCTAAAGTTGATTAGCTTGCTAGCTAGCTACTTCCTGGCACAAATGAGCGAACACCTCACTCTGACCCTAGCAAAACCAGTTACATTGTTTACATTTTATCTAGTGCGATCGTGACTAACTATTGCTTTTTTTGTCTATGCTTACTGACACCGGTCATATTCAGCATGTGTTACGAGTTCGTAAATTCATTGGTTATTCAGCTCTCTGGCACACATACGAGAGTGCTCTGAAATCGGAGTAGATAGCCAGAGTGAATTTGCGAACGCAAGAGATATGCTAACTGTATAACAGTCATTCCAAGGTCAGCATAGCCAGCTAGCGATTCACATGTCTTGCTAGCTAACCAAATGACAACTGCATCTCTAGCTGTGTAGCCACCCGAAAAGCAACATGAGGGGAAAAAGTCAGTCACTCCTCCAATGGCATAACATCTTCCTAGCAGCTAGCTAGCTAACGTTAGGCTCTGTGTTTTTAGATTGCTACATAAATAAATACGCTAGCCTATTAGCCACGTTATGACTGAATTGTGGTCATTGTCCTTGCTAGTTTGATTGTGTTGACATTGCCAGCCTTATTTACATTGAGTCATTGAAACTGAAACAGTTCATCCCAAATGGAGGCAGCCAACAATGTATCAGGCCAGCTGTGATTTACAACCTGATAGCAAAATTTTGGGACTACCAATAAACGTATTGGTGAATTATATTAATCATGCATTGAACTGCATCTCTGCCAACAATGCCTTACTGTATGTCATGGAATGTTGAGTCAAATATAACCTATTTTGAAAAAACCTCTTATAAAATCAATTCTGTAGCATAAACTGGGAATTTTGTATTTTTGACTGATATCATGATTGTTTGTTTCATACCTGCAAAGTAAAACGCTGTCAGTTCCAATTTAAGATTTAGTAGTGCTCGATGCAGCTATGATGTCAGGTTTATTAGTGTCATGTATGCTTTAAGAACATGGGCAGTTTATGTTAAATATGTTTTATTAATACATTTTGTTATTGATTTTATCATTCACACAACACACAAAAAGACCAACAAACAGAAAAGACACAATGAACATAGTCAACACCACATGATATCTAATAAACAGCTCAAGCCACAGGCAGCATTTAGCAGTCTTTTCTCATTTTCATACTTCCTACACTTGTGACATAGTCTCTCAGCTATTGAAAGCTGGTTATCAAGGTTCGGTTGTGACTGATTTAAAGCCCCTCTATCCTCCTCCCAGCTCAGACAGATACTGTGTAGGAGACTGTGTGTTTGCCTTAAATGCCACCTTATACCCTATATAGTGCACTACTTTTGACGGTTAAAAGTCATGCACTGAATAGGGAAGAGGGTGTCATTTGAGATGCATATCCTGTGGTTGCAGCATCGGAGCCTGCCTGGTGTTCTCTTTCCACAATGCAGCCTGGTGCCAAGTGATAAAATGGTTGGAGAGAGATTAAAAAAAGAGGGCTGGAGATGTAAACAATTATCCCCTGCACCACACATCCCTGGGTGTGGATTCCAATGTCAAGCGGGATGAGCTATCACCCCCATTAATGCCATCATTATTCCCCCGTGCCTAATGACCTCCCTAAGAACACACACACACACACACACACACACACACACACACACACACACACACACACACACACACACACACACACACACACACACACACACACACACAGGATTGATCAATGTCAGAGAAAGTTTCCTGTGTGCTCTTTCTCTATAACTTCTTGTAAAACTGCTTTTTATTGCAGAAAGTATTGCTTCCGCACTATGCAAAGTCTTTTCTGGGAACTAAATAAATGTGTCCCACGTCCTGAGGGGAACTCTTGCTCTGCACTACATCTCTACCTGGGGATTTCTTTTGCCCCATGATTCATAACTGAAAGAATTTCTGTTGATATGAGAGACATGTAATCTTGTATTCCTCATTTTTCAAGCCAGATAGAAAATCTACTCCATGTAACTTCCTGCTGATATTAGTTTTGGGATTTTTCAAAAACTTCACATAGGTTCTCGATGCTCCATTTGGGATTTCCCAAATATCCCAACAGTACTGTATATCATACTGTACTTTTTAACAGTCACATATAACTCTACATGGGGAGAATAGGGTGTCATTTGAGACAGTTTGTCTCTTCAAGGAAAAATCTACGCAAAAACATTTTGTTTATTAGTCAAATCAAATCAAAGGTATTTATATAGCCCTTCGTACATCAGCTGATATCTCAAAGTGCTGTACAGAAACCCAGCCTAAAACCCCAAACAGCAAGCAATGCAGGTGTAGAAGCACGGTGGCTAGGAAAAACTCCCTACAAAGGCCAAAACCTAGGAAGAAACCTAGAGAGGAACCAGGCTATGTGGGGTGGCCAGTCCTCTTCTGGCTGTGCCGGGTGGTGATTATAACAGAACATGGCCAAGATGTTCAAAATGTTCATAAATGACCAGCATGGTTGAATAATAATAAGGCAGAACAGTTGAAACTGGAGCAGCAGCACGGTCAGGTGGACTGGGGACAGCAAGGTGTCATCATGTCAGGTAGTCCTGGGGCATGGTCCTAGTGCTCAGGTCCTCCGAGAGAGAGAGAGAAAGAAAGAGAGAAGGAGAGAATTAGAGAACGCACGCTTAGATTCACACAGGACACCGAATAGGACAGGAGAAGTACTCCAGATATAACAAACTGACCCTAGCCCCCCCGACACATAAACTACTGCAGCATAAATACTGGAGGCTGAGACAGTCCACTGTTGATAAAACCCAAAATGTTTTGCATGTCGGTGATCAAGTTTTCTAGATATAGAACTATCAAATTATAGAAAGTGTCACAGTATGATGCATTTTTGAGTGGTATTTTCCTTTAATCAACCACCATGAGATTAGATTCCATTCTCTTTTCAGCCTTCTGATTACTCATTGTATTTGCCTTCGATATTGTGGTGGAAGCCCAGGCAGTGAGACTGCCGTCCTAGCTACATTAATCACAAGTCCAAATGGATCAATATGTTGTAATTAGTTATTTTTCATCTCTGTCCATTTCTGAGATGAATAATGTTAGAGTTGAACAAGGCCATGGCATCAAAGCACCCTCAGACTCAACTGTGTCATTCATTTCCTGTTAGCAAACGATATGTTCTCTCTCTCTCTGAACAATGACACGATGAGGACACTACTGCTGACAAAGTTATTTTGAATCCCCTTGCATTTCCAACCAGTCCGCATGTTCTTATCGCAAAGGTTTCACTGTGTTGCCATTGTATTGAAGCCACAAGTTGTGCTCTGATAGACGGTGGAAGACATAAGCTCTCATGAACATTTGGCTAACCCACAGAGATACATCTCTTTGGTCTGCCACGTTCAATTGTTTGGATGTGAAGTACTTCTATAATGATGTAAATGAACACATTTTATAATATGAATATAATAATTAATTTGATGCTAGACACCTCTGGAAAGTACAGTGCCTTCAGAAAATACTCATGCATGCCTTATTCCACATTTTCTTGTGTTACGGCCTGAATTTGAAATTGATTAAATTGTTTTTTTTTCTTCTCACCCATCTACACTCCTTAATTTTTTACTAGGCAAGTCAGTTAAGAACAAATAATTGTTTTTGATGACGGCCTAGGAACAGTGGGTTAACTGCCTTGTTCAGGGGCAGAACGACAGATTTTTACCTTGTCAGCTCGGGGATTCACACCCATTGGTCAATACATTTTCGAATCACCTTTGACAGCAATTACAGCTGTGAGTCTTTCTGAGTAGTTATCTTAGAGCGTTGCACACCTGGATTGTACAATATTTGCAAATTATTCTTTTAAAAATTCTTCAAGCTATGTCGTTTGTTGATCAGTGCTAGACAGCCATGTTCAAGTCTTGCCGTAGTTTTCAAGACGATTTAAGTCAAAACTATAACTACGCCACTCAAACATTCACTGTCGTCTTAGTAAGCAACTCCAGTGTATATTTGTTCTTGTGTTTTAGGTTATTGTCCTACTGAAAGGAGAATTCGTCTGTAAGTGTCTGTTGGAAAGCAGACTGGTTTTCCTCTGGGATTTTGTCTGTGCTTAGCTCCATTCCATTTCTTTTTTATCCTGAAAAACTCTCCAGTCCTTAACAATTAGAAATCAAATCAAACTGTATTTGTCACACGCGCCGAATACAACGGGTGTAGACCTTACTGTGAAATACTTACTTACAAGCCCTTTAAACAACAATGCAGTTCAAGAAATAGAGTTTAAAAAATATTTACTAAATAAACTAAAGTAAAAAATTAAATAAAAAGTAACAAGAAAATAACAATACCGAGGCTTTATACAGGGGGTACCGGTATTGAGTCAATGTGCGGGGGTATAGGTTAGTCAAGGTAATTTGTACATAGGTAGGGGTAAAGTGACAATGCATAGATAATAAACTGCAAGTAGCAGCAATGTGGTTGTTAATGTAAATAGTCCGGGTGGCCATTTGATTGATTGTTGAGCAGTCTTAAGGCTTGTGGGTAGAAGCTGTTAAGGAGCCTTGTGGACCTAGACTTGGCGCTCTGGTACCACTTTCCGTGCGGTAGCAGAGAGAACAGTCTATGACTTGGGTGACTGGAGTCTTTGCCAATTTTTGGGGCCTTCGTCTGGCAACGCCTAGTTTAATAGGTCCTGAATGACAGGAAGCTTGGCCCCAGTGATGTACTAGGCCGTATGCACTACCCTCTGTAGCGCCTTACGGTCGGATGCTGAGCAGTTGCCAAACCAGGTGTTGATGCAACCGGTGCTCTCAATGGTTCAGCTGTATAACTTTTTGAGGATCTGGGGACCAATGCCAAATCTTTTAAGTCTCCTGAAGGGGAAACGGTGTTGTTGTGCCCTCTTCAAGACTGTCTTGGTGTGTTTGGACCATGATAGTTTGTTGGTGATGTAGACACCAAGAAACTTAACTCTCAACCCACTAACCTACAGCCCCGTCGATGTGAATGTGTGTTCGGCCCTCCTTTTCCTGTAGTCCACGATCGTCTCCTTTGTCTTACTCATGTTGCATACCCATAACATGATGCAGCCTCCACTATGAAGAATGGTACTTAGTAATGTGTTGTATTGCATTTGCCCAAAACATAACACTTTGTATTCAGGACAAAAAGCCAATTGATTTGCAACAGTTTTTGCAGTATTAATTTAGTGCCTTGTTGCAAACATAATACATGTATTGGAATATTTTTTTTCTGTACAGGTCTCCTTCTTTTCACTCTGTCAATTAGATTAGTATTGTGGAATAACTACAATGTTGTTGATCTTTCATCAGTTTTCTACTATCACAGCCATTCATCTCTGGAACTGTTTTGAAGTCACCATTGGTAAAATGAGCAGTTACCTTCCTCTCTGGCAACTGAGTTAGGAAGGATGCCTTTATCTTTATAGTGACTGTTTGCATTGATACACCATCCAAAGTGTAATTAATAACTTCACCATGCTCAAAGGGATATTCAATGCCAGCTTGTTTTATGTTTTACCCATCTACTAATAGGTGTCCTTCTTTGCAAACCATTGGAAAATCTCCCTGGTTGAATCTATCTTTGAAATTCACTGCACAACTGAGGAACCTTACAGATAAATGTATGTGTGAGTTATGGAGATGAGGTAGTTATTCAAAAATCATGTTAAACACTATCATTGCACAGAGTCCATGCAACTTATTATGTGACTTTATAAGCACATTTTTACTCCTGAACTTATTTAGGCTTGCCATAACAAAGGGTTTGAATACTTATTGACTCAAGACATTTCAGCTTTTCATTTTTAATTAATTTGTAACATTTTCTAAAAACAAATCACTTTGACATTATGGGAAATTGTGTGTAAGCCAGTGACACAAAATCTAAATTTAATCAATTTGAAATTCAGGATGTAACGCAACAAAATATTGGAAAAGTCAAGGGGTGTGAATCAGTGGCGGTCGGTACCATTTAATATGAGGGAGGATTATAAAAATATATATACACTGCTCAAAAAAATAAAGGGAACACTAAAATAACACATTCTAGATCTGAATGAATGAAATATTCTTATTAAATACTTTTTTCTTTACATAGTTGAATGTGCTGACAACAAAATCGCACAAAAATGATCAATGGAAATCAAATTTATCAACCCATGGAGGTCTGGATTTGGAGTCACACTCAAAAATTAAAGTGGAAAACCACACTACAGACTGATCCAACTTTGATGTAATGTCCTTAAAACAAGTCAAAATGAGGCTCAGTAGTGTGTGTGGCCTCCACGTGCCTGTATGACCTCCCTACAACGCCTGGGCATGCTCCTGATGAGGTGGCGGATGGTCTCCTGAGGGATCGCTTCCCAGACCTGGACTAAAGCATCCGCCAACTCCTGGACAGTCTGTGGTGCAACGTGGCGTTGGTGGATGGAGCGAGACATGATGTCCCAGATGTGCTCAATTGGATTCAGGTCTGGGGAACGGGCAGGCCAGTCCATAGCATCAATGCCTTCCTCTTGCAGGAACTGCTGACACACTCCAGCCACATGAGGTCTAGCATTGTCTTGCATTAGGAGGAACCCAGGGCCAACCGCACCAGCATATGGTCTCACAAGGGGTCTGAGGATCTCATCTCGGTACCTAATGGCAGTCAGGCTACCTCTGGCGAGCACATGGAGGGCTGTGCGGCCCCCCAAAGAAATGCCACCCCACACCATGACTGACCCACCGCCAAACCGGTCATGCTGGAGGATGTTGCAGGCAGCAGAACGTTCTCCACGGCGTCTCCAGACTCTGTCACGTCTGTCACATGTGCTCAGTGTGAACCTGCTTTCATCTGTGAAGAGCACACAGCGCCAGTGGCGAATCTGCCAATCTTGGTTTTCTCTGGCAAATGCCAAACGTCCTTCACGGTGTTGGGCTGTAAGCACAACCCCCACCTGTGGACGCCGGGCCCTCATACCACCCTCATGGAGTCTGTTTCTGACCGTTTGAGCAGACACATGCACATTTGTGGCCTGCTGGAGGTCATTTTGCAGGGCTCTGGCAGTGCTCCTCCTTGCACAAAGGCGGAGGTAGCGGTCCTGCTGCTGGGTTGTTGCCCTCCTACGGCCTCCTCCACGTCTCCTGATGTACTGGACTGTCTCCTGGTAGCGCCTCCATGCTCTGGGCTCTACGCTGACAGACACAGCAAACCTTCTTGCCACAGCTCGCATTGATGTGCCATCCTGGATGAGCTGCACTACCTGAGCCACTTGTGTGGGTTGACTCCGTCTCATGCTAGAGTGAAAGCACCGCCAACATTCAAAAGTGACCAAAACATCAGCCAGGAAGCATAGGAACTGAGAAGTGGTCTGTGGTCACCACCTGCAGAACCACTCCTTTATTGGGGGTGTCTTGCTAATTGCCTATAATTTCCACCTGTTGTCTATTCCATTTGCACAACATTATGTGAAATTTGTCATTATCTGTCATTATGTGACAGTTTGATTTCACAGAAGTGTGATTGACTTGGAGTTACATTGTGTTGTTTAAGTGTTCCCTTTATTTTTTTGAGCAGTGTATATATGATCATGGCCTTATTTCTATTATAGCATATTGGTTGACTGTCGTTCATATTTAATTCACCCAGCTCAATCTAACATTGATTTAGGCTACTACATGATCCTCGACTTTTCCCTTTACCCATCATGAGGTTGCTACAACCTAGCCTATGAATGAAAGTTTACAACGTAGGTGCACAGGTCGAGAGAATTTTGAGTAATTAAGGTGACAGACAGTGACACATTCAATACCACCTTTCACACTCTTGCCTGCATCTAGCTGATCTAGGGTGTAATCATTAGTCCAACAGTTGCAAATGAGAGTTTCGATTGGACAAATGAAGGTATATTTATCCCCACTTCATTCTGTTTGCTTTCATTTAAGACAGAATTGGCGGAATGAATACACCCCTGATCACACGCAAACAAAGTTCCCTTTCATAGCAACCACATAAAAACAGCATGATCACTTTGCTCGTTGTTTATATAGCGTAACTCCTTCTCACAGCTATCTACGCACTCTCCTTCTCTCACTTTTTCCCTTCGCTTGTGGACTTCAGTGCACAACACATCAGCTCTCTGTGACCAGGAAAAAAAAATCTTTCCAAGCCAATACCTCATATCATGATCGCTAACTGCTACACACAGCCTACATTGTTGTCACGTCATAGTCAACATAGCTACTAGAACTAACACGTTAGTAAACCCGCTACAATCATGCAGTACAATGTACAATCAGAAACCAGTTTAGCAGTCCCGGGGGCATAAATTAATAAAAACAAAATAAACCTTGACTTGGAAGCGTTCCTGTGTTGGATAGCCATAGCCAGCTAGCTAAAATATCATCCCTCTTTGTTTGAGCCCCGGGGTTTGAGTAGGCTAAATTTGTTCAAAACTGTTCAACTATTGTTTTTTCTCTCTTTGAGTCAACTACTAACCACATTTTATGCACTGCAGTGCTAGCTAGCTATAGCTTATGCTTTCAGCACTAGATTCATTATCTGATCCTTTGATTGGTGGACAACAAGCTGCAAGAGCACTGATAGTTTGGAGGATGTTGTCACGCCCTGACAGTAGATTGCTTTGTATGTTTCTATTTTTTAGTTTGGTAAGGGTGTGATGTGGGTGGGTATTCTATGTTGTAGGTCTAGGTTTTGTTTTTCTATGTGTTTGGCCTGGTATGGTTACCTAAGTATGGCTCTCAATCAGAGACAGCGATAGACAGCTGCCTCTGATTGAGAGCCATACTTAGGTAGCCTGTTTTCCCATTTTGAGTTGTGGGTGATTATTTTCCATTTCAGTGTTTTCACCATACGGGACTGTTTCGGTTTTCCTTTATTCTCTTGTTCGTTTGTATCCAGTGTTCAGTTTATTAAAGGCATCATGAACACGTACCACGTTGCGCTTTGGTCTACTCCTTCTTCCACCAATGAAAATCGTTACAGATGTCCTCTGGAAGTTGTCATAATTACTGTGTAAGTCTATAGAAGGGGGTGAAACCTAGGAGGCTCATGGTTTTTTGTATTGAAATCAAAGTACCCAGAGGTGGATAGAATGCTAGCTGCTGCTACCCTTAAGTATGTATTTGGTGACGTAAATAGTCAGTTTCATCTAAATAGTATATAGTATAGTTTCATCTAAAAACGATCACATTTTTTAACGTTTCACACATTATATTTGTATTAAATTTACTGAGTAGGATGGTCCACCCCTTCCAGCTAATCTACTGAAGGCTTCTAATGGTGTTAATATTGAGTTTAGTATACTTTGTCAAATAAAACAGCTATTAGACATGCATGGCCTATTGGCTATGCTGCTCGCTGCCGTACAAAGTCCACTGTCTTTGTTAATGAGTATCTGAAGTAATCAGTGGAGATTTGTATTCCTATGGTCAAAAAAACAAGCTCATTAGCAGACTGAAATATTACAATTGATTTACAAGTCATACAATTTGCATTAATAAAAGGAATACATTTTGAAGGAATCTGACTGGGGTTTGAAATAAACCTCTCAGTCATTCAAAGGAAGGAGATATTAATGTTCCAGAGGAGAGAGTAAATACAGCTCAGAGGGTGTCTGAATCAGTGCCCGTGTAATAAACCCTATAATTATAGTCAGGAGCAGGCCCTTCAGATGAGGGCCAGCGAACAACATTAAATATTAATGGCTAATATAACCTTGAAATCACTTTTGTCTCAGCTTGGTAGCGAAGACAAGATACATTGTAATAATCTCCTGAAATATCCCTCTGGCCCTTTCTTGTAACGGAGTGGAGAGAAGGCCGATGAGAGGAATATTAATAATACCTGAGATCTTTAAACACCATCATGTTTATGAGGCTCACGAATGTTCAAGCGACATGTGTGAAACGCTCCTTTTCTGTACTGTACACATCTTAAATAGATGGTATTTTTTTATGCTTCTAGGCTCTGGCTTGATTGTTATGTCGCTTGGTGAGCTGTTCTGATAAGAGACTGCAGCGATGAATTAGGGAACCTCAGAGGACGGTAAGAACACCTCATGAGGCGCTTTGCCATTTGATGGTTTTAAAAACCTTTTTGGTTCAGAGTGCAGCCCAGAGTGCAGTCATAAATGTTCTACTATTAGGTTTTGGATCAACCGGTATCTGCGGTGGTCTGTCTTTATTCTCTCTTGTTTCAATGTTGCCGTGTTCTCGGGATAAACATGAAAGATTCCCCGTGAATACATGTTGCAGTCGGATAAAAATTCACCTCGGCGAGAAAGCAAGCAATTGTCTAATGTCCTCAAGTCACTGAGATGCACTACAGATGCTCACACATCCCACATCCCGTGTCATGTTTCCATGAGATACTCAACAGTTGTTTGCGAATCCATCTGAAGTATGTGAATCACTCTCTGTAGGTACTACAGTATGCATGGAAAACTGTATATGCAATCACTACTGTCTAAGCAATGTTCTTAGGTTATGAATGTGTAGCAATGTATCTTCAATGGAGAAACTCCGGTCTTGCCGTTCTGCCGCTTTCCCTAGCCGTAGGCACCTGACTGCTCAGGGGAGCACAGTGATTTGGAACGTCCAGGCAGAAATATAAAATGTAGAACAAACAAATCTCTGACATTTACTGTCGATATACGGATTCACGTTAGCTCTATTAATGACATTTCTATCTGCAACATTCAACAACGTTTGCCTACATTGACTGTGGCCCTGATCATAGTGCACTATAGCATTGATTCAAAATCACCATGTGAACACAGCCCAGTTCCTCCCCATTGTGCCCTTCTTCCTCTCCATATCAGGTAATGGCCAGGCATCTACACACGTAAGAGCTTTGGAAATGGACAGCGTATTACAGACATGTAGAGAGAAAGACGGCCATCGACCGTGCTTGTACTGTACTACAGTGCGTCCTATAAATACCTCGGCACACCTCTGGGGCTGCCCATTGTTTGGTTTAAAAAGGTTCAAGGGCTGGGGTTTGAAATAAACCTCTCAGTCATTCAAAGGACGGAGATCTTCATGTTCCAGAGGAGAGAGTAAATACAGCTCAGAGGGTGTCTGAATCACGTGAGAGAATTGCCCAGCTCTCTTCCCGTGCTGCTCTCACTATCGAAACAGAACAAAACTTGCCAGAGGCAATAAGAGAGGGAGGGAGACCAATTTGGGCTGTGTAACTAACGGTGTAACTGGTATGTGGGCAGGCAAGCAGACATTCATTGTAGGCTACTTTTTAAACATTACATGTAATTTACGTACACTGTCTGTCGGTCATATCTTTATGCAGTATGTTTTGTGTATAAATATAGGCTATAGGTACATCTTGCAAACCCCAATGTTTTGTATTCCAGTTGATTATATTTGACTGCCATGTTGAGCTAATAAAGTAAAGTATGTAAAGTAATACCAAGGCTGTTAATTGCGCAGTCAAACTCCCATAGTGAATCTAAAATCTCAGTTTTGACATGTGTTATGAGGTGACAAGAACTCATCACATGTTCATTAGTTGTGTTAATTTGCAAATGTATCTACAAAATAAGCTCTGTGTGACACGAGCTGTCCACTTTTCTTTTGCCGTAATCAAATCCAAATAACTTTTAATTGGATAAAAACTCCCCCGCCCCCCCCCCCCCCCCCACCCATCATGTTAATTATATTCTGTAGGCTGCGTTCTGTTTGCACTAGCAGAGACAAGGCAAGGCACATACATGCTGACTTAGTGTAAAATAATGGATAAATGGACAAATAAATGGATAAATAAACCTCAGACATCCTTTTGCTTACCTTCATGTGAATCTTTGTAAACGCCCCTAATTGCCGTGACCACTACCAATGCTGCTCTGCATAAATGGTTGTCTCATTGACCAAAGTGAACTTGGGTTAGTTTTATCTGTGTGATCTGCATGGGAATGGGCCAGTTTTATCCCATCGTGGCTGTGGTTTATCATCTCAAATGCTACAGTAATTATTACACTGTCTTTGGCCTCCATCTAGGTCCGATCCTGTATCTAAGTCCAGTGCTATTAATCTCACTCGCTGGAGAACTCAGGGAAAGCAGTAATAGCTGTGTTTGCTGTTAAAAGGGAGCCTGGGGTGTGAATGTTTTTGCAATTTCAACAAAAATGTCAGGCAAATGACCTGCTCTTTAGAGGAACCTATCATGTTGCTGTACGAGTTGAGCTATGTATTGACGCAGAGCATAGAGAAATGCGGAGGTCAGTTATACACATGTTTGTACATGCATTGATTTGACCTCACCGTCGGGCAACATTCCTACAGAAAGAAAGCTATTATTTTGCATTTAAGCAGGTTTTGAATGCAATTACTTCTGGTGGATTGTGCCAATTTTTGAAGGAATTATACATTCCCTGTCTGGTTTTAGTTAGAGTATGGTAATGTTGGTGAGTTCAGGGTTCACATGCCTCGTCAAGTGATTTATACATAAAAGTTTTTTTTTTACTTAACCCTAGTCTAACTCGACAAATTACGCTACAATGTTGAACCTGAACCTGCCGTCTTGGGACGCACTCAGGATTACAACCTATGCACAATGTGCCACGTCAATTATCCTAAAACTGTCTTGTGAATCGCCCACTGAGTTGCTCATTTGCTTGCTAGAACACACAGCGAAGCACCATTTCTCAACTGCTTCTTTGAGTCCTTCGTATTCATTTCACCCTCACACATGTAGTTATGACACATGCATTCACGCCATATTCAAATGTTGGAAGCGTGCGCATCATGTGTAAAACAACAATTATGTTAATTCCAACATGATTGCGATAAATCAAGAGAGGACAGAACAGCCCTATTAAAATGTGTTGCCCCATCACTCACGCGCACTCAGCGCAAGATTTATTTGATTTAGATCGGGACTCCGGATTGGGAATCGCATGATGTGTTAAGCGGTTGTGTTTTTACACTGTAGCAAGTAAAAGTCACTTGTTTGTTCTGACAGAAAACCATATTCACATTTGGTAATATAACGACCCCCATGAACCATAAGGGCTTTCTCTGTAGTTCTGCATGATTTGCAGCACAGTTTGTTTGAGAAAATCATGAAGTATATGTACTGTGTCTTGCCAATGTGGGCCATCGTGACATTGGGTATCCAAAGAGCCCTTCTGCCAGAGTGGATGATGTTTTTCTTTCTTCATCTTCTCTTCTGCAGCCGCCATACTTGACGACCCAATGGAGTGCAGCCGGGGAGAGAGATTGGCCATCACTCTGGCGAAGGACAGCATCAACCGGTCCAGTAACCGTTCCACAACAGGCAAGCTGGAGGTGGACATCTTTGAGCTGCTGAGAGACAGTGAATATGAGATGGGAGAGACCAGTAAGTAGAGGATGGGAGTACGAGGTGGCTTTCAATTTTCAACTTTTGTCATTCATTTCAAAAAGTGAAAGACAAGTATGTCACGGAGTTCCACATTAAAAGGTCTGTCTGTCTGGCTGGCTGGCTGGCTGGGTGGCTGGCTGGGTGGCTGTGTGGGTGGCTGTGTGGGTGGGTGGGTCTGTGTATCTGTCTGCCAGCCGTTCATCCTTCAATTTAGTGCCCATCTTCCCTTGTTATCCCCCACTTTCAGAAATCCCTTGAGTACAGCGAGATATGTCTATCTTGTTTAGGAATATTTGGAGTAACGAGTGGCAGTGGCAAACACATTTTTGTGTTAAAAATTAAAAATTATTTGGATGTGTGGATGTCAAAAGGTTTTGGACTTGTTTTGTTTCTTTGGTTTGAATGACTAGCCTGAAGATATATACAAAAGTATGTGGACACCCGTTCAAATTAATGGATTTGGCTATTTGAGCCACACCCGTTGCTGACAAGTGTATAAAATCGAGCACACAGCCATGCAATCTCCATAAACAAACATTGGCAGTAGAATGGCCCATACTGAAGAGCTCAGTGACTTTCAACGTGGCACTGTCATAGGATGCCACCTTTCCAAAAAGCTAATTTGTCGAATTTCTATCCTGCTAGAGCTACCCGATCAACTGTAAGTGCTGTTATTGTGAAGTCGAAACGACTAGGAGCAACAACGGCTCAGCCGCAAAGGTATAGGCTACCCATGCTCGCAGAACGGGACCGGCGAGTGCTGAAGCGCACAGTGCATAGAAGAATTGTCTGTCCTCAGTCGCAACACTACCAAGTTCCAAACTGCCTCTTGAAGCAACATCAGCACAAGAACTGTTTGTCGAGGAGCTTTATGAAATGCGTTTCCATGGCCGAGCAGCCATACACAAGCCTAAGATCACCATGCTCAATGCCAAGTGTCGGCAAGAGTGGTGTAAAGGCCGTCGTCATTGGGCTCTGGAGCAGTGGAAGCGCGTTCTCTGGAGTGATGAATCACGCTCACCATCTGGTAGTCCGACGGACAAATCTGGGTTTGGCGGATGCCAGGAGAACGCTACCTTCCTGAATGCATAGTGCCAACTGTAATGTTTGGTGGATGAGGAATAATGGTCTGGAGCTATTTTTCATGGTTCGGGCTAGGCCCTTTAGTCCCAGTGAAGGGAAATCTTAACGCTACTGCATACAATGACATTCTAGACGATTCTGTCCTTCCATTTTTGTGGCAACAGTTTGGGGAAAGCCCTTTCTTGTTTCAGCATGACAAAGCCCACATGCACAATGTGAGGTCCATACAGAAATGTTTTTTCGGGAACGGTGTGGAAGAACTTTACTGGCCTGCACAGAGTCCTGACCTCAACCCCATCAAACACCTTTGGAATGAATTGGAACGCAGACTGCGAACCAGGCCTAATCGCCCAACATCAGTGCAGATCTTGTGACTGAATGGAAGCAAGTCCCCGCAGTAATTTTCTAACATCTAGTGGAAAGACTTCCCAAAAGAGTGGAGGCTGTTGTAGCAGCAAAGGGGAGACCAACTCCGTATTAATGCCCATGATTTTGGAAAGAGATGTTTGTTTTGACCATGTAGTATACTAGAAATCTAATGAGGTGGACAGAATTTGGAAAAATCTATGTCAATCAGCCTATCGCCATGACCTTGTGGATGGATACAGTGCAATTAAATATTAACAATGCATTAACATTTCCACAAGTAAATTTTAATGCTGGTATTTTTATACCAGCTACTTTGATTAGATGGAACAGAAGGAGAATAGAATACACTTTTACCAGTCTGTTTATCTAACATGTAGTTCACCTACTGTGTGTTGCCAATGTGGGCCATACTGACACTGGGTTGCTAAAAAACCCTTCTGGCAGAGTGGATAATGTTTTCTTTCTTCCCTTTGGCACATGTTGCGGAGTACAAGGAGTGGAATTTAGCTGAACAGATTGCTACCCAGGCTACTGTTGCCCGTTTCCGCAACAGGCAACATTATACTCCTTGTAGTGAGCTCTAACATATGGAATATGTCTAGATACTGAAATACACATTTTCGCATGAATTTAGTCAACATTTAAAAAATACGAATATGAATATCACAAAACGACCTTATTTTTATTTAGCTTATTTTTTAGACACATTGTTTGCGTCACGTTCTGACCATAGTTCTGTTATTTTATCTTTGTTTTAGTATGGTCATGGCGTGAGTTGGGTGGGCAGTCTATGTTTGTTTTTCTATGTTGGTTTTTGAGTTCGGCCTAGGATGCTTCTCAATCAAAGGCAGCTGTCAATTGTTGTCCCTGATTGAGAATCATGCTTAGGTAGCCTGGGTTTCAGTTTTGGGTTGTGGGTGTTTGTCTTCCGTGTTAGTGTTCGTACCACACGGGACTGTTTCGTTCATTTCACGTTTATTGTTTTGTATTTCGTAGTGTTCAGTTTATGTATTAAAATAAACATTATGGACACTTACCACGCTACAAATTGGTCCTCTGATCCTTCTCGCTACTCCTCCTCAGAAGAAGAGGACGAGGTTCGTTACAGTTTGGAACAATATACTCTCTGAAACGTTTAATGGTATGACCCATTTTATACATAATAGGTCACTATCACGATGAAGTTTCAATGGGAGAATTGCCAGAACAATCTGAGGTACCCCAAAATCATTTGAAGTGTTTGTCCTTTATCTAGGAGATATAAGAAAGCTCTGAAATATTATTATGTTTTTTTTTTTTTACGCATATTTAACCCCTTTTTGGGTTAGGCACAAAACTACCATCATACTTCCTGTCTTTTAAAAAAAACGGTACCGGTTACCTTCAGATAAATCCTGTGGGGATCCTACAGCAAAATAGAAAACCATAGTGTTTGTGAGAATCTCCCCTTTACCCTTTAGTTCGTAACATTGACGGTACCAACTTCAGACGAGAGTCCCCTTACACTTGTGGCGGTCGTACAGCAAAATGGAGTCCACCATTGTGTTCGTGAGAGTCTACCCTTTCCATTTGACACTACAGACATTTTCATGAGAAGAAACATTTTCAGGATGATCTCATGGTCTGATTAACATCGCTCTACCTCTGCCGCCTAAAACCGCAAAAGCGGAAGTGCGACATAGGCGGATGCAACCGCATGCGGTTAAAAAAAGAAGATATCTCTAGCTTCAATTTTATTATGTTACTTAGATTATCGCTCTGGTGCATCAATCGACTCTAGGGGGTTAAAAGCACACTGCACTGTAGGTGTATGCCCATTAGATTCATACCGTCGTTCAGTCAGTAACCTTATTGAACTGGAAATAAAAGCTGAAATAAATCATTCTCTCTACTATTATTCTGACATTTCACATTCTTAAAATAAAGTGGTGATCCTAACGGCCCTAAAACAGGGAATCTTTACTAGGATTAAATGTCAGGAATTGTGAAAAACTGAGTTTAAATGTATTTGTCTAAGGTGTATGTAAACTTCCGATTTCAACTGTATATCCTGCTAGGTGAATATCCATGTCGTCATATCAGCCATGATTTTGTGAAAAATAAGTCTATGATGTCCCGTTGGTAGGATATTTGTGATCGTACCTCATCTAATTTATTGTCCAATGATTGTATGTTGGCGAGTAATATTGACAGTAACGGCAGCTTTCCCACTCGCCTTCTGCAGAACCTTATGAGCCACCCCGCTCTGTGTCCTCTGTATCTGCATCTCTTTCTCTTGCCAATAACGGGGATATTGGCCTTGTCGGATATTAGCAGTATATCCTGTGAGTCCTGCTTGTTGAAGAAGAAATCTTTGTCTAATCTGAGGTGAGCAATCGCTGTCCTGATATCCAGAAGCTTTTTTTTGCCATAAGATACGGTGGCAGAAACATTAAGTACAAAAAAGTAGAGCTTAATGGCCGTGGTAGCTCCTCCTCATACATAAAAACAACTGTATACCTCTCCCTGCTTGGTTGGTTGCCTGCAAACCCCCTCCTAATTTAGTGCTGTCGTGGCTCTGCCCAGGCAGCAATTGGATTAGGGATGGATCAGTGGCACCAGTAAGGAGGAAATGTCACACAACCTGCCTAGCTGTGTGTGTGTGTGTGTTTGTTTTCAACATAACTATTGGCCCGCTTGGTCGAATGGTCCAAGATGTCGGCTTCTTTCCTGGGAGACCAGGTTTCTAATCTCACCAGTTACAAAAGCACACGTGAAATGTTGGCAAACCACATGTCTGAGTTATATGAAAAATATCCATGTAAAACTTCAGTGTCTTACTCATGTGTCTGTTTTTCTACGTGATATTTTTCACATGTGAAACATTTGTGTAAAACATCAGACACGTGTCCGTGAACCACGTGTCTGCCTCGTGGACATTTACGCGTAAAATCTTTCACATGATTTCACGTGTCCAAAAACCACGTTTTTTTCTACACGCTCTTTTTACAAGAGTTTAAAAAAAATAAAAATATTATGTGGTGTGTGCATTCATGTGTGAATTTGAATGTGGGTAACAATACTTTAAAGTACTACTGGAGTCGTTTTTTGTGCCGACTATCTGTACTTTAATTTACTATTTATATTTTTTTTACAACTTTTACTTCACTACATTCCTAAAGAAAACAAGACTTTGACTCCATACATTTTCCCTGACACCCAAAACCACTCGTTCCATTTCGAATGCTTAGCAGGACAGGAAAACGGTCTAATTCACACTTTTATCAAAAGAACATCCCTATTGCCTTTCATCTGGAGGATTCACTAAACACAAATGCTTTGTTTGTAAATGATGTTGTGTTAGCATTTGTCCACGGCTATCCTTAAATAAAAAGAAAATCGTGCTGTCTGGTTTGCTTAATATAAGGAATGTGAAATGATTTGTACTTTTGATACTTAAGTATATTTTAGCAATTACATTTACTTTTGATACTTTAGTATATTTAAAATCAAATACTTTTGCTCAAGTAGTATTTTACTGGGTGATGTTCACTTCTTAAGTCGTTTTCTATTGAGGTATCTTTACTTTTACTCCAGTATGGCAATTGGGTACTTTTTCCACCACTGAATGTGGGTTCACAGAACTGAACTCCAGGTCCCATGCGTACATTGGCTCTCATTTGCAGATGCTGCGGCTCTCAATAAGGTATTGATTTGAGGGAATCAATTCTAAACTGAATGGACTCCAGACAACCCACTGACCAAGATTAGACAGAAGTTGTGCAGAATTCCATTATAATGATCCACACTTATATTGGAGAAGTTGTCACTTGTCACAGATGTAAATTGCTTTGCCCATAGACTGAGGTGGAGCGAGAAGAGAATCCAAGATGGACATATTGGCCTTTTCTCAATTCGATTTGCACAACTACTGCATCCTCTCTCTGTCGTCCTCTGGCCTCCTTTAAAAAAAAAAGGTAATCAAGGAGAGGTGGCGAGGAGAGGGAAAGTTATAACAGAGACGCTAAGAGTTGAGAAGCAAGTGCAGGTGAAACGTTTAAAACAACAAACTTGGAACAAGACAACATAACAGTAGCATCTACGCATAAACACAGGAACAATAGTGACTGGGGAAAGAACCTAAGGGAGTGCCAGATATAGGGGAGGTAATGTCCAGGTGTGCCTCATGACGTGCAGGTACACGTAATGATTGATGCCATGTGTGCGTAATGATGGATCCCAGGACCAGTGGTTAGTAAACCAGCGACGTCAAATGCCGGAGCGGAGGAGCTGGAGTAGACATGACAAAAATTGGATAAAAAATGCGCTTTTATGAAATGTCTGTCCTTATCCCATTGAGCGTCTTCAGGGTGGAATTCCAAAATAAATATATAAAGTAATAAAAACAAATTTAGCTAGTTTTATAGAAAAAAGTATTTCTGAACTCTTCCGCAAAGGACTCAAGTAGGTTAGACTTGTGCTTCCTCGCTAAAAGGCTATTGAGGAGGGGGGGACGTCTTCCATTTGCTTACTAACGAATTGACACTCTCCTTTACCACTGGACCACTTATCGGTTTCCTGGTCACGGAAGAGAGAGGACGGAGGAGAGAGGGTGGAGGACAGACTTTTGCCCAAATGACAAAAGGCCATTATGTTCCCTGTGTAAAATAAAACATGGCGACCTGTAAAAAGCCTCATGGGGCCAGTGGCACCGTGCCTGTCAGGCTAATCCGGTCACTTTGTAATTCGGTGAAGTCATGCAGACAGGTGCAAATGTGCTTTAAATGGAGGAGAGAGGGGTAGGTGGGTGGGAGAGGAGGAGGAGGGGAATGTACAGAACACTCCATTGGATGACAAAGGGATTATTTATTAATCATTTGATTCACTGCTCCTGTAAATTTTCTATCTCGTTCGGTGAGGATCCCGAGCTTTGCTCCACTGGCTCAAAAATGGTCCACCTTTACTCTTCCTTTATACATCTTTACCCTCATTTGGGGTTTGTTACTGGCCCATCCACCACCTCAGCCAGTCTGTCGCCCTCCACTGTGTGTCCCAAATGGCACCCTATTCCCTATATAGTGCACTACTTTTGACTAGAGCCCTAAGGGCCCTGGTCAAAATAAGTGCACTACACAGGAACGAGGGTGCCATTTGGGCAGCAGGCCACATATTCAGACAGCAGTCCTCCTCCTGACTACCATAGAATGTTAATGAAAGACAGGGATCAACCCCCACCTGAAATTGCATTTTGTTTCCCCTGCAAGTAAGATTTAAGCCCAAACTCATGTGCAGGGGATTGCAAAGGAAATACTATATTATATTTCTTCTTCTTCCCCCCCAAAAAATCCATTTCATACACTGATTCAGTGTGATGGTGAATGTTAGAAAAAAGATATCACAAATGCTTTTGGGAGACTGATAGAATATCTGATCGGTTTCGTTTTAATATAGTTCTCAGCTATTATTTTAACTAGGTCAATGTGCCCCTGCATGGCAGCAACTGTTGGTTGGCACTAACTCCTACATGCCACTTTTAAGGAGTACCTTCGTCTCCAATTGTTATCTTAAAATGAAGGATTGTTGACATGACATTCTAAATGGTTTTGCAAAAACTTCCAAATGACCAGATCTCATTCCAACCTGTTGCTACAGTAATTATGTTCCATCATTGCACCACCACTCAATCTGTCATATTGTAATCTATAGTCGTAGGTGATATCGGTGATGTGAAATCATATACAGAGCAGCTGTAAGTTAATACATCAATAGAACATGATCAAGTTAATAGTTAGCAAACCCCAAACACCTACTTATTAAAGGTTAACTGGGAACTGCTGGCTCATACTGTTAGTGCAGGTTAAAACTACACACAAAGCAACACGCAACTCCTATTTAATAGGCTGAATGTGGTATTTGGACCATGTTCTGTATTATCTGACTGGATGCTTGTCTCTGTGTGTTGACAGTGTGCCAGATCCTGTCCAAGGGAGTGGTGGGAGTCCTGGGTCCCTCCGCCAGCCCTGCTTCCAATTCCATCATCAGCAATATCTGTGGAGAGAAAGAGGTGAGTGCTGGCTTGCATTTTGGCTCGATTTATTTGGTGTCACAATAGCACTGTTTGCCAGTCATATTATGGAACAATATGTTTTATTATCACTGTGTTTGAGACCGTGCTTGACCCATGTCAATACCACAGCAGACTGTTCTGAAAAATATTCTTTCTAAGTTATTGTCTGAATTTACCCATGTTAAATTCCGACGGGCCAACAATCAGGGGCTCAACAGCGTACAACATTAATCGAATCAGTTCTCAGACAAATTGTAATTGGTTTGGTGCTGCCGTGTTTTTTAGTTTTGTGAAGGACCACCTCTTTGAACAACATGGAAAATCGTAATTTATACATTTTCAGTTCATGTCCTTTGAGTTGTGATGTTAAACAATTTTGCTCAGGCTCCAGTGATTTGTGGACGATCCTAGGCTACATTGTTTGTACTAACTGCAGGATGTTACTGTCCTTTTTATGCATGGTGATTATGCATAATGTCAATTTAAAAAAATCACATGTATGTCCCCTTTAATGAGAACTGTGACCATTTGATCAGTCTTTAGACTTTGGACTCCCTGATGATGTGCATTGTCTATCCCTTTTAAATGTTCTGACTGAGCTCATTCCCTGTGTGAATAAATTAACATGTAGAATTGTACGTTCTTAAACAAGTTAACTTTCTGTAATGTATTCATCGGACCATGCACCACGACTCCTTAAGCAGTGTTTCCCAAACTTTGTCCTCAGGACCCCAAGGGATGCAACTTTTTTGTTTTTTGTCCAACAGCTGATTCAACTAATCAAGCCTTGATAATTTGAATCAGCAGTGTAGTGTTAGGGTAAAAAAAAATGTCCACCCCTTGTTTGGGAAACCAAGTTTGGGAAACGCTGCCTTTAAAGGGATACCTTGGGATTTTGATAATGAGGCCCTTTATCTACTTCCCCATAATCCGAGCATGCTAGCAGACACCCAGACCTCCAGTCACTGCGCTAATGCTAGTTAGCATTGGCTGGAAAAACTCTAACTCCCTTCCAACTGGACACAGACACACACACAAATGGTATCCACTAGTTCATCGGACTCTTGTGAGGTAAATAAAGGGCCTCATTGCCAAAATCCCGAAGTATCCCTTCATAAACTGTTCTTAATGCTAAATGATTAAGAAATACATTAACATGTTCATGTTTCAAGCAAATACCATCTAAAAGGCCGAGTTCTGCAGAACTACAACAATGCTGACATGTAAGCACGATGATGCCACATCATGGCTCTTAAAAGGCAAACAGGATAGTGTTGAGGAGTTTCTCTAATAGCTGTCGGTGTGTACATGACAATAGAGAAAGGTCACTGTTACTACCCTGGACGTGATATCTCACTAATGGTCTCCTTTTGCAAACTGGGCATATCGGTAGTCTTTCAGTGGAGGACAGCAGGGCCGGCCATGGCTGATGGAACATGTCTATGGGACTGAGGGAGGGAAAGTGCTTTGGCCACTTTATTACAACCTGTTTTAGAGGAGAGTGGAGTGCGATGGAGAATATTATTTTCCAATATAAATTGCTTGAGGTGTGTTTAAATGCAGTAGCCACAGTACTAATGTGGATTAACAGTTTTTATAAATGGTGATTAGATTATGAATATGTGCTAGTATAATGTGCATCCGACACTGACAAATAAGATCAATCAGCAATCAATGTGTCATGTACAGTGCCTTCAGAAAGTATTCACACCCCTCGACTTTTCCACATTAAAAACAAAAATGTCACTGGCCTACACACCATACCTCATAACGTCAAAGTGGAATTCAAACTTTTCACAAATTAATTAAAATGAAAAGCTCAAATGTCTTGAGTCAAATATTCAACCCCTTTGTTATGGCAAGCTTAAATAAGTTCAGGAGTAAAAATGTGCATAAGTCACATAAGTTGCATGGACTCACTGTGTGCAACAAGTGTTCAACATGATTTTTCAATGACCGCATCTCTATACCTCAAACATACAATTATCTGTAAAGTCCCTCAGTCACTGAATTTCAAACAGATTTAACCACAAAAACCAGGGAGGTTTTCCAATGCGTCGCAAAGAAAGTCACCTATTGGTAGATGGGTAAAAATAAAAAGCAGACATTCAATATCCCTTTGAGCATGGTGAAGTTATTACACTTTGGATAGTGTGCTAATACACCTAGTTACGACAAGGCGTCCTTCCTAACTCTGCCGAAGAGGAAGGAAACCGCTCAGTGATTTCAACATGAGACCAATGGTGACAATTTAAAACAGTTACAAGTTTAATGGCTGTGATAGAAAACTGAGGGTTGATGAGCAACATTGTAGTTACTACACAACACTAACCTAATTGACAGTGAAAAGGAGGAAGCCTGTACAGAATCCACATATTCCAAAACATGCATCCTGTTTGCAACAAGACACTAAAGTAATGATGCAAATTGAGTACCACTCTTAACATTTAAGCATAGTGGTGACTGCATCGTGTTATGGGTATGCTTGTAATCGTTAACGACTGGGGAGTTTCAGGATTTAAAAAAAAAACGGAATGGAGCTAAGCATAGACAAAATCCCAGAGGAAAACCTGGTGCAGTCTGCTTTCCAACAGACACTTAGTGATGAATTCTCCTTTCAGCAGGACAATAACCTAAAACACAAGGCCAAATCTACACTGGCGTTGCTTAACGAAGACAGTGAATGTTCCTGAGTGGCCGAGTTAGTTTTGACTTAAATCTTCTTAAATCTATGGTTGATTGGTTGTCTACCAACGATCAACAACCAATTTGACAGAGCTTGAAGAACTTTGAAAATAATAAATGGGCAAATATTTCACAATTCAGGTCTGGAGAGCTTTTAGAGATTTACCCAGAAAGACTCACAGCTGTAATCGCTGCCAAAGGTACTACTACAACGTTTTGACTCAGGGTATAACGACACAGGGCGAGACCCAGATTTATACACCGTAGGCATATGGTTCGAGTCTGATATTTATTGAAAAACAAGGGGCAGGCAAGAGGCAGGTCAGAGTCCAGAAGGTACAGGGCGGCAGGCAGGCTCGAGGCAGGTTGAATGGTCAGGCAGACGGGTACAGTGTCAGGACAGGGTCAGAACCGGGAGGACTAGAAAAACAGCGACTAGGAAAAACCAGGAGCACGGAAAAACACACTGATTGACTTGACAAGGCGAACTGGCAACAGATAGACAGAGGACACCAGTATAAATACACAGGGAATAACGGGAACAAATGTTATTTTTATTTTTTTATTTCACCTTTATTTAACCAGGTAGGCTAGTTGAGAACAAGTTCTCATTTGCAACTGCAACCTGGCCAAGATAAAGCATAGCAGTGTGAACAGACAACACAGAGTTACACATGGAGTAAACAATTAACAAGTCAATAATACAGTAGAAAAAAGGAGAGTCTATATACATTGTGTGCAAAAGGCATGAGGAGGTAGGCGAATAATTACAATTTTGCAGATTAACACTGGAGTGATAAATGATCAGATGGTCATGTACAGGTAGAGATATTGGTGTGCATAAGAGCAGAAAATAAAATAAATAAAAACAGTATGGGGATGAGGTAGGTAAAAATGGGTGGGCTATTTACCGATAGACTACAGTATGTACAGCTGCAGTGATCGGTTAGCTGCTCAGATAGCAGATGTTTGAATTTGGTGAGGGAGATAAAAGTCTCCAACTTCAGCGATTTTTGCAATTCGTTCCAGTCACAGGCAGCAGAGAACTGGAACGAAAGGCGGCCAAATGAGGTGTTGGCTTTAGGGATGATCAGTGAGATACACCTGCTGGAGCGCGTGTTACGGGTGGGTGTTGCCATCGTGACCAGTGAACTGAGATAAGGCGGAGCTTTACCTAGCATGGACTTGTAGATGACCTGGAGCCAGTGGGTCTGGCGATGAATATGTAGCGAGGGCCAGCCGACTAGAGCATACAGGTCACAGTGGTGGGTGGTATAAGGTGCTTTAGTGACAAAACGGATGGCACTGTGATAAACTGCATCCAGTTTGCTGAGTAGAGTGTTGGAAGCAATTTTTTAGATGACATCGCCGAAGTCGAGGAGCGGTAGGATAGTCAGTTTTACTAGGGTAAGTTTGGCGGCGTGAGTGAAGGAGGCTTTGTTGCGGAATAGAAAGCCGACTCTAGATTTGATTTTCGATTGGAGATGTTTGATATGAGTCTGGAAGGAGAGTTTACAGTCTAGCCAGACACCTAGGTACTTATAGATGTCCACATATTCAAGGTCGGAACCATCCAGGGTGGTGATGCTAGTCAGGCGTGCGGGTGCAGGCAGCGAACGGTTGAAAAGCATGCATTTGGTTTTACTAGCGTTTAAGAGCAGTTGGAGGCTATGGAAGGAGTGTTGTATGGCATTGAAGCTCGTTTGGAGGTTAGATAGCACAGTGTCCAAGGACGGGCAGGAAGTATATAGAATGGTGTTGTCTGCGTAGAGGTGGATCAGGGAATCGCCCGCAGCAAGAGCAACATCATTGATATATACAGAGAAAAGAGTCGGCCCGAGAATTGAACCCTGTGTCACCCCCATAGAGACTGCCAGAGGACCGGACAGCATGCCCTCCGATTTGACACACTGAACTCTGTCTGCAAAGTAGTTGGTGAACCAGGCAAGGCAGTCATCAGAAAAACCGAGGCTACTGAGTCTGCCGATAAGAATATGGTGATTGACAGAGTCAAAAGCCTTGGCAAGGTCGATGAAGACGGCTGCACAGTACTGTCTTTTATCGATGGCGGTTATGATATCGTTTAGTACCTTGAGCGTGGCTGAGTTGCACCCGTGACGGGCTCGGAAACCAGATTGCACGGCGGAGAAGGTACGGTGGGATTCGAGATGGTCAGTGACCTGTTTGTTGACTTGGCTTTCGAAGACCTTAGATAGGCAGGGCAGGATGGATATACAGTGCCTTGCGAAAGTATTCGGCCCCCTTGAACTTTGCGACCTTTTGCCACATTTCAGGCTTCAAACATAAAGATATAAAACTGTATTTTTTTGTGAAGAATCAACAACAAGTGGGACACAATCATGAAGTGGAACGACATTTATTGGATATTTCAAACTTTTTTAACAAATAAAAAACTGAAAAATTGGGCGTGCAAAATTATTCAGCCCCTTTACTTTCAGTGCAGCAAACTCTCTCCAGAAGTTCAGTGAGGATCTCTGAATGATCCAATGTTGACCTAAATGACTAATGATGATAAATACAATCCACCTGTGTGCAATCAAGTCTCTGTATAAATGCACCTGCACTGTGATAGTCTCAGAGGTCCGTTAAAAGCGCAGAGAGCATCATGAAGAACAAGGAGCACACCAGGCAGGTCCGAGATACCGTTGTGAAGAAGTTTAAAGCCGGATTTGGATACAAAAAGATTTCCCAAGCTTTAAACATCCCAAGGAGCACTGTGCAAGCGATAATATTGAAATGGAAAGAGTATCAGACCACTGCAAATCTACCAAGACCTGGCCGTCCCTCTCAACTTTCAGCTCATACAAGGAGAAGACTGATCAGAGATGCAGCCAAGAGGCCCATGATCACTCTGGATGAACTGCAGAGATCTACAGCTGAGGTGGGAGACTCTGTCCATAGGACAACAATCAGTCGTATATTGCACAAATCTGGCCTTTATGGAAGAGTGGCAAGAAGAAAGCCATTTCTTAAAGATATCCATAAAAAGTGTCGTTTAAAGTTTGCCACAAGCCACCTGGGAGACACACCAAACATGTGGAAGAAGGTGCTCTGGTCAGATGAAACCAAAATTTAACTTTTTGGCGACAATGCAAAACGTTATGTTTGGCGTAAAAGCAACACAGCTGAACACACCATCCCCACTGTCAAACATGGTGGTGGCAGCATCATGGTTTGGGCCTGCTTTTCTTCAGCAGGGACAGGGAAGATGGTTAAAATTGATGGGAAGATGGATGGAGCCAAATACAGGACCATTCTGGAAGAAAACCTGATGGAGTCTGCAAAAGACCTGAGACTGGGATTTATTGGATATTTCAAACTTTTTTAACAAATCAAAAACTGAAAAATTGGGCGTGCAAAATTATTCAGCCCCCTTAAGTTAATACTTTGTAGCGCCACCTTTTGCTGCGATTACAGCTGTAAGTCGCTTGGGCTATGTCTCTATCAGTTTTGCACATCGAGAGACTGACATTTTTTCCCATTCCTCCTTGCAAAACAGCTCGAGCTCAGTGAGGTTGGATGGAGAGCATTTGTGAACAGCAGTTTTCAGTTCTTTCCACAGATTCTCGATTGGATTCAGGTCTGGACTTTGACTTGGCCATTCTAACACCTGGATATGTTTATTTTTGAACCATTCCATTGTAGATTTTGCTTTATGTTTTGGATCATTGTCTTGTTGGAAGACAAATCTCCGTCCCAGTCTCAGGTCTTTTGCAGACTCCATCAGGTTTTCTTTCAGAATGGTCCTGTATTTGGCTCCATCCATCTTCCCATCAATTTTAACCATCTTCCCCTTTTAACGGACCTCTGAGACTATCACAGTGCAGGTGCATTTATACGGAGACTTGATTACACACAGGTGGATTGTATTTATCATCATTAGTCATTTAGGTCAACATTGGATCATTCAGAGATCCTCACTAAACTTCTGGAGAGAGTTTGCTGCACTGAAAGTAAAGGGGCTGAATAATTTTGCACGCCCAATTTTTCAGTTTTTGATTTGTTAAAAAAGTTTGAAATATCCAATAAATGTTGTTCCACTTCATGATTGTGTCCCACTTGTTGTTGATTCTTCACAAAAAAATACAGTTTTATATCTTTATGTTTGAAGACTGAAATGTGGCAAAAGGTCGCAAAGTTCAAGGGGGCCGAATACTTTCGCAAGGCACTGTAGGTCTGTAACAGTTTGGGTCCAGGGTGTCTCCCCCTTTGAAGAGGGGGATGACTGCGGCAGCTTTCCAATCCTTGGGGATCTCAGACGATATGAAAGAGAGGTTGAACAGGCTGGTAATAGGGGTTGCGACAATGGCAGCGGATAGTTTCAGAAATAGAGGGTCCAGATTGTCAAGCCCAGCTGATTTGTACGGGTCCAGGTTTTGCAGCTCTTTCAGAACATCTGCTATCTGGATTTGGGTAAAGGAGAACCTGGAGAGGCTTGGGCGAGTAGCTGCAGGGGGAGGGGGGGGGCGGAGCTGTTGGCCGAGTTTGGAGTAGCCAGGCGGAAGGCATGGCCAGCCGTTGAGAAATGCTTGTTGAAGTTTTCGATAATCATGGATTTATCGGTGGTGACCGTGTTACCTAGCCTCAGTGCAGTGGGCAGTTGGGAGGAGGTGCTCTTGTTCTCCATGGACTTCACAGTGTCCCAGAACTTTTTGGAGTTGGAGCTACAAGACAAGCACAAGACAGGTGAACTAGATCATGGTGTTCCACAGGGGTGTGAATACTTCTGTAAATTAGATCATTTTTCTATTTCATTTTCAATACATTTGCAAACATTTATGAAAACATATTTTCACTTCGCCATTATGGGGTAATGTGTGTAGATGGGTGAGGGAAAAAATAGATTTAATACGTGTTGAATTCAGGGTGTAACACAACAAAATGTGGAATAAATCAAGGGTTATGAATACTGTCTGAAGGCACTGTATATTTGACTTTCTAAATGTATCAACCATGCATCTACAGTAGCCTATATAGTGTTATACTGTGTTTGTACGTGTGTGTGTGTGTGTGTGTGTGTGTGTGTGTGTGTGGCAGTTGTTGTGAAGGTGTTGGAGAGTCAATTACATCCTGTCTGTGCTCAGTGATTGTGTCTGTGTTCATAATTCTTAACTGAGTGCACAGATGCAGGCAATATGACAGGAGGCCGAGTAAATAGGGGACGCATGAAAATATGACTCATGACAGCCCTTGCTATGTGATCAACCCATTACCCACACTCAATTTATCATTCGGAGAGCTCTATATCCATTTGGGAGGCTCTAAGTGATGCTGTACAGAGCCATACTGTACTATCTGGATTTAGACAATGGTAACTAATAAAAACAGTATCTCTTCACAAAAAGCAATTGCGTAGCACAGGTGCCGAGAACTCCTAGCTCACAGTCCATGTATAATCCTTTTAACACCTCTTTGAGCGGTTCTGGACCGGTACCGACCAATATTTGATGTACTGAGTGCTCTGTGAACAGCGCAACATCAATTGATGTTGACACCTCATTTGCTTAGGGAGCAACACGTCAAAATTTCAGGCCTATGCAAACAAATGTTCGATTTTGCAGCTCAGCTTACAATACGGCATATGAAATGGGAGACCTTAGCCCATGCAGCAAAGGCAATCTCATCACGCTGTGATGTTCATAGATGGATTTAGAGCGCTCAACATGAAACAATACAACATTTATTTCATAGAATTTAAACCAGACCACTTTCTCTTGGTCACAGCGAGACATAATCACTTTGTGCTTAAAGCTGAAGTTGTAATGAGTCAGCAAGCATTTGAATTGTGTCTGCGTCGCTCAGAGGATGCTGGTCAGAAAATGCTCTGTCAGTTATGAAATGGTGCCAATTTTGTACTGTCACTAAGTATGATCATATTTATTTTACAATTATAAGAAAGGTGAAATATCAAAGCAAGTCATTTATAGTTTGATTGTTACTATATTTAGAAATCATTTCAATAATTCCATTTCCTATTCCCCAACTTTTGTTGAATAATATGATTTGTCATATTTTTTAATTTGTTCTGTGTACTTGAGCTTGTGTCCTCAAAAGACTACACCTCAGCAATTTATAACTATTTTTACCAGAAAGGTAAGATTGAAATCTTTCTGGCAGTTTAAGCATCACTAGGTATTGTTTATGGCCCTCATGATAAATAATTACATTTGAATATGTCTATTTTGGCAAAAATCTAAATTATGACATTACCTTTAACCGTTTTTTATGTTTTGCTCTTGAATGCTGCAGAAAATCTTCTAAGTCATGGTCGTTGACGCGGAACAAAAATCTAAACGCAACATGTAAAGTGTTGGTACCATGTTTCATGAGCTAAAATCAAACATCCCAGACATTTTCCTTACACACAAAAAGCTTATTTCTCTCAAAAGTTTGGTATGAATTTGTTTACATCCCTGTTAGTGAGCATTTATTTTTTGCCAATATAATCCATCCACCTGACAGGTGTGGCATATCAATAAGCTGATTAAACAGCATGAGCATTACACAGGTACACATAGGAAAATGCATGGGGAAATAATAGGCAACTGAAAAATGTGCGGTTTATCACACAACGCAATGCCACAGATGTTTCAAGTTTTGAGGAAGTGTGCGATTGGCATGCTGACTGCAAGAAGGTCCACCAAAGCTGTTGCCAGATAATTGAATGTTCATTTCTCTACCATAAACCTCCTCCAACTGCAGACCAAGTGTATGGCGTTGTGTGGGCGAGTGGTTTGCTGATGTCAGCGTTGTGAAAAGAGTGTCCCAAGGTGGCAGAGGGGTTATGGTATGGGCAGGCGTAAGCTACGGACAACGAACACAATTGCATTTTATCGATGGTAATTTGAATGCACAGAGATACCGTGACGAGATCCTGAGGTCCATTGTCATGCCATTCATCCGACATCATCACCTCATGTTTCAGCATGATAATGCACGGCCCCATGTCGCAATGATCTGTACCACAGGAGTTTGGTGGCACCTTAATTGGGGAGGACGGGCTTGTGGTAATGGCTGAAGAGGAATAAGTAGAAAGGTATCAAATACATAAAACACATGGTTTCCATATGTTTGATGTCATTCAATTTGCTCTGTTCCAGCCATTATTATGAGCCGTCCTCTCCTCAGCAGCGTCCACTGATCTGTAAACAATTCCTGGAAACTGAAAATGTCCCAGTTCTTCCATGGCCTAGATACTCCCCAGACATGTCACCCATTGAGCATGTTTGGGATGCTCTGGATTGATGTGTACAAAACCGTGTTCAAGTTCCCTCCACAACATCCAGAGGAGTGGGACAACATTCCACAGGCCGCAATCAACAGCCTGATAAACTCTAAGAGAAGGAGCACTGCATGAGGCAAATGGTGGTCACACCAGATACTGACTGGTTTTCTGATCCACGCCCCTACCTTTCTTTTAAGGTATCTGTGTCCAACAGATCCTGTGTCCAACAGGGCCTAACGAATTCATTTCAATTGACTGATTTCCTTATATGAACTGTAAATCAGTAAAGTCTTTGAAATTGTTGCATGTTGCATTTATATTTTTGTTCAATATAATTTACTTTAGCTGGTAATAGCTCTTGAGGTGGCTTTGACAATTAAGGAAATGTCTCTCTTTTATGCATTGAAACACAGACAAAATCATCCTGCCTATAGACTGCCGATAGGTGCTTATCACAGTGGGAGGCAGTTTTTTCTCTTGCTCGAATAAAAGCGGCGTGACAAACCTGCAGATTCCACTTATAGAGTCACAGTCTTTCACTTTGAGTTGCTGTTTTTGGGCTACTTCTAAATTGCGCTGCGGCCGCCATGGCATTTCTCTCTTTAAAAAAAAAATATATTTCACTGTGACCTGCTGCTGCTGACAATCAGGCAGTGAGGCAGGCGTTGGTGAGTGAGTGAGTGAGTGAGTGAGTGTGTGTGTGTGTGTGTGTGTAAAAAAAAGTGTTCAGAGATTTCAAGATCCTCTGTCCAACTTTCATCACTCAACCTCTCCTATTGGATGTGTCTATAGTTATGCACATGGGCAAACAGGATTTATTTAGAATTATAAACTGGGTGGCTTGAGCCCTGAATGCTGAATGGTTGAAAGCCGTGGTATATCAGACCGTGTATCACAGGTATGACAAAAAATACTTAACTGTTCTAATTACATTGATTACCAGTTTATAATAGCCATAAGGCACCTCAGGGGTTTGTGGTATATGGACAGAATACCACGGCTAAGGACTGTGTCCTAAGAACAGCCCTAGCTGTGGTATATTGGCCATATACAGTGCCTTCGGAAAGTATTCAGACCCCTTGACTTTTTCACATTTTGTTACATTACATCCTTATTCTAAAATTGATCAAATAAAAACATCTGTGTCCACAATACAACTTACTGATAATGAAAATTCCAAAACAGGTTTTTAGAAATGTTTGCAAATGCATAAAAAACTGATATACCTTATTTACATAAGTGTTCAGACCCTTTGCTATGAGACTCGAAATTGAGCTCAGGTGCATCCTGTTTCCATTGATCATCCTTGAGATGTTTCTACAACTTGACTGGAGTCCACCTGTGGTAAATTCAATTGATTGGAAATGATTTGTAAAGGCACATCTGTCTATATAAGGTCCCACAGTTGACAGTGTATGTCAGAGCAAGAACCAAGCAATGAGGTTGAAGGAAGTGTCTGTAGAGCTCCAAGACAGGCTTGTGTCGAGGCACAGATCTGGAGAAGGGTACCCAAAATATTCTGCAGCATTGAAGGTCCCCAAGAACACAGTGGCCTCCATCATTCTTAAATGGAAGAAGTTTGGAACCATCAAGATTCTTCCTAAAGCTGGACGCCCGGCCAAACTGAGCAATCGGGGAGAAGGGCCTTGGTCAGGGAGGTGACCAAGAACCCGATGGGCACTCTGGCAGAGCTCTAGATTTCCTCTGTGGAGATGGGAGAACCTTCCAGAATGGCAACCATCTCTGCAGCACTCCACCAATCAGGCCTTTATGGTAGAGTGGCCAAACAAAAGCCACTCCTCAGGAAAAGGCACATGACAGCCCGCTTGGAGGCACCTAAAGACTCTCAGACTATGAGAAACAAGATTCTCTGGTCTGAGGAAACCACGATTGAAATCTTTTGTCTGAATGACCGGAAGCACACAGCCAGGACAGCGCAGGAGTGGCTTCAGGACAAGTTTCTGAATGTCCTTTAGTTGCCCGGCCAGAGCCCGAACATCTCAGGAGAGACCTGAAAATAGCTGTGCTGCAACGCTCCCCATCCAACCTGACAGAGCTTGAGAAGATCTGCAAAGAATAATGGGAGAAACTCCCCAAATACAGGTGTGTCAAGCTTGTTAGCGTCATACCCAAGAAGACTCCAGGCTGTAATCGCTGCTAATGGTGCTTCAACAAATTACTGAGTAAAGCGCCTTATTGCTTAATCATTGCTTTCAAAGAAGTTCAATCTACAATCATTGATGGAAAATTATCTGAAGAGTTTAATAAGGGTGAATTATCTTTTCTCTGGGACATATTCTTAAGCTCACAATTATTATTATATTGATGGAAAACCGCATTTTGCTTCTTAGCCTACATCATTACAAATTATGTCAATATTTATTCTTAATTCGCTCGATAAGGTTATGAAAAAAGGGTTTATTTGATAAATGTGGCTCGTCAACTCTTGCTGCCCAAAAACATTTTGGGCTAGCTTTCAGGCCTTGTTGGTGGGTTTTGAGAGTTCATTGGGCTATACATTTTTGCTAGACCTGGCAACTCTGCGTACGTCCATGGTTGAACGTCATGAGCCAGTCACACTTCATATGCAATGTAAGGCAATGGCATGCATTCCATATTGTTCTTCCCTCCCATTGTATAATTACTATTTTGGAATTTGCCATCCATTTACCCAGATGCTCAAATCTATCAGTCCAAGCTGATTCTGAAATGTAGAATTTAATGAAATGAGAGGGTGACGCCATGCTGGGTCAGTTTACCCTCCCAGGTTCTCATTGATAGTGCATGTTAATTCAGGATTATTCCACTCGGCCAAGCATGAGGCGTCAACTCTGACCACTATACAAGATGAAAGCACAGTTGAACGGCCATGAATGGAAGTTGAACCCGTTTTGGTCTCATGGTCATGAAGTGTACATGTGTATTGTGAAGGCAGTCATCAGCATATGATATTCAATATCTGCCCTATATTTCTCTGACATTGACCTGTGTGTTGACTGAGTCCGCCGTGTGTGAGTAGTGTGTGTCGGCTGGCTCAGTTAGATTTTATTGGACACCATGTTCTCTGGCCCAGCAGCACATATCAGTGTGTCACGATGTGGAATTGCTTTTATACCCCAGTATGCTCACATTCCTGCCTATCCTCCATGCCCCGAGACCATTTTCCAGGAAATATCCTCTCACCTAACATTTTCCCCAGGAGTGCTTTGACATGCACGCAAATCAGTCAAAGCAGGTCTCCTCTCATTTGCACATCCCCCCCCTGCACTTCACAATACTCAGCATCTCTGGCTGATTGCCGAAAGAGTTAGAGGTCAGCCCTGGCAATTCCCCCCCCAAAAGAAAACTCAGCAAGAACGCTTGAGAGACCTTTAGAGGGATTTCAGCTCAAATCAGCCGGACCTTTTCTTAATGTCGACTGACATTTTTCGATGTACAGTATTCGGCCCTTTTAAACCCACCGGCTATTTGCGGGGGGAAGGCACATTAAGACATGCCTGGTGGATGGGATGCTAGGTCTGCAGGGGGCGATGTTGCGGATGTTAAGCTCGATGTCACTCGGCGCAGGGTGCATCTGTTCCACCTGCTTGCAAACAAAACACAGGTGAGCCTGCTATTGCTGCTGGATTGCAATTAGAGGTCCACAGCTGTTACACACACCCCTCCTGACCCCCTTCTTCACTGTGCTGTTGATCTGTCTTGTCGAGGGTAGCCAGGAGATCTGTGCATATCCAAATTCGCTCCCTCTTTAGAAAGCTGTTTCCACTTGGTCAGGGAGATGAATGCGAGCACGGCCGCTCTCTGGTTGCCAGCGATGAACGGGCGATGCAAATTCAATTAGGCCGTTTTCTTGTCGTTATAGATATGCAAAGGCGTATTCCATATTCCATTGTTCCTTTTGTTTTGTAGTCATCTGTGTCATTGCGTTGGCCCTTTTTGTTTAGGTGTGAGGTGATAGGATTCAAACAAACCCATCACAGATGAGGTTCTCAGAACTGCTGAATTAATTGTCTCACAAGCTCTCTATGCAAGCTTCACCATTACTGAAAATAGCCTCAGACATTTTCTTTCAGGCATGGTATTGGTCACATTTCAGGTGTCAGAAGTTTGCAGATCAGTTATTTATGGTTTAAGCAAACATAATCTGTCAGAGAGAACTGAAATCGTCCGATGGATCATATGTGAAGACGACCTGGGTTAGTATTTCTCAACATCTGGTTTGTGGACAGGTGCCAGTCTGTTTTGATGCTGCTGGCTGGTCCCCGAGACACTAATTTTGTCAGTTCTACAATGTTTTATGTATGTGGCCCCCCATGGAGGAAGCTTGCCGGTCCCTTGTCAAAAAAATGGCTGAGAGCACACCTATACATTTTGTCTCACTTGTCTAACATCTGGACCACCTAATACCTCCTTCAGGAACTTCAAGAGCTTAAAGGCCTAGGGTGGTCTCAAAAAGCTTTTCATTCCCTACAAAGACATTTGTTTAATCAGAAGTTAAATCAAATCACATTTTATCTGTCACATGGGCCGAATAGAACAGGTTACCTAGAACACCTTACCATGAAATGCTTACTTATGAACCCTTAACCAACAATGCATAGTTGAAAAAAAGCAAGTAAGAAAAATGTGCTCAATTAACTTAAGGAAAAATGGTAACACAATAAAATAACAAATAAGCCTATATACAAGGGGTACCAGTACCGAGTCAATGTGCCGGGGTACGGATTAGTCGAGGAAATTGAGGTAATATGTATACTGAACAAAAATGTAAATGCAACATGCAACAAATTCAAACATTTTACATTTTTCAATCAGTCAATTGAAATAAGTTCATTAGGCTCTAAGCTATGGATTTGACATGACTGGGAAGACAGACATGCATCTGTTGGTCACAGATACCTTTTTAAAAAATGTAGGGGCATAGATGAAAAAAACTCATTTAATAACAGTATCTCTGTGCTTTGAAATTGTCATCAATAAAATGGAACTGTGTTCATGTCCGTAGCTTATGCCTGCCATACTATAACCCCACCGCCACCATGGGGCACTCTGTTCACAATGTTGACATCAGCAAACCGCTTGCCCACACAACGCCATACAAGCTGCCAAATGCTCTAAAACGACATTGGAGGCGGATTATGGTAGAGAAACATTTGATTATCTGGCAACAGCTCTGGTGGACATTCCTGCAGTCAGCATGCCAATTGCGTGCTCCCTCAAAACTTGAGATATCTGTGGCATTGTGTTATGTGATCAAACTGCACATTTTATTTGATTGTCTCCAGCGCAAAGTGCACCTGTGTAATGATCATGCTGCTTAATCAGCTTTTTGATATTCCACACCTGTCAGGTGGATGGACTATCTTGGAAAAGGAGAAATGTTCACTAACAGGGATGTAAAAAAAATTGTGCACAACATTTGAGAGAAATAAGCTTTTTGTGTGTATGGAACATTTCTGGGATATTTTATTTCAGCTCATGAAACATGGGACCAACACTTTACATGTTGCGTATATATTTTCTTCAGTATACATGTAGGTAGTGGCAAATTGACTATGCATAGATAATAAACAGAGAGTAGCAGCAGTGAGAGAGAGAGAGAGAGAGAAAAGTATGTGTGAGTGTGTGGTTAGAGTCCAGTGAGTGTACATCAAGCATGTGCAAGAGAGTCATTGTAAAATAATATGAATAAATACAAATAAAATACGGGGGTCAAAGCAAATAGTCAGGGTAGCCATTTGATGAACTGTTATGCAGTCTTATGGCTTGGGGGTAGAAGCTGTTAAGGAGCCTTTTTGTCCCAGCCCTTGCGCTCCGGTACCGCTTGTCGTGAACAGTCTATGACTTTGGGTAGCTGGAGTCTTTGACCATTTTTAGTAGCACAGAGGCAAGAGTGAAGAAGAACAATAGCTTTTCCAAGGAAAGGGAGCTTTTTTTTCTCACCGCCGGCTGATCAATGATATAGGGATCTGGTGGTCAATGTTCCACTTGCCTAAAAAAGCACTGTGGGACCCACCACAGACCTCTCCATCTTCATCAACCACTCCCACCTTGGACAAACCAAACCAGTGAGACCTGCTTCAGGATCATTACCCCAATAGTCAGAGGCTGTCTCCTCTCACTCTCTCTCCCTCTCCGACCCACTCCCAGCCACAGTAGCTGAGCTCCTACTAGTGCCACATATGATCAGACGGACATGATCACCCACACCTGCCTCCCTCCCATCCCTTCCCCTTCTCTCCACCACAGCCACCTCTGCCAGCTCTGGGGTTGACTGATGGACTGTGTTCTCCTGTGCATCTGTTCTCCGATGGGCTGTGGCCAACCTGCACGCTCTTCTCTGTGCTCACCACAGGTACTCCACAGTGGCTCTGTTGTGTGTTAATTGTGAGTGGGCCAGTGCTGGGCTGTGACACATGGCTAATGTTTTATTTTCCCAACAAAGGTCATCATCAGTTATGGCTGACCCCCCCCCCCCCCCCCCCCATAAAGGATGTCTGATATTTTATTAAACATGAGTTTTGTTCGCCTGGCGCGTAAGAGGCAAGATAGCAGATGTAAGATCTCATTATATTTTGGCTTACCTTATGGTGTCAGGTTTGAATCCCCACCTCTGGGGACTACAAGGGCTCATGGATGTTGTTTCACAGCCTACATATAGGTGTGAGTTGGACACTTGTCAACTTCTCAGTAGAAGCAGGGCTGGTAAATTAGGTTTCACCTTCAGACCAAGCGCTTTGAGAGACCATGCTAAGTTCACAAAGTTAGAAATTGATATGTCAATTTATAATTTGACACAAGGTTACAGTCGGAGCTCTGTGCTTGAAGGCAGGAAACCTCAAGCTGTTTCCTGCCTTCAAGATGGCGTCGGACGGGATGGCTGACGTTTTATGGGCTCTTATTAACCAACCGTGCATTTAAAAAAATGTTTTTGCATTGTTTGTAACTTCTTTTGTACATAATGTTGCTGCTACCGTTTCGCGGAAGGAGATCAGGGTGCCTTGTGAGGATCCAGCGATGAGAGGCTAATCTGCCTTTGCCATTGGTACTATTGGCCAATGTACAATCGCTCGATAATAAAGTGGAAGAACTACAAGAACGTATATCCTACCAACGGGACATTAACATCTAAAATATCTTATGTTTCACAAGTCGTGGCTGAACAACGACATGAATAACATACAGCTGGCGGGTTATACTCTGTAACGGCAAGATAGAACAGCAGCCTCTTGTAAAACAAGGGAGGTGCTCATCACAGCATCACCAACAAAATAACATCACCAACAAAATAACATGGTCCAAGCACACAAGACAGTTGTGAAGAGGGCACAACAAACCTATTCCCCCTCAGGAGACTGAAAAGATTATGCACGGTTCCTCAGATCCTCAAAAGGTCCTACAGCTGCACCATAGAGAGCATCCTGACGGGTTGCATCACTGCCTATTATGGCAACTGCTCGGCCTCCGACCGCAAGGCACTACAGAGGGTAGTGTGTACGGCCCAGTACATCACTTGGGCCAAGCTTCCTGCCATCCAGGACCTCTATACCAGGCAGTGTCAGAGGAAGGCCCTAAAAATGGTCAAAGACTCCAGCCACCCTAGTCATAAACTGTTCTCTCTTCTACCGCACGGAAGTCTATGTCCAAGAGGCTTCTAAACAGCTTCTACTCCCAAGCCATAAGACCCCTGAACAGCTAATCAAATAGCTACCCAGACAATTTGCGTTGCCCCCACCTCTTTTACACCGCTGCTACTCTCTGTTATCATCTATGCATAGTCGCTTTAATAACTCTACCTACATGTACATATTACCTCAATTACCTCGACTAACCGGTGCCCCTGCACATTGACTCTGTACCGGTACCCCCTGTATATAGCCTCCACATTGACTCTGTACCGGTACCCCCTGTATATAGCCTCCACATTGACTCTGTACCGGTACCCCCTGTATATAGCCTCCACATTGACTCTGTACCGGTACCCCCTATATATAGCCTCCACATTGACTCTGTACCGGTACCCCCTGTATATAGCCTCCACATTGACTCTGTACCGGTACCCCCTGTATATAGTCTCCACATTGACTCTGTACCGGTACCCCCTGTATATAGCCTCCACATTGACTCTGTACCGGTACCCCCTGTATATAGCCTCCACATTGACTCTGTACCGGTACCCCCTGTATATAGCCTCCACATTGACTCTGTACCGGTACCCCCTGTATATAGCCTCCACATTGACTCTGTACCGGTACCCCCTGTATATAGTCTCCACATTGACTCTGTACCCGTACCCCCTGTATATAGCCTCCACATTGACTCTGTACCCGTACCCCCTGTATATAGCCTCCACATTGACTCTGTACCGGTACCCCCTGTATATAGCCTCCACATTGACTCTGTACCGGTACCCCCTATATATAGCCTCCACATTGACTCTGTACCGGTACCCCCTGTATATAGCCTCCACATTGACTCTGTACCGGTACCCCCTGTATATAGCCTCCACATTGACTCTGTACCGGTACCCCCTGTATATAGCCTCCACATTGACTCTGTACCGGTACCCCCTGTATATAGCCTCCACATTGACTCTGTACCGGTACCCCCTGTATATAGCCTCCACATTGACTCTGTACCGGTACCCCCTGTATTTAGCCTCCACATTGACTCTGTACCGGTACCCCCTGTATATAGCCTCCACATTGACTCTGTACCGGTACCCCCTGTATATAGCCTCCACATTGACTCTGTACCGGTACCCCCTGTATATAGTCTCCACATTAACTCTGTACCCGTACCCCCTGTATATAGCCTCCACATTGACTCTGTACCGGTACCCCCTGTATATAGCCTCCACATTGACTCTGTACCGGTACCCCCTGTATATAGCCTCCACATTGACTCTGTACCGGTACCCCCTATATATAGCCTCCACATTGACTCTGTACCGGTACCCCCTGTATATAGCCTCCACATTGACTCTGTACCGGTACCCCCTGTATATAGCCTCCACATTGACTCTGTACCGGTACCCCCTGTATATAGCCTCCACATTGACTCTGTACCGGTACCCCCTGTATATAGCCTCCACATTGACTCTGTACCGGTACCCCCTGTATATAGCCTCCACATTGACTCTGTACCGGTACCCCCTGTATATAGCCTCCACATTGACTCTGTACCGGTACCCCCTGTATATAGCCTCCACATTGACTCTGTACCGGTACCCCCTGTATATAGCCTCCACATTGACTCTGTACCGGTACCCCCTGTATATAGCCTCCACATTGACTCTGTACCGGTACCCCCTGTATATAGCCTCCACATTGACTCTGTACCGGTACCCCCTGTATATAGTCTCCACATTGACTCTGTACCGGTACCCCCTGTATATAGCCTCCACATTGACTCTGTACCGGTACCCCCTGTATATAGCCTCCACATTGACTCTGTACCGGTACCCCCTGTATATAGCCTCCACATTGACTCTGTACCGGTACCCCCTGTATATAGCCTCCACATTGACTCTGTACCGGTACCCCCTGTATATAGCCTCCACATTGACTCTGTACCGGTACCCCCTGTATATAGCCTCCACATTGACTCTGTACCGGTACCCCCTGTATATAGCCTCCACATTGACTCTGTACCGGTACCCCCTGTATATAGTCTCCACATTGACTCTGTACCGGTACCCCCTGTATATAGCCTCCACATTGACTCTGTACCGGTACCCCCTGTATATAGCCTCCACATTGACTCTGTACCGGTAACCCCTGTATATAGCCTCCACATTGACTCTGTACCGGTACCCCCTGTATATAGCTTCGCTATTGTTATTTTACTGCTGCTCTTTAATTATTTGTTTCTTTCATTTCAAATGTTTTTTTTTTCTTTTTCTTAAAACTGCATCATTGGTTAAGGGCTTGTGAGTAAGCATCTTACTGTAAGCTCTACACCTGTTCTATTCGGTGCATGTGACTAATTAAATTTGATTTGATTTGGAGATCACCTCAACCGAAAATATTGTTTTTCTCAGTCCTTTTTGTGGGTCAAGAACATTGTTTTAGGTGACAACAAAGTAGCCCAACAATAAATAAAAAAAAACGTGCGTATTCTCAGAACGCCATAACCGACATATCCAGAATAATGCATTTTCGTGTTTTTGCTTTAGCTTGGTTCAGGAGTTAGGGGTCTGTGGTTATACTGTATGTGAGCAATGCATCATCAGGCTTATATAGCATTACCAGTCTTTTCAGAAGACAATAATGGCATCAAGATAGATGAGTAAATGATTGCGGGTGAGGTCACCAAGCATCACAAAATTACCAAGCATCACAAAATTAACCGAAGGGCATGCCTATCCACGTAAACAGCCCAAAGGATGTAGTCACTCCCGTCTCCTCCCGGCATTATGACACCTGTCGTAACCATTGAAAATAACAATCCTGATCTATGGGGATGCCACAATGAATCCACTGTAATAGAGGAGTCGTGTGTGAATGCGGCACCAACCAGTCAGGGGCAAGGCCATGTTTGTGATACGGTAGTAATATTAAGGTGTTCATGGTGCATAACGCAGGTGTTCCAGTGTGTTCCCATCGCACCTGTGGATAGCACCAGGTTTGCTAGTTAGCCCTGCTCTCTGGCTCGCTGTCTCACTTCAGTGTCCTGTGCGGATCTCTCTCATTAAACAGCTGTCAGGCCTCTTTCTGTCTGCGCTCACTGACAGCCACTGTCACACGGCAGGAGCACACAGTCAACACGCACAACCAGAAATGGCATCTCTAATACACAAGCAACCCTTCCCTCAGTCTCCACCTCTCCAGACAGTACTGTATTTGACTGCCGCATAGACCACGCTCTGAGAGACGTATTGGGGTTTAAGTGTCATGCGATTGCATTGCTGTGAATTATCTGTCAGAGGATGGTACTTGTATACAGGCTATATAACTGCATAATATCATATTATTCCCGAAACAGTCATATATATCTATATGGGTCAATGTGATTTATTTGCGTATGAAACCTTAGTCGGTAAGACGGCAGTAAGAGTGCTATCTATATACCTGTTTTACGGAAGTTTGTTTGAAGAAGTCGTCCCCGCAATAATGGAGTGAAGTTAAAAGGTTTTTACAGAGCCAACTGGAGGAGGAGGTTACATGGAGGAAAATGACTCATCAAAGCAGGGTGATCATGACTCACTTTACCCCCTGCATGAGCTCCCCCGTCTCCCAGACAGGAACCCTTGACATTACAACCTTGTCTCGGTGGCAGTCGCCATCATGGTTTGTACAGAACAGCTCATATGCACTTACCCCATCTGCATTGTTGTTCCTGACGATGAGCACCTCTCAATTAACTGTTTGAACATTTGATTTGTTCTATGAGTTAAACTTCTTCTATGAGCTCACTGAAACCAAAGATGATCCTTTTTCTTCCTGATGCATTTATATTTTGTACTCTGATCCATTGTTTTATTCATACTGATCACCGAAGAGCAACTGGGCTAGGCCTTACGTCAGTTTAGCAGGCCTCTTTGCGGTGGTCTCATGCTTTGGTAGACAACATATCACTAAAAGTATTCACCAATGGGCCAATGGATGTCTTCTATCTTCTCTTCAAACCCCACTGCCTCACAGCAAAGCTACCAGAGCAGAAAGCCTCTCGAACAGAAAGGGGCACGACGATAACACTCTGTGGTCCGTGCTGCGAGAGCGAGAAGGGATCCTGGAAGGGCAGAGGGGATGGAGGAGTGGGGAGTTGTGGAGTGGTTGCATTTCCCCAGTGTGGCTCGGCCATTATCCATGTTTCACAGCTCCTCAGGAGGAGAGAATCACATTTTTTGCCACCACGGACGCCGCTTGTCAGGAAAAGATCGTGCTCCATCCATCCATTCTTCCCGTGGACTCCATTACACCCTGATGGGCAGGGATTGAAAACCAATTGGGGATACAGAGGCATAGAGAGAGCGATGTATGGGCATGCGGCACTGCGCAGGCAGGCAATCTGCTGTGATGAAGAGGCTTCTCTTGTGACATCCTTCCGGGTTCCCCTTCAAGCCCACTGCGTTGCCCCCATTCGCTAGCCACCGAATCACCCGGCGTATTGCGTTCCCAGACGCCCCACAGCCTGCTGCCATCAGCCCGGGTGCATCCATCCACACCTCAGTGGATAGCGAATGAAAAGAGAGATGGATTCAATCGCTTATGGAAGACAGGAGCAAGTAGGGACAGAGATAGTGGGGGGAGTTTGCAATTTAGTTTTCTTTTGCAGGTAGGGTACAGGTGTAAGCTATGTTTGCCATAACTTTGGAAGTTGAGAGCGAGGGGGGGTTGGACTTACAAAGCATCTCCATAGTCTCTCTGCACATTTGTGTTTATCCTCTTACAGAACTGAAGACTTGTTGTGACTGGATCCACAGCAGGGACACTGAACAAACGGCTGCGATTTATTCAACACATCATACACCAGCTGTGAAAACAGACGCCCAATCATTGCTAAACATCCCTGAACGTTTCAGGAAGTTTTTGTGATAGGAGATTTTTAGTCTCCTAGAGATTCTTATCTGAGTTTTGTGTTTTTAACTTAACGCTTGGGACTCATTTCATTGACGTCACTGCCTGTGAAGAGGTCTACTTTTCTCCACACTCAATATACACAACATTAAGAACAACGCTGCTGGGTTTTTTACGCTCAACAGTTTCCCGTGTGCTTCAACTGAATGGTCCACCACCCAAAGGACATCCAGCCAACTTGACAAAGCTGTGGGAAGAATTAGCGTCAACATGGGCCAGCATACCCGTGGAACGCTTTCATCACCTTGTAAAGACGAATTGAGGCTGTTCTGAGGGCAAAAGGGGGGATTCAACTCAATATTAGGAAACTGTTCTTAATGTTTTGTACACTCAGTATATTAACTGTTCTTTATTTAATTGAGCCCCTGGAGCTATAGTTAGTTTATTAGACATCTGTGAGGGAGTTCTTGAATTATTCTAATTTGTTTTATTAGTTTATCAGATATAAGATGGTTCTATTTAGCCTGATGAGAATATAATGAACACTTGTTTTTTTTGTACTTTGCATGCCTCTGCCAAAGTATTGGAACTGCTCAACAAACATCTCCTCTAGCAATGCTTTGGTTTTGTCAGAATCATGCTGTATGTTTACACCATATTCACATACAGCAAGAGCTAACGGTGCTTTAAAAACTCTTGATCTCTTTGTAGACATGCCTTTGGTACTTTAATTATTCATCCAGAACCTTTTCTCTCTCTCTCTCTCCCTCTGTAGGTGCCCTATGTGAAAGTGGCCCCTGAGGACATTCTGAAGGTTCAGTTCCCCCGCTTCACCACCCTAGACCTGCGCCCCACCAACACAGACATCAGCCTGGCCGTGGCTGGCCTGCTCACCTTTTTCAACAGCACTACAGCCTGCCTCATCTGTGCCCAGGCCGACTGTGAGTGGGTCACGCACCACTAGCTCTTTGTTGTTATTTGTACCATATACACACATTCCATTTTTGCATGTGCGCACATGTGAGCTTGCACACACGGGTGCATATTCATGCATGTGCATATGCACTAGGGCTGGCCCCGACTAAAGAAATCTTGACTCTCCGAAAGTCGTTTGTTCTTTCAACCAATCGATTGGTCGACACTTTTAAAGGTGTATTTTTCCATACAGTGCATTTGAAAAGTGATCAGACCCCTTTACTTTTTCCACATTTTGTTACAGCCTTATTCTTTAATTGATTAAACCATTTTTCCCCTCATCAATCTACACACAAAACAGTTGTTTTGAATTTTTTGCAAATTTATTACAAAAAAACAAATCAAATATCACATTTACATAAGTATTCAGAACCTTTAATCAGTACTTTGTTGAAGCCCCTTATATGGTGATTACAGACTTGAGTCTTCTTGGGTATGACACTACAAGCTTGGCACATCTGTATTTGGGCAGTTTCTCCCATTCTTCTCTGCAGATCCTCTCAAGCTCTGTCAGGTTGGATGGGGAGTGTTGCTGCACAGCTATTTTCAGGTCTCTCCAGAGACATTCGATCGGGTTCAAGTCCGAGCTCTGGCTCGACCACTCAAGGACATTCAGAGACTTGTCCCGAAATCCACTCCTGCATTGTCTTGGCTGTGTGCTTAGGGTCGTCAACTTGTTAGAAGGTGAACCTTCGCCCCAGTCTGTTGCTCAAAAATATTGTGGAGTATAAATATAAACAGTACCAGCACCCAAAATGAGTTCCGGAATCTGTTTCAGTCCAAGTCAAGCGCTGATAAGAAGTAATCGGGTGGGTAGGCATATTTTATGAGGTTTCCACTGGATCAGAGAATGACATTTTCGTACTTTGAGAAGCTGCGCTGCTCATTAGGGATGGTGCATTAAGCCAATCAGAATTACTATCAGATCCCCATATGGTCACATTTATACGCTCACATTTGCACGCAGGCCAGGTAGCTTATAGGCCTGTATACGTCTATGCGTAATCAGGTGCGCGTCCCCAACATTGACAGGAGCACTACAAATATAAGACAATTACTAAATTGAATTGACAAAACTCCTAAATGTAATGATGTAAACTAAAACGTGTTTCTCACAAGTATAGCATAGGTTGTGCGCTCTGCAAACAATGAGAACGGTAAGACTGGAATAATAATACGTTGAATGCATTAAACAGAAATGATCATAACCAAACAAAGATTAGACATTTTAGGAATTAACAGTAAATATACTACTCGTGATATATGTAATGGGGAATTGAAATAAGCTACACTAACAATCAAATGCAAACAATTCACACGATGAGGTAATGAAAAATGCATGTGCACAATTGGTGGGAGAGAGGGCTGCTTTGCGCTGCATGGTCAATCCGATGTCTGCATTGGCCATTGTGCATTGTGTTTATACAGGAGGTACCGCCCCCCCTACCGTCGATCAGAATCACCCTTCAGTGGATACACCCACACTCAAGCTTATGTATAACCCAAATGCATTTACTCTTGCATAATTCTTCCCCCCACAATGAGTCATCTGGCAAAATGCAGGCAAATTACTTTGCTTTTCACATAGGCCATTAATGCATCTTTCTCTTTTATTCCAGTGAGACAATAAGTATGGAAGATTAAATCCCAGTCTGTTTCCTCCCTTCTCCGTACAGGAATCAGTAATTACAAGTGCCCGTACAAAGTCACATTGATGTCATCTGCTACAGGCCAACTTTCACCTTAATCAGCTTAGGGCTTTGAAGTGTGGCGACTGGATTCCTGCTCTCGATTAGAACCAAGGTGCTCTCAGCTGGCACGAGCCCCCCAACCCACTCTCTCCCCACCATCAACCCCACCCCTCATTCAACTCTCCCAACCAACTTCAGAAAAGAATGGTTGACGTTTGTGCTCATCCAAGCCAGTTTGTTTCTCGGGTAACACCTCAGTCTGAGATAACAAGGAAGAAAAGAGGGAAGAAGGAAAATTAAACGCCCACCAAAGGCTAAAGACATTAGTGACTCAGAACTGCATGGACTTTGATTCTTGACAATGACTGCCAGTGTCAAAACTAGATAATTAGTTGTTATTTTCCACTGGGTGTTTTAGCGTGCTCCTTTCAATCTGTCGTTCATTTGAGAGCTCATCAAACGATGTTGGTAATTAGCCCAAAGACACATGACAGTTCCGTGCCTCGCAAGAGTGAAATGCTGTGAATTATCGACATACCCATGAAGGGCGGCGATCTCACCATCTACAAGCTGTGTGAGAAAGAAACCTCAAACTTTATTATGGCGGTTTCCTTTTTGTATGTCTCTGTCTGAGCTCCTGTCTGTGTCCGTGTGGGCTAAGGGGGAATCGATAAGGCATGGGGAGCATGGCCCTTCCCTTCCTCGTCAATGACAAGGATGCTAGTCACTTTAGCTGATTGAATCTAACCTTACTACTGGAATTGCACGTGGGGAGCGGAGGCAGAGTGATTGCTCTGCCATGTGACCCTTCTGCAGCGCCACTGTAAAATACCCGTGATGGCTTGGGCTCTGCAATGTGCTGTTGTAGCAATAGCCACGGTACCGTTTACTGGCTGGCAGAGGCCCCAAGACGGTCGACGCTGGGCTCATTAATCACCGCGGCCGGTGACAGCCTAATAGAGCGTGGCCGAGCCATGAATATTTCCCAGCCTGACCCTGGCTTCCTGGCTGAGAGAGAGAGCGAGAGAGACAGAGAGAGAGGCCCACCCAAAGGCACAGGTAGCGCAAAGAAGGAAACCCATTGATCTAGCTAACCTGCCTACCGCTATCGATGGCCATGTGGTTGTGTGTGGATTCACCGCACTCATGGAGTAGTACAGTTGGACATAGAGAGCCTAGCCGCAGGGGTGGAGGAGGACTGTGTGAGAAAGTGGAGCACTTTGTTAACAGGGAGATTTGTGCATGGGAGGTCAGCTGGCGAGTAGCAGGAGGATGGGAGGGGACCGATCACCCACACTCTACTTCTTGGGGAGGGGAGGGCATCCTGGTCAACAATACAGCTTATGTTATGAATCCGCTATCACCTAACGTAGCATTTTATCCTTCTGAATTGAATGAGCTGGAAGAAAAGCAAATAGTAGTACCTTTTGAATGTTAAAAACACCTGAATTGACTTCTCTGATGACTTGCACCTCGGCAACCAGCTCATGATGTTTTTTTTATTGAGAGAAGACTCATCAACAGGTTTTAAAGGCACACAACTGTCACGGTAGACGTTTGTGTCTCCTTGGAGCGGAACAATTATAGGATATGTTTGCTCAACGATACGACTCGCTGCTCTGAAAATGTCATGAGTAACCTGTAATTAAAGTTGATCAAGAATGTCTCTGTCTCCAGAGAGAGCTGGATCAATACACTCTTTGGGAAGACAGACCGGTTAACTGGGGTGATGAAATAATTTAGCTGTCTTTTTGTTGTTTGTTGTCCGGGGATCAAGCTGAGCAATCCTCCCGACGTGATGACATTCAAAGAAAGTTTCAATACGGATTATGATATATTTACAGCTCCAGTAACAGCAGACCGTAAATGTCCCCATCAGAATAAATAGTTTGCTGTGCTGTCAGTTCTGTTGCACTTCCTCCCTACTGAAAGAGAGCAGTGAGTGAGGAAACTGTGGAGAAAAGATGGCTCCACCAAATGCTCTTAAACAGAGGGATGAGAGTGAGCTTCCTCCATTGGCTCTCCCTGGTTTTTCTTCTATTTTTCCCCTTCCTTTTCCCTGCCCAAAGACATTAATTTGATGCAATACGCAGCGTAATGGGATTTTGATGTGTGGTTCTGGAGGGGGGGGGGGGGTTCTTCTCTTTATCTTTTTTCTCTCTTTGGTGTCTAATGAGAACAAAGCAGAGGAGAGCCCTGGTCGGCTGTCTGCTCGTCTACCAGGATGAAAGATGGAAGAAAGTTCCCTTTCAACGGGGAATGATGAGAAAGGATCACTCAGACCCACAACATCCCAAACTCCCCGTCCTTGTCCATTAACAAGCGCTACTGACACGCTGAACTGTTTATATAAGAGAGAGTGATAGACTATCGACTTTTTGACCTGTGTGGTTATATTCAGGTTAGGATAAGTTCATGTACTGACACGCTACGAATGCCTAGACATTAGCGCATGTCCTATCCCAAGCACTCTAGTTAACGAATGCTGCTGGCCTGGAGGGAAAACTACATTGAAGCAATTTAACTCTCTTCCATCCGCTCGTCAATCGATTGTATCACCCGATTTATCATAGTCATTTAGGTTCGGCCTGTTTAACAAGTAGATCCATCTTGTCCTGTGGAATGCCATGAAATTCTGCAGACTGCACCCATTTGGTTGTACAGTACAGGGTTCCCAGACCGCAGGAGTCCAGCAGCCCAGTTCAACAGACTAGGATGCAGCCAGTTGGGAGCTGTGACACTGGCATGAACCTGTCATTGGTCCTGCCTGAGCAGTGTATTTGCATAGAGGCACTGAGTGCAGGAAGGTAGATGAGAGTCGGGGCTTTGTGAGAGCCCAGTGAAATGTGACGACCTGTGAAAGGGGGAAATGACTGGCTGCCCAGACTGAGTGGCAGGCCCTGCCTTTATCTGTCTGCCTGAGAGGCAGCGTCAGGCAGAGCTACAGTATGTGTGGCCCGTGTTAATGAGGCACACCACATGGCAATATCACACACCGACCGCTGCAGGCAGCAGCAGCACAGCCTCCACAAAGAAAACAGACTTCACACGTCTCTAACCTTCCAGGGTCTTCCTTTATTCCACGGCTAACCGAGAAACAGTGCCTCCCCGTTTTAGCATAATGATGTTCTAGCATGGGTTCAACAGCCTGAAACGTGGAAGCGACATGGCTGCCAGAATAGGTGCAACATAGGTCAGGGCCACAAAAGAGATTGTGAAATGAAAATGTACACGCCCACATTTTATTTCCGTTGCTTTGAATCGTGCACAGCCTGAACACTAAACGGGTCTCTCCTGAGATTGCCTCTCCACTGGCTGAATGAAAAGGGAACGATAGGAGGGGCAACTCCTGCTGTGGACACTGAGCAGCGAAGTGTGCGGTCTAGTGTAATGTACGAAATGTGAAATTGGCATGTGATGCCATGCAAACAGGCAATGGAGATTGAGCAGGTTTTTAAGCCTCATCACAGTTATGCTGAGTAACTCAACAGGTAACAGAGCTGATAGTCTCAGAGCAGACAGGCGTCATTGCTGATGATTTGCGTTTCTAGACAAACCGTTTAAGGCATTAGGATTCAAGTAGGGACACATAGTGCTTTAAGAGCAGCTGCTGCTGCATGTAACCAAAAGAAGAAAACATTGATTATATGTAAATGTTTTTTTTTTTACTATAATCAATTCTGGTCTCAGTTGTAATGTAATATATTGTATGTCTTGACTCCCACGAATGCATAGTTTCAGTCAAGTGCCACTGGAAACATACAGTTGAAGTCGGACGTTTACATAGACATAGGTTGGAGTCATTAAAACTCGTTTTTCAACCACTCCACAAATGTCTTGTTAGCAAACTATCGTTTTGACAACGTGGTTAGGACATCTACTTTGTGCATGACACAAGTCATTTTTCCAACAATTGTTTCCAGACAGATTATTTCACGTATAATTCACTGCATCACAATTCCAGTGGGTCAGAAGTTTACATACACTAAGTTGACCGTGCTTTTAAACAGCTTGGAAAATTCCTGAAAATTATGTCATGCCTTTAGAAGCTTCTGATAGGCTAATTGACATAATTTGAGTCAATTGGAGGTGTACCTGTGGATGTATTTCAAGCCCTACCTTCAAACGCAGACATTATGGGAAAATCTAAAGAAATCAGCCAAGACCTCAGAAAAAGAATTGTAGACCTCCACAAGTCTGGTTCATCCTTGGGAGCAATTTCCAAAAGCCTGAAGGTACCACGTTCATCTGTACAAACAATAGTACGCAAGAATAAACACCATGGGACCACGCGGCCATCATACCGCTCAGGAAGGAGATGCATTCTGTCTCCTAGAGATAAACTATACTTTGGTGTGAAAAGTGCAAATCAATCCCAGAACAACAGCAAAGTACCTTGTGAAGATGCTGGAGGAAACAAGGTACAAAAGTATCTATATCCACAGTAAAACGAGTCCTATCTCGACATAACCTGAAAAGCCGCTCAGCAAGGAAGAAGCCGCTGCTCCAAAACCGCCATAAAAAAGCCAGACTACGGTTTGCAACTGCACATGGGGACAAAGATCATACTTTTTGGGGAAATGTCCTCTGGTCTGATGAAACAAAATAGACCTGTTTGGCCATAATGACCATTGTTATGTTTGGAGGAGACCAAAGCCGAAGAACACCATCCCATCCATGAAGCACGGGGGTGGCAGCATCATTTTGTGGGGGTGCTTTGCTGCAGGAGGGACTGGTGCACTTCACAAAATAGATGGCATCGTGAGGATGGAAAATTATGTGGATATATTGAAGCAACATCTCAAGACATCAGTCAAGAATTTAAAGCTTGGTCACAAATGTGTCTTCCAAATGGACAATGAACCCAAGCATACTTCCAAAGTTGTGGCAAAATGTCTTAAGGACAACAAAGTCAAGGTATTGGAGTGGCCATCACAAAGCCCTGACCTCATCCTATAGAACATTTGTGGGCAGAACTGAAAAAGCGTGTGCGAGCAAGGAGGCCTACTAACCTGACGCAGTTACACCAGCTCTGTCAGGAGGAATGTGCCAAAGTTCAACCAACTCATTGTGAGAAGCTTGTGGAAGGCTACCTGAAAGGTTTGACCCAAGTTAAACAATTTAAAGGCATTGCTACCAAATTCTAATTGAGTGTATGTAAACTTCTGACCCACTGGGAATGTGATGAAATAAATAAAATCTATTATTCTGACAGTTCACATTCTTAAAATAAAATGGTAATCCTAACTAAGACAGGGAATTTTTACTAAGATTAAATGTCAGGAATTGTGAAAAACTGAGTTTAAATGTACTTGGCTAAGGTGTATGTAAACTTACGACTTCAACTGTATAACATAAATAAAAGCGGAAAAACCATCAGCGAAGGGATTATATCAAAAATTAATTTTTCAACTATGATTAAGGCTTTGTATCCATTGTATTGTAATTGTATTACAAGTTTCAATAAAGTGCCACTGGAAACATATTCATTGCCTCACTTATAATGAACCAATATCCAATCTCTTTAATGCGGTCCTGGGAACTAAATGCTGGAGGTGGTGTTTAAGAATAGCACCTAGCAATTAATTTCTTTACAATTAGACGTTATTTCAGGTCATCATATAAATTATTTTAGGTGTTAAGGATTTTAATGACTGTGTTATTGACAAACAAGGCATAAAAATGTACTTTTTGTTTATCGAGCGAAAAAAGCACATTGTCATGTCTCGTCAGAGACAGGTTGAAAATATTCATTTTTATTTTTATGAATATGGTGTTTCTCACACAAAATGTCTTTGTATTTTTAACTCATTCAATTGAGTGCTAGTTCTCAGAAATGTGACTTTAATACCCAGAAATTCATTACCTTTAGGAGATTAACTGTCTACCTGCTCATAATAATATCACTGTCTTCGTCCCTGTCCCCACAGGCTTATTAAATCTGGAGAGACTGTTACGCCAGTTCCTCATCTCCAAGGAGACACTATCGGTTCGCATGCTGGATGACAGCCAGGATCCCACACCCCTTCTCAAGGAGATCCGCGATGATAAGACTGCCACAATCATTGTGGATGCTAACGCAACAATGTCCCACATAATTTTGGAAAGGGTGAGTCTGTCTGTCACAGTGAGCTCTTTCCCGATGTTCTTAGACATCTCAGCAGTAGCGGATGATGCAATTCTTTTTTCTCACGATCTATATGTCAATGCCAAGATAAAGTTCAGCATCAAGGTTGATATTGAAAATAATTGAACAAGCTACAAGCTGAATCACTTGCTAGTGAATGAGTGTTGGACTGAATGAATGTTAACTTGAAACATCCAATACCGAGAGACCGACCGATCTGTTCTCCTGTACATAGACTTACTACCATGAATAAACCATGGCATATCTGTAACGCCATATTTGGAGACTTGAGTGGTGTGCAAATGCAACTAGAGGAGGTTGTTGAGTGCCCTTGGGCTTAGCACTTAAACCGCTAGAGTACAGTAGAGATGAGAAATGAAAACCAATGCTAGAAATGAGAAATGAAAACCAATGCAATTAGCTTTCTAAGAAAAAGGTCTAGTCAGACAGTGCATTTTACTTCAAGTGACAGACGTGAGATGTAAATCATGTTCTGTTCTGCGCTCGTTCATTAACAACGGAGATATACATTCATCTGATTCGTTTTTGTAAGACTAGAACGACTACGGAAAGGGTCAGCAGCGCATTCTTAATATGTGTAAATTGTTCATATTTATAACAAATATAATCCGAAACATCAGAAACTCTCATTAATATTGCTTGAGTATAAAAGAGAATAGACGTGACCTCGGTTTATTACGATTTTTATTTTCCCTTTTTGACAATTTACAGACATCTGTTGGTAGCAACGGCTTTCTTTGTTGATAAAATAACCTATAATTCAATCATGGAATGATGAACTCTTTTTGAGCTATTTATTCTTTCTATTGAAGGCATCTATCACTCATGAAGTTATATATTGTGTGCTTATAAAGAAAATAGTCATTTGGTGGGTGCTTATATTTGTTCTATTATTTATGTGGTTTTTTTGCGTATCCACAATCTCCCCGAGACACAGCCAGGGTCTGCCATTATCAACAGCACGTCGATAGATTTTTCATAATGTCAGCTCAGGGATTAGAAGTTGCAACCTTTCAGTTACTGGTCCAATGCTCTAAGCATTAGACTACCTGTTGCCCTGTAAAATTGCCAGCTGAGATTGGCAGCTCAATGTCAATGATTGAACCTAGGGCCTCATACATGCAAAGCATGCGCTCTACCACTAAGCTACATCCTCTCAGCTGTGAAGAGCTCGTCTGAAACACGTAATATAATAACATCTAATTGGACGTTCATATCAGATATGACTATTCGTCACAGTAAACTGTCAATATGACCTTTCAATGATGGCCGTTTCCACTAATAGAACCATACCTGAAGTGAACAGAGAAGTTAGCAATTAAAGCAACAAAATAGAACACTGTAGCTTGGCAGAGTTCTTCCCGACACCGACATGAACTTTGCGTGATAGGATAAGACTCCTGCTATCCCTTCTAAAGAGCTATGATTAGATCTAAAGGTGACAGAAACACAGGTGAAGGGCAGCTTGCAGCATATGGCTGTGTCGTAATTATAACATAGAGATTGGATGCATGGCTGCGGTGAAGGAGACAATGACTAAAGCAAAATGGAGAGAGAGAGAGAGACGGACAAAAGAGACAGCGAGACAGAGAGAGAGATAGCATTGGCTAAGGGTGCATGATAGGGTTGAATATTTTCCCTGTGTTTTACAAATGTTCCATCCAGAGAAAAAAACGACTTTTCTCCCGGGTAACTCGGTATTTTGCCCCAAAACCGGAAGTGTCGTTCAAAAACATATAAAGCATATACAGGAAATAGCCTATGTCTGGATTTGATTAGAATTTTGTTAGAAAATTCAAGCCTGACATTTTATGTGCCCAAGCCTAAAAAAGCCAAAATGATTGTGTCATTATCCAATACATATATGACATAAAGGATACTACATTTTTAAGCACGATAGAAAAACATAAAGGCCCATAGATGTCGCTAGCTACAGTTGAAGTCGGAAGTTTACATACAGTTAGGTTGTAGTCATTAAAGCTCTTTTTTCAACCACTCCACAAATTTCTTGTTAACAAACTATAGTTTTGGCACGTCGGTTAGGACATCTACTTTGTGCATGACACAAGTTTATTTTTCCAACAATTGTTTACAGACAGATTATTTCACTTATAATTCACTGTATCACAATTCCAATGGGTCACAAGTTTGGATACACTAAGTTGACTGTGCCTTTAAACAGCTTGGAAAATTCCTCAAAATGATGTCATGGCTTTAGAAGATTCTGATGGGCTAATTGACATCAATTAGTGGTGTATCGGTGGATGTATTTCAAGGCCTACCTTCAAACTCAGTGCCTCTTTGCTTGACATCATGGGAAAATCTAAAGAAATCAGCCAAGTCTGGTTCATCCTTGGGAGCAATTTCCAAACGCCTGAAGGGACCACATTCATCTGTACAAACAATAGTATGCAAGAATAAACACCATGAGACCACGCAGCCATCATACCGCTCAGGAAGGAGATGCGTTCTGTCTCCTAGATACACTTTGGTGTGAAAAGTGCAAATCAATACCAGAACAACAGCAAAGGACCTTGTGAAGATGCTGGAGGAAACAGGTACAAAAGTGTCTATATCTATAGTAAAACGAGTCCTATATCGACTGCTCCAAAACCGCCATAAAAAAGCCAGACTACGGTTTGCATCTGCACATGGGGACAAAGATCGTACTTTTTGGAGAAATGTCCTTTGGTCTGATGAAACAAAATAGAACTGTTTGGCCATAATGACCATTGTTATGTTTGGGGGAAAAAGGGGGATGCTTGCAAGCCGAAGAACACCATCCCATCCATGAAGCACGGGGGTGACAGCATCATGTTGTGGGGGTGCTTTGCTGCAGGAGGGACGAGTGCACTTCACAAAATAAATGAAATCATGATGCAGGAAAACTATGTGGATATATTGAAGCAACATCTCAAGACTCAGTTACACCAGCCCTGTAAGGAGTAAAGGGCCAAAATTCACCCAAATTATTGTGGGAAGCTTGTGGAAGGCTAGCCGAAACATTTGACCCAAGTTAAACAATTTAAAGGCAATGCTACCTAATTCTAATTGAGTGTATGTAAACTTCTGACCAACTGGGAATGTGATGAAAGAAATAATAGCTGAAATAAATAATTCTCTCTACTATTATTCTGACATTTCACATTCTTAAAATAAAGTGGTGATCCTAACTGACCTAAGACAGGGAATTTTTACTAGGATTTCTTGTCAGGAATTGTGAAAAACTGAGTTTCAATGGATTTGGCTAAGGTGTATGTAAACTTCCGACTTCAACTGTATATGCTGTCTTGAGTAAATAAATGACACAATCTCCAGTAGGCTAATCATTTTGAGTGTGAACTGTATTACTGTACCGTATTGTATTATACTTTATTATATGAACTGGTATTACGCACCTCGTTCAAAACATGATAAAGCTGAGGGAACATGCAATTCTGGTGCAGGATATGTTGGTGCAGCACACGCCAGCCAAGACAAGCATAGTCTGGCAAATTCGATTTTAATTTTCAAATACAATAGGGCCTATTATATTGTTACGTTACAGCCTTATTCTACAATGGATTAAATATTTTTTGTCCCAATCTAAACACAATACCCCATAATGACATTGCAAATACAGGCTTTTAGAAAATATTGCTAATTTATTACAAATAAAAAACAGAAATACCTTATTTACATAAGTCTTCAGACCCTTTGCTATGAGACTTGAACTTGAGTTCAGGTGCATCCTGTTTCCATTGATCATCCTTGAGATCTTTCTACAACTTCATTGGAATACACCTGTGGTGATTTCAATTGATTGGACATGATTTGGAAAGGCACACAACTGTCTATATATGGAAAGATTTCAGACCCCTTGACTTTTTCCACATTCTGTTACATTACAGCCTTATTCTAAAATGGATGAAATCGTTTTTTCCCTCACCAATCTACACACAATACCCCATAATGACAAAGCAAAAACTGGAGAGAGATGCTTGATGAAAACCTGCTCCAGAGCGCTCAGGACCTCAGACAGGAAGCACACAGCCAAGACAACGCAGGTGGTAGTGGCTTTGGGACAAGTCTCTGAATTTCCTTGATTGGCCCAGCCAGTCCTCGGACTTAAACCTGATTGAACATCTGAGAAAAGACTTGAAAATAGCTGCGCAGCGACACTCCCCATCCAACCTGACAGCGCTTGAGAGGATCTGTGGAGAAGAATGGGAGAAACTCCCCAAATACAGGTGTGCCAAGCTTGTAGCGTCATACCCAAGAAGACTCAAGGCGGTAATTGCTGCCACAGGTGCTTCAACAAAGTACTGACTAAAGGGTCTACTTATACATTTGATATTTCAGTTTTTTATTTTTAATACACAAACCTGTTTTTGATTTGTCATTATGGGGAATTGTGTGTAGATTGATGAGAAAAACAAAATGTGGAAAAAGTCAAGGGGTCTGAACACCTTCCGAATGCATTGTATGCCTTTCATAATATTTTGCCTAATGTTATTAGCCTACCTCCTCTTTCTTTCTCTATTGTTGCCTCATTCATTCCTCAACAGTTAAATTAAATAAGTTCCGTTGTCCTTATCTTCCTCATTCTTAAAAAAAAAAAAAAAAAACTTTTTTTGGTAGTTGGTAGTTAGTCTTGTCTCATCGCTGCAACTCCTGTATAAACTCGGGAGAGGCGAAGGTCGAGAGCCGTGCGTCCTCCGAAACATAACCCATCCAAGCCGCACTGGTTCTTGACACAATGCACTCTTAACCCGGAAGCCAGCCACATCAATGTGTTGGAGGAAACACGGTACACCTGATGACTGTGTCAGCGTGCTTGAGCCCGGCCCACCACAGGAGTCACTAGAGTGCGATGGGACAAGGACATCCCTGCCGGCCAAACCCTCCCCTAACCCGGATGACGCTGGGCCAATTGTGTGCTGCCCCATGGGTCTCCCGGTCATGGATGGCTGCGACAGAGCCTGGACTCAAACCAGGATTTCTAGTGGCACAGCTAGCACTGCGATGCAGTGCCTTAGACCACTGTGCCACTCGGGAGGCCCATCTTCATCATTCTAATGACATGCTTGAATAATATAGGACTAGATGCAGACGGCTTTCTCTTCACAAAGATTGAATGGTCATGGGTCTGAATAAATAACTGCTATAGACCACCGCCATCGTGCGTTCGCTCTTCTATCAAACGACCCGTTAGTTCTATTGTCTGCACTCAGAAAACAAGAGCTTGCATGCCTCTTCAAATGGTCTACTGGTATAAGAAATGCCAAAAATGCCAGCAAGCTATTCTAGTCTAGAGTGGCCAGCGGAGCACAGGTGCGTGCGAATTGCGCAAGATACAGAGGCTAGTTAGAAGCTTATTATTCATAACCCATCATTAATTAACTAAATATATGGCTAATACTGCATTGAATGTATTTCCTGAAAGAGGTAGGCTAGGACATCTGTATACAATGTACACATCTGTATACACATCGGCTTCCTATTCAACAACAAAGCCTCCTTCACTCACGCCGCCAAACATACCCTCGTAAAACTGACTATTCTACCGATCCTCGACTTCGGCGATGTAATTTACAAAATAGCCTCCAACACTACTCAGCAAACTGGATGCAGTCTATCACATTGCCATCCGTTTTGTCACCAAAGCCCCATACCACCCACCACTGCGACCTGTATGCTCTCGTCGGCTAGCCCTCGCTACACATTCGTCGCCAGACCCACTGGCTCCAGGTCATCTATAAGTCTTTGCTAGGTAAAGCTCCGCCTTATCTCAGCTCACTGGTCACGATAACAACACCCACCTGTAGCACGCGCTCCAGCAGGTATATCTCACTGGTCATCCCCAAAGCCAACAACTCATTTGGCCGCCTTTCCTTCCAGTTAGTTCTCTGCTGCCATTGACTGGAACAAATTGCAAAAATAGCTGAAGTTGGAGACTTATATCTCCCTCACTAACTTTTTTTTTAATCAGCTATCCGAGCAGCTAACTGATCGATGCGGCTGTGCACAGTCCGTCTGTAAATAGCCCATCCAATCTACCTACCTCATCCCCATATTGTTTTTATTTACTTTTTTGCTCTTTTGCACACCAGTATTTCTACTTGCACATCATCATCTGCACATCTATCACTCCAGTGTTCATTTGCTAAATTGTAATTACTTCGCCACTATGGCCTATTTATTGCCTTACCTCTGTACACCATTTGTACACACTGTATATAGACTTTTTTTTCTATTATGTTATTGACTGTACGTTTGTTTATTCCATGTGTTACTCTGTATTGTTATTTAGGTCGCACTGCTTTGCTTTATCTTGGCCAGGTCGCAGTTGTAAGTGACAACTTGTTCTCAACTGGCCTACCTGGTTAAATAAAGATGAAATAAAAATAAATCAATAAAATAAAAACACTACAGGACCAAAAGTATGTGGACACCTGCTTGTTGAACATCTCATTCCAAAATCATGGGCATTAATATGGAGTTGGTCCCTCCTTTACTGCTATAACAGCCTCCACTCTTCTGGGAAGGCTTTCCACTAGATGTTGGAACATTGCTGCGGGGACTTGCTTCCATTCAGCTACAAGAGCATTAGTGAGGTCGGGCACTGATGTTGGGCGATTAGGACTGGCTTGCAGTCGGTGTTCCAATTCATCCCAAAGACGTTCGATGGGGTTGAGGTCAGGGCTCTGTGCAGGCCAATCAAGATCTTCCACACCAATCTCGACAAATCATTTCTGTGTGGACCTCGCTTTGTAGTGGCATTATCATGCTGAAACAGGAATGGGCCTTCCCCAAACTGTTGCCACAAAGTTGGAAGCACAGAATTGTGAAGAATGTAATGTATGCTGTAGCGTTACAATTTCCCTTCACTGGAACTAAGGGTCCTAGCCCGAAGCAATGAAAAAACAGTCCCAGACCATTATTCCTCATCCACCAAACTTTACAGTTTGAACTATGCATTGGGTCGGGTAGTGTTCTCCTGCCATCCACCAAACCCAGATTAGTCCGTCGGACTGCCAGATGGTGAAGTGTGATTCATCACTCCAGAGAGTCCAATGGAGGCGAGTTTTGCACAAGTTTAGGCTTGTGTGCGGTTGCTCGGCCATGGAAACCCATTTCATGAAGCTCCCAACGAACAGTTATTGTGCTGACGTTGCTTCCAGAGACAGTTTGCAACTCAGTTGTGAGTGTTGCGACCGAGGACAGACAATTTTAACGAGCTTCATCACTCGTCGGTCCCGTTCTGTGAGCTTGTGTCCTCCTACTTCGCGGCTGAGCCGTTGTAGCTCCTAGATGTTTCACATATAATTGAACAATTCCATTTTACGTCATGCTGTTGATATAAATAATTTATTATAAAGGGAAAGGGAAATAGGGATACCCAGTCAGTTGTACAACTGAATACATTCAACTGACATGTGTCTTAATAATTTACCGGTTTCTCGCAGTTATTTATCCCGGGAAAAGGGAGTGGTTTTGGGTGGTAAATCTCTGTAACCAGATTGCCATTCAACCCTAGTGCATGCCAGTGCCATAGCAGGACTGGCACTGGGAAAGCCAATCCCTCACAATATCCTCTAAGAAGACAAGCAAAAATGTGCCTGTCTTCCCATCCGCATTACTCTGGACAAATGCCACGCCCACTAACGTTTTTTCACCATGGTAAGTCTGGATTTGCTCCCTCCCAAGCTACTTCTCAAATGCAAACACATTCAAACCATTTTGATTAGTCCCAGAAACCGATGGGTTGGGCCAGACTGACCTACACGAATCACATCGTTTTGATGTCAGCTCAATCGACTTCTAGGACAACAGGTTCAGACTGATGTATGGCGTGATCGATAGAGCAGCTAAATTAAATTCAGGATGAGTCATCAGGCATAGCTAAAATCCCTGCCCCAATGAATATTTCTCTGCATATTTTTTCCTCCCAGAAAATGCCTATCCCTCTCAAGCATTACTCTCTCCCTCACACACTCCCTCCCTCCCTGATTCGTTTTTATTTTTCACATTTCTGTATTCATCCAGTCAGTTCTTACTGTTTTATTTCTCTGCCCTTTTCCTCTTCAGTCTTAATCTTTCCCTCAATCAGAGATACTGAAGGCCGTTGCCAGGCATCCTGTCGCCATGGCAACTCAGGGGCAGAGAGTAACAACACACAGGAGCTGGGATTTCTTTCTATATCTACGCCTCTGTCCTACGGTCGCTCCATACCTCTTATCATTCCTCTGTCTTCTACTCCTCCTTTTCTGTGGTTTATGGCACGCAGCCCGCTCATGAGGAGAGGATGTTGGCTGAGAAAATTAATTATGTTTGCCAACATTTTATGCTACACTGAAGATTTAATTACATGGTAAACTGTAAGGACTTTGTATAAAAGAGTCTGCGCTAATGATGGGACCCAAATTACCCTCTCTTCACGCAAGACATTCTATCCTCTTTGTTTATGGATGTTTACATCTTTCGTTAGGATGCTGGTCAGCCAGAGGTCTACTTCTTACACTGAAGACAGTGGGATTTCTTTCAATACTCTCAAGTGTTAATTTAACACTGGATCAGTGGGACTCATACAGTGGGGCAAAAAAGTATTAAGTCAGCCACCAATTGTGCAGGTTCTCCCACTTAAAAATATGAGAGAGGCCTGTAATTTTCATCATAGATACACTTCAACTGTGACAGACAAAATGAGGAAAAAAAATCCAGAAATTCACATTGTAGGATTTTTTATGAATCTATTTGCAAATTATGATGGAAAATAAGTATTTGGTCACCTACGAACAAGCAAGATTTCTGGCTCTCACAGACCTGTAACTTCTTCTTTAAGAGGCTCCCCTGTCCTCCACTCGTTACTTTTATTAATGGCACCTGTTTGAACTTGTTATCAGTATAAAAGACACATGTCCACAACCTCAAACAGTCACACTCCAAACTCAACTAATGCCAAGACCAAAGAGCTGTCAAAGGACTCCAGAAACCAAATTGTAGACCTGCACCAGGTTGGGAAGACTGAATCTGCAATAGGTAAGCAGCTTGGTTTGAAGAAATCAACTGTGGGAGCAATTATTAGGAAATGGAAGAAATACAAGACCACTGATAATCTCCCTCGATCTGGGGCTCCACGCAAGATCTCACCCCGTGGGGCCAAAATGATCACAAGAACGGTGAGCAAAAATCCCAGAACCACACGGGGGGACCTAGTGAATGACCTGCAGAGAGCTGGGACCAAAGTAACAAAGCCTACCATCAGTGACATGCTACGCCGCCAGGGACTCAAATCCTGCAGTGCCAGACGTGTCCCCCTGCTTAAGCCAGTACATGTCCAGGCCCATCTGACGTTTGCTAGAGAGCATTTGGATGATCCAAAAGAAGATTGGGAGAATGTCATATGGTCAGATGAAACCAAAATATAACTTTTTGGTAAAAACTCAACTCGTCGTGTTTGTAGGACAAAGAATGCTGAGTTGCATCCAAAGAACACCATACCTACTGTGAAGCATGGGGGTGGAAACATCATGCTTTGGGGCTGTTTTTCTGCAAAGGGACCAGGACGACTGATCCGTGTAAAGGAAAGAATGAATGGGGCCATGTATCGTGAGATATTGAGTGAAAACCTCCTTCCATCAGCAAGGGCATTGAAGATGAAATGTGGCTGGGTCTTTCAGCATGACAATGATCCCAAACACACCGCCCGGGCAATGAAGGAGTGGCTTCGTAAGAAGCATTTCAAGGTCCTGGAGTGGCCTAGCCAGTCTCCAGATCTCAACCCCATAGAAAATCTTTGGAGGGAGTTGAAAGTCCGTGTTGCCCAGCAACAGCCCCAAAACATCACTGCTCTAGAGGAGATCTGCATGGAGGAATGGGCCAAAATACCAGCAACAGTGTGTGAAAACCTTGTGAAGACTTACAGAAAACGTTTGATCTCTGTCATTGCCAACAAAGGGCATATAACAAAGTATTGAGAAACCTTTGTTATTGACCAAATACTTATTTTCCACCATAATTTTCAAATAAATTCATAAAAAATCCTACAATGTGATTTTCTGGATTTTTTAAAATAATTTTGTCTGTCATAGTTGAGTTTACCTATGATGAAAATTACAGGCCTCTCTCATCTTTTTAAGTGGGAGAACTTGCACAATTGGTGGCTGACCAAATACTTTTTTTGCCCCACTGTATATGCTCTGTGAAAGTGTTACATTTAACACTCCAATCGTTAAATACACTGGTGTATTTGCTGTGTGTTCTGCAGCAGGGAGTTTGTGGTCAGAGGCTTCAGCTTCAGCATCACCAAACGTAATCTTGAGATGAGGCATCAGCATCACTGAGTGTAATCTCGATATGTCAGCCCCCCATGTTGTCCTACTATACAAAGCTGTGGTCAGATTTGCTCAGATATTGTGCTCGGCATGGGTGTGCAACTTTTTTTTTTAACCCAGAGAAACAGTTAAAGGGGCTATAAGGACAACAGAAAGCTGAGGAAGTTTGGCTCTGTGCCAGCCAAAGGAAACGCACGTTATTTTCATTCATTTATATTTGTAAACTTGGTGAAGTCACTGACCTGTACTACAAGTTTAAAGACATTTGAACTGTGATTAAAAAGCTGGTAAACCCTGCCGTCTGTTTTCCTATTGGCTATCTTCATTCTCAACACTTCAAGATGAGGAACAAAGTGTATTTTACAGTGCAGTGTCCACCTGTCTTTCTCCACTAAATTATGTCATTTGACAATCTGATAGTATAAAACGGTTTAACAAATGTTAACAAACTAGCACGTAACGTATCATGTGATCGATTTCCTCTTATTAGCAGCTATTCAAATAGTAATAACCATAGAATCAAAAGGTAATGACCCAGTATCATGGAAGTGATCACAGTGCCGTGAAAAAGAATTTGCCCCTTTCTAATTTTCTTGACTTTTGCATATTTTGATACTAAATGTTATCAGCTCTTCAGCCAAAACCTGATATTCCATAAAGGGAACATGAAATAACAAATAACACAACAACTACATACTTATTTCATTTATTTAATTAACAAAGTTATTCAACACCCAATGAAAAAGTAATTGCCCCCTTACACTCAATAACTGGTTGTGCCACCTTCAGATGCAAATACTTTTTCAGGACACTGTATCTTATCACACATCAAGACACAAAAAAACGTAATCCAGTCGCTTGACTACTTGACCTATAATAACCCCATGACCTGTAGATAGAATATCATTGTTTTCTTGTAAGAAAGAAGGATGTTTTTTTTTTATCAGAGAACAGACCATACTATTCGGAGATCATTATTTTACAGTGCTGTGACTGTCACTGTTATTGAAAACATCTCTATCTAGCCTCTGTTTCCTTAGAGACCAAGGCTTTATCTCATTCTGGGAAAATTACGCCCCTCTCACCTTGTTCTTGCTATCTTCAAAAGCTGGTCTTTGCGCATTATCTTTCCTGATTAACTGATTATAAACTGACCTTGTTTGTAGAACTGCTGGCTTTATTAAAGTGGGAAAGGAATGACTAAGCATATAATTTATTTGTATATGCGTGACTTTCCCCAATTCGGGGAATCTACCTCTTTGAATCATATTAGTTTTTGCTGTAAGGCCTCTTTGGATAAATACATTTTCATGCCAGAAGAACCTGCAGCTCTTGGGAACTGGAGCCTGCGGCTATTTGTACCCCTGAGGTACAAGTAGAGAATCCAACAAGCGTGCATGGTCTCACATCAGAATTAGGTGTTCTTCCATGTTACTCAAACATACAATTTTGAAGTTGTTCCAAACGTCAATTTTCGATGTGTTCGGGTTAAGTTTAGGAATTAACTCCAAAATTCTTAAGGTTAGGCATTAACTCTGAATGACTAAGGTAAGGGTTAAGGTTTGGGATAGGCTTAAAACAGAAAATATCAAAAACAACTTTCTATTGCTGGATTCGAACGTACAAGCTATGGAATAAGAGATGCAAGACGCCCATCCACCATTCTCAGACATGGATGGACGTCGAATACTGACTTGTATCACGGGTGAACTGGCTGAGAATCTCTTAGGGGAAATGTGTGTGGATGGTTGAACAAAGACCTACTGTAACTTCCATTGAATAAGATCCAGGAGTCAACAAGCCTTGTTGAACAGTTTTCCATTGATATACTGTAATCTATGAAATACAGTACCAGTCAAAAGTTTGGACACACCTACTCATTCAAGGGTTTTTCTTAATTTTTTACTATTTTCTACATTTTAAAATAATAGTGAAGACATCAAAACTATGAAATAACACATATGGAATCATGTAGTAAGTGTTACACTAATCAAAATATATTTTATATTTGAGATTCTTCAAAGTAAACACTCTAGCCTTGATGACTGCTTTGCACACTCTTGGCATTCTCTCAACTAGCTTCATGAGGAAGACACCTGGAATACATTTCAATTAACACGTGTGCCTTGTCAAAAGTTAATTTGTGGAACTTCTTTCAATCAGCTGTGTTGTGACAAGGTAGCGGTGGTATACAGATAGTCTTTTAACAAATAGGGCTGTCCATATTATGGCAAGAACAGCTCAAATAAGCAAAGAGAAATGACAGTCAATCATTACTTTAAGACATGGACAGTGCGGAAAATGTCAAGAATTTTGAAAAAACCATCAAGCGCTATGATGAAACTGGCTCTCATGAGGACCGCCACAGGAAAGGAAGACCCAGAGTTACCTCTGCTGCAGAGGATAAGTTCATTAGAGTTAACTGCACCTCAGATTGCATCCCAAATAAATGCTTCACACATTAACAGACACATCTCAACATCAACTGTTCAGAGGAGACGTGAATCGGGCCTTCATGGTCGAATTGCTGCAAGACACCACTACTAAAGGAAACCAATAAGAAGACGAGACTTCATTGGGCCAAGAAACACGAGCAATGGACATTAGACCGGTGGATATCTGTCCTTTGGTCTGATGAGTCCAAATTTGAGATTTTTGAAGACTATCATTTGTTTTTCAACAGGACAATGACCCAACACACCTCCAGGCTGTGTCAGGGCTATTTGACCAAGGAGGAGAGAGATGGAGTGCTGCATCAGATGACCTGGCCTCCACAATCACCCGACCTCGACCCAATTGAGATGGTTTGGGATGATTTGGACCGCAGAGTGAAAGAAAAGCAGCCAACAAGTGCTCAGCATATGTGGGAACTCCTTCAAGATTGGTTGGAAATTCCAGGTGAAGCTGGTTGAAAGAATGCCAAGAGTGTGCAAAGCTGTCATCAAGGTGGCTACTTTGAGGAACCTACAATCTAAAATATTTCGATTTGTTTAACACTTTTTTTGTTGCTACATGATTCCATATGTGTTATTTCAGTTTGGATGTCTTCACTGTTATTCTACAATGTAGAAAATAGTGAAAATAAAGAAAAACCCTTGAATGTGTAGGTGTGTCCAAACTTTTGACTGGTACTGGATATCTCAGATGTAAGTCAGAATAGGCTGATTGTAAAAAAATAAAATAAAATGAAATGATTTTAAAGCTTTGGGTCCACAGTATACCAAAAGACACATGCTAAAAGAAACTGTAGAAAGTTCACCTTCACAACCAGTGCTTGCTGCTGAGGCTTGATTAAATCAAATCCTAATGTATTGAGCAGCATACTAAAATATCGTATTACTAAGAGAGCCCGTCATTAGATAAGAATATGTCATGTCTTATCAAGATGTGGGTGGATTTGATCTTCCGCTGTGTAATCGAGCAGGAGACTGCAGAGAATGTCTGACCTTTCTCACTTTTCTCTCTCTCCCCAACCCCTTCTTTCTCTCTCCCATACAATGTGTTCGGAGAGTATTCAGACCCCTTCCCTTTTTCCACATTTTGTTACGTTACAGCCTTTTTCTAAAATTGATTAAATATTTTTTTTCCTTCATCAATCTACACACAATACCCCATAAGGTCAAAGTGAAAACAGGCTTTTAGTCATTTTTGCAAATGAATTAAAATAAAAAACAGAAATTACCTTATTTACATAAGAATTCAGATCCTTTGCTATGAGACTCGAAATTGAGCTCAATGTGCATCCTGTTTCCATTGATCACCCTTGAGATGTTTCTACACCTTGATTCAATTGATTGGACATGATTTGGAAAGGCACACACCTCTCTGTATACAGTGCATTCAGAAAGTATTCAGACCCCTTGGCTTTCCCCCATTTTGTTATGTTACAGCCTTATTCTAAAATGGATTCATTTGTTTTTCCACTTATCAATCTACATACAATACCCAATATTGAAAAAGCAAAACAGGTTTTTATAAAAGTTTGCACATTTATTATATAAAAAACTGAAATATCACATTTACATTATCCAGTATTCAGACCCTTTACTCAGTACTTTGTTGACGCTCCATTGGCAGTGATTACGGCCTTGAGTCTCAAGGACATTCAGAGACTTGTCCTGAAGCCACTCTTTTGTTGTCTTGGCTGTGTGCTTAGGGTTGTTTTCCTGTTGGAAGGTGAACCTTCACCCCAGTCTGAGGTCCTGAGCGCTCTGGAGCAGGTTTTCATCAACGATCTCTCTGTACTTTGCTCCGTTAGTCTTTCCCAGTGCATGTCAGAGCAAAAACCAAGCCATGAGGTCAAAGGAATTGTCCATAGAGCTCCGTGACAGGATTGTGTCGAGGCACAGATCTGGGGGAGGGTATAAAAAAATATCTGTAGCATTGAAGGTCCCCAAGAACGCAGTGGCCTCCATTTTTCTTAAATGGAAAACGTTTGGAACCACCTAGTCTCTTCCTAGAGCTGGCCGCCCAGCCAACCTGAGCAATCGGGGGAGAAGGGCCGTGGTTAGGGAGGTGACCAAGAATCCAATGGTCGCTCTGACAGAGCTCCAGAGTTCCTCTGTTCCTAATGTTTTGTACACTAGGTGTATATCAGCTTCTCAATATATATATATTTTTCTCCTTATCCCTTTCTCTCTCTCCCCCCGTCTCTCTCTGTCTTTCTTCCAGGCATCGGAGCTGGGCATGCTGTCCGTCTACTACACCTACATCTTCACCTCGCTGGTAAGGAGATGGGCCTGTCGCTGCTACTCGCTAATGGAAATTGATGATGTTGGTAACACTTTACACTAATGGTCCTGTAGAGATGATTCATATCGGCCTGATTGATGACTCATTAATGGGATCCTGGAGCCCATGTTTTCCTCTTCCTCTCACCCAGTTGCTCGGATCCCCATGTATTTATGTGCCACTGGGTGCTGGGGGGCAAGAGAGGGGGGATATCATTGTGGAGGATGATGATCCACACCCTCAATTTCCTAAAGAGAGAAAGCGATCACTCAACAAAGCATCATACAGCACCATCCCCACAGGAAGAAGAGACCACTCGTTATTTATGTAATGCTCTTTCAACATTCAGTTAATCATCACCTGTCCACGCATCGTCCCCAACGTAGCAATATTCCCTCGAAATTACACACACAAGCACTGCTCGGCTGATCCTTCTCAACAAATGGCAGCTTTTGATTATGCCTATTTTCAACATGGAAAGAATACTGTTCGCTATACTTCCAAGTAATCAGTGAAGGGAGTCAGATCACTTTATTCTGCTCCCACATAGAGGAGTGTATTGGAAGGTCAATCTTTGACAGGTAGCGTGAGTAATTACCCATTCCTTTCATGTTGGCGGTGGGGTGAATGGGTGAGGGGGAGATGCCCCCCTTAGCAATGCCTACCATGCTGCATGAAAAAGCATTCCCCACTCTCTTGAGCACTATGTTTTGACATTACCACAGTGCTTAAGTACCTTTTTTTTTAAATGTGCTTTTAAAATATATGGTGGCTGGCCCAAAACAACGGAACGGAAAATTAAAATGAGCGTGTCTTATTGGAAAATGGTGCTTCCGAGTGGCACTGCATCTCAATGATAGAGGCGTCACTACAGACACCCTGGTTCTGTAGTGTATCACAACCGGCCATGATTGGGAGTCCCACAGGGCGGCGCACAATTGGCCCAGCATCGTTTGGGTTTGGCTGGTGTAGGCTGTCCTTGTAAATAAGAACTTGTTCTTAACTGACTTGCCTAGTTAAATAAAGGTTACATGTAAAAAAATATATGATAATTTAATTGAACACGTCCAGGTTAGTCCTTCCCCATTTCAGTCCGTTTTCTTCCAGTTGGTTCCTAATGAACACAACCCTGATGTGTAACGTAGGTGTCAGTGCTGGTGCCCGTGATGGCAGGCAGAATGGCTGTGGGGCACTGTAAGAAATTAAATCCAATGTCCCAGATAGTGCCGCAGCCCAATTTGTGCATCAGCTGGGGGAATAGACATTTGTCATTTGTCACTAGCTTAGATGGTGATAGGACAATTTTGTGATCAGCCGCTCCAGAGGATGAGAGATAGTCACTCCTCACATCCTCTGTTTTATATCTTTCTATATATCATCTCTCTCTAGCTCTGTCTGTCTCTCTCTATCTGTCTGTCTCTGTCTCTGTCTCTCTCACCATCACATCCCTGACTGTCACCTCCACCTGCAATGAGCTGTCTGGGAAGTTGGAACGTATTCAAATTGATATGTGTAGTAGCAAATCCAGAGATCTTGACAGATACAGTGGGTCTCATTTGGATGTCAATTGTTTTGAATTCATTAAGATTAACCAAGGTATTCAAAAAGTACCATCCTGGAATGCAGTCATTCAAATTTGAACTTGAACCATAATCCACACTTCCGATGTTTTTTTGACTCAGTAACAATCAGACTACAATTGTCATAATGCTTTGAAACATAGTTAACATTTACTCCTAATTAAAAAGTAATATTGTACTGAAAATAGCACAATGAGCAATGTATGTTTGAGCAGTCTGATATACAGTACCAGTCCAAAGTTTGGACACACCTACTCATTCAAGGGTTTTTCTTAATTTTGACAATGTACTACAATGTAGAATAGTAGTGAAGACATCAGAACTATGAAATAACACATATGGAATCATAAAGTAACCATAAAAGTGTTAAACAAATCAAAATATATTTGATTATTCTTCAAAGCAGCCACCCTTTGCCTTGGTGAGTTTTGCACACTTGGCATTCTCTCAACCAGCTTCACCTGTAATGCTTTTCCAACTGTCTTGAAGGAGTTCCCACCTATGCTGAGCACTTGTTGGCTGCTTTTCATAGTTTTGATGTCTTCACTATTATTCTACAATGTAGAAAATAGTAAAAATAAAGAAAAACCGGGGAATGAGTAGGTGTGTCCAAACTTTTTACTGGTACTGTATATACAGTTGAAGTCGGAAGTTTACATAAACGAGTTAACGACTCCAACCGAAGTGTTTCAACCACTCCACAAATTTCTTGTTAACAAACTATAGTTTTGGCAAGTCGGTTAGGACATCTACTTTGTGCATGACACAAGTAATTTTTCCAACAATTGTTTACAGACAGATTATTTCACTTATAATTCACTGTATCACAATTCCAGTGGGTCAGAAGTTTACATACTGTCACGGACGTCCTCCTCTTCATTTGAAGAGGAGAGGCGAGAAGGATCGGAGGACCAAAATGCGGCGTGGTATGTGTTCATCTTGAATTTTAATAAAGAAAACACTGAACACTGAAACACACTATACAAAAACAATAAACGAAATAACGACCGTGAAGCTAATGAGAACTGTGCTGACACAAGCAATCAACCTAGACAATCACCCACAAACAAACAGTGCAACCCAGGCTACCTAAGTATGATTCTCAATCAGAGACAACTAATGACACCTGCCTCTGATTGAGAACCATACTAGGCCGAAACATACAAATCCCCAAATCATAGAAAAACAAACATAGACTGCCCACCCCAACTCACGCCCTGACCATACTAAATAAATACAAAACAAAGGAAGTAAAGGTCAGAACGTGACATATACACTAAGTTGACTGTGCTTTAGAAGCTTCTGATAGGCTAATTGACCTTGTTTGAGTCAATTGGAGGTGTACCTGTGGATGTATTTCAAGGCCTACCTTCAAACTCAGTGCCACTTTGCTTGACATCATGGGAAACTCAAAAGAAACTAAAGAAAAATTGTAAACCTCCACAAGTCTGGTTTATCTTTGGGAGCAATTTACAAACGCTTGAAGGTACCATGCTCATCTGTACAAACAATAGTACACAAGTATAAACACCATGGGACCATGCAGCCGTCATACTGCTCAGGAAGGATACGCGTTCTGTCTCCTAGAGATGAACTTACTCTGGTGCGAAAAGTGCAAATCAATCCCAGAACAACAGCAAAGGACCTTGTGAAGATGCTGGAGGAAACAGGTATAAAAGTATCTATATCCACAGCAAAACGAGTCCTATATCGACATAACTTGAAAGGACGCTCAGCAAGGAAGAAGCCACTGCTCCAAAACCGCCATAAAAAGCCAGACTACGGTTTGCAACTGCACATGGGGACAAAGATCATACTTTTTGGAGAAATGTCCTCTGATCTGATGAAACAAAAATAGATCTGTTAGATCTGTATTAATGATCTGTTTTTATGTTTGGAGGAAAAAGGGGGATGCTTGCAAGCCGAAGAACACCATCCCAACCCTGAAGCACAGGGGTGGCAGCATCATGTTGTGGGGGTGCTTTGCTGCAGGAGGGACTGGTGCACTTCACAATATAGATGAAATCATGAGGATGGAAAATTATGTGGATATATTGAAGCAACATCTCAAGACATCAGTCAGGAAGTTAAAGCTTGGTCGCAAATGTGTCTTCCAAATGGACAATGAACCCAAGCATACTTCCAAAGTTGTGGCAAAATGGCTTGAGGACAACAAAGTCAAGGTATTGGAGTGGCCATCACAAAGCCCTGACCTCAATCCTTTAGATCATTTGTGGGCAGAACTGAAAAAACGTGTTTGAGCAAGGAGGCCTACTAACCAGACTCAGTTACACCAGCTCTGTCAGGAGGAATGGGCCAAAATTCACCCAACTTATTGTGGGAAGCTTGTGGAAGGCTATCCAAAACGTTTGACCCAAGTTAAACAGTTTAAAGGCAATGCTACTAAGTACTAATTGAGTGTATGTAAACCTCTGACCCACTGGGAATGTGATGAAATAAATCAAATCTGAAATAAATCATTCTCTTCTCTATTATTCTGACATTTCACATTCCATTTATTTGTCAGTTAGAATGTGTTTTTGTTGACATTATGAATCCAAATGCCAATGTGAGGTGGCAGGGAATCAACAACCAATATATTGCACAATTCAAAAGATTATAAGGAATTTTCCTTCTAAAAAGTCATTTTCATTCACCTCGGTTTTAATAGTACGAGCAACCATGCAGAACACGAATCAACCATCCACTTTTTTACACAGCCAACACATTCGACCAATGATCATTGTCATCCACCTGCTCATTCATAATCTTAAGAAGGATCATGCAGAACATTTATGTATGTAACACAGTAGGCTTGTAACACTGAAATCAGTCCCCCTTCCATTAGCCTGTGTATTCCCATCAGGTGTCACATCTCCCCCTGCTTTACCCAGCATGCTCCGCTCTTTCTCTGACATCACCAGCCGGAGCGCTAGCCCTTTGACACACACTGTGACAAATGACCTGACACTCCATTTGTGTGCCTAATTTGTTTCCTCAAATCATCTCAAGATATGGCTCATAAAAAAGGGGGGGTACTCAGCAAATTACTTCTAATACCGGATTCTGGTGTCGCTTTTCAGGGATTCAAGGCATAATATTTATCTGATGTTTGTTTTGCTTTGTTGGTCTAGAGTTGTATGTTTCCTAAGTGCAGTCATTCAAAGATGCGATGCTGGCTGATTGATTAAGGAGTGCGCCGGGAGGAAATTGCAGCAGACGTTCCGATTCTTCTTACTGTCTCTGTCTGCCACGGCCATGTTGTTTTAGAGGATTACAGACAGACGGGCTCCTCAGAGGACAATGGAACAGAACTTACAATCCATTGATAGAAACCCAAATGAGCAGCATCGTCTTGTCCAACATCATAGTTGCCTGTATCTTTGGGTGTGTGTGGGTGGTGTTTGTGTACAAGTTAAGTGCCTCAAATCCCCAACATTTTGCAAATTAACTCAACAGCCTTATTTTCGTGTGTGCGCGTCTGTCGGCGTGAGTGAGCGTGTGTGCATGTGTGTGTGTGCGTGTGTGTGTGTGTGTGTGTGTGTGTGCGCACATATGTGACTTGTGGACTTTGGCAGGGTCATTGAAACCGAGGATCATTGAGTGGCAGTGCTGTGAGTAGCACCTAATACTGTGGAAATGAAAAAGGGCAGCTGAAACTGTGGGAGAGGGATTCATGTCCACTCAAATAACATCAACTTGAGTTTCCTACATTGGCTCTCCACATTTTCCTCCATGGGGGTCCCGTATTGAGAGAGGCTTAGGGAAGGTTATAGGAAAGGAGCCATGGAGAAGGTTAATCCAGTGGAATCCGTTCAGCCAGTAGACATGATTCTCGCATGAACGCACGCACGCACGCACACACACACACACACACACACACACACACACACACACACACACACACACACTTTTACCGTCCCCCCCTCATTATCTTATAGTAACTCCTTGGTGTTTCTAATGTTTTGTACACTCAGTGTGTGTGTCACTTAAAGACAGGCAAGTCAATGAGTTATTACTGTCCCCGGGGCCAGGGAGATGGATGAGGGAGAATGACCATCAATGAGAAATCATTATGGGTAATGCGCTTGGATGTATGCCGCCCAGGGGAGAGCGATGAATTCTTTCACTGTGAATTCCTTCATTAACACATCAGCCCAGATAGCCAGCTTATTATGAGACGGACCATGTGTTCCCTCGCAACATTAATTTACCTTTCCTGCCTCCGAAGGACAGGGGCCACACCGTCCGGAAAGTAATGAATAATCAAGAAACAATCACTTCAGTTAATGATGCAGTCGGAATTAGTCTGGCAAGGTAGTGGAGAAAGGAGTTGCAAACAGGCTGCGTTAATGAGCACCTATCTGTGCGGTTTGCGGTTTTACGAGCCTTTGCAGTGGTGTTGTCTACTTAGCGTCAGCCGACAACAGTTTGAGCCTTAATGTAAACTCGGCACTGTCATTCAAAGTGAAAAGTTATTCAAATACATGTTTGATTTTGAAGTAAGTGGCTTTGAGCTTGCTGTCCAGGAGGAGAGCCACAGCATTTTGGGCAGCGCTCCCCTCGCACGTTTCTTCATAGCCTATACGCTGGCAGACCTGATAGACCTTTCCTCACCTATATGTAGAGAGAATCGTCCATATTCACTTGGAAAACCCTCCCCTCTTCCCTGCCCTCCCCCATTTGGTGTGTGGGTCTATATCCGTGTGCATGAGTGTGTGCATCAGAGTGACTTGTGCCCTCCAATTCAAACTACTCGTCAAGATGGAATAAATCACGTCAGGTTATGCACAGCGCCTCGTCTTCCGTCAGCAAGATGCCTAATGTCATTTGAAGGTTAGGCGAGCAGAAGATCGCGTCACTTTGAAGCCTCAGCGCGCATGGCTTGGTTATCATATATTAAGCCCGTCGCCTAGCGGGGGCCATTTTCCTCCTGTTTGTTTTGTTCTTCATGCTATATTTCCTCTCCACACACCCATGATCTCTCTTGTCAAAGCTGTTATTTTCATGCATCCATGCTTGAGGAAGAGCTGACGGTGTCTCTCGCTGTCAGACACACGTATGCACACATGCACACCCAAACACACAGAGGAGAGGGATAGCAGGGTGGCCTTGCCGCCTGCTTATCTACCACTGCCGGGAAGAAGGCTATATACTGTATAACAGCCAGTGGCATAGTGCCGTGACACAACACGTGCACATGCAGGCACACAAACCTCTCTCTCTCACACACACACACACACACACACACACACACACACACACACACACACACACCTGCGTTTTTTGGGGCTTGCTGGGAACCTTTGTGCACTGAGCAATGGTTGGTTTTAACTTCTGAAGCATTGCTGATGAGTTCCTTTAAAGAGCAACTTGAAAAGGGCCCATATGCAATAGGTATGAGTTAGAATAAAAATCAGTAGAATGTGTAAATATGTGTAAATAGGATCACTTTGGTCATAAATTAAGTCTCATCCAAAACAGAGATTTGCAAGATGATTGGAAAAAAAATGGTATGTCACAGAATGAAGGGTACCTTGAATTTTTATTGGGTTGGGTTTATTTTAATCCTGCCTACATGCCCACAGCTGGAAGCAACCAAGTAATCATAAATTCGAAGCACAACTGCATGCGACTGATCGTAATGCCCATGGTCAATTTGGTTTGACATCCGATATTCCTATGGGGCTAGTTAGGGACCATCAGCAAATTACACAATGTACTATAAATTGTAGAAATGAATTTACAAATATTAAAATAATTTAATGAGACAACTAAAATATAGTCCCATTTACATTGTGTAGTGTAATGATGGTCTCTAACTAGCCCCAGAGATGGTCTATCCAATGTCAAATCAATTTTGCCACAGTCGCACACCAGCCGGCTGAAGCGAATTGGCAAAAGATTTTGGCTAGCTAGCCTAGGCAACTTCAAGGCAAGACCTGGTTAGACTGTATCAATTTATCTATAAAGGTGAGTGACTAGCTGTGTACTGTTTTGGCAAAGTGAATGTACAGATGCTTGCCACGTGCGAACACACGCACAGAAGAGAGACCCCCCCCCCCCCCGCCCCCCCACCCCCAAGACAACTCTCATTTGGCTTTAGTCATGGCTGCTGCGTTTCTTAATGACCAAGCCGAAAAATGAGGCCAGTTCAGCCCCCCTATAATAGGTAATCCCCATTATGTGTTTGGCATTAAAAGTTTCCCCGCGTTTCTTCTGTGCCTTCTTGGGACTTGGCTTCGACATGCTTCCTGATTTGTATTATTTTTGTGAACAGTCAGTGTCATCTCTGCAGTATGATTGGTTGAAGTTTGTGTTGAAATATGCCAATATAGTCCAGTTGAAATTTGTATTTTTATCTCTCGCTCTCTCTCTCTCTCACACAAACACTCTCCTGATCTTTCACACATACACTCTCCTTATCTTCCCCTCTAACTCACACACTCGCATAGTTAGTACAAATACAGTGTACAGAGACAATTCACATGTGTATCAGCTTGCTGGTCTTTGAAAACTATACTGTCCATAGCGGTTACAGGAAGTAGCACTGATCATTGCAATATGACCAACATGATATCAAAATATTGAATAAAACCGGTTCAACATACATTGCGCATATTCAAGTGTTACTCATCCCGTCTATTTGAATGTTACTGTGTTTGCTCACAGCACAGTGTTTGCAAGGGGAAAATGTCACCCTTAGAGCAATTCTCGAACACCTTGACTGAACGGTGGATTACAAAAAAAAACACACAACACCACATGTCTCTGTTGTCTCTATGACTACATGCCATTCACGACTCCCAAACCTTGCCATTCAAAATGCTTTAAAAGTCATTCCACTGTGACACCCAAAATTATTTGGGATTTAATTAATTCCTGACAAACAGCTTATGTAAAGTTCATATTTCCGTGTTTAGACACAGAGTTTGAGAATCAGCCAACTGAGTAATAGAAAAGTTAAAAGGCTACATGGAAAGGTGACAACAGAGAGAGGGGCCTCTCGTCAGAATATAAAGTATGTCATTATTTTGTCATATGCTAATGCTGGCATGATGTGTTCACTTAAGCAATGCTTCCTTGTACTCGAGGGGGAAGATTACTCTGCATTGTTGTCAGTGCAGATAAAATCCAGCCGGGGGGCAAAATGCATTTATGGGGCAATGTGACAGAGATACAAATGTTTTTCTTAAATCGAGACAAACCATTTAGCACCTAACTTTACTGCTTCCCTTAAACTTGTAGGTTAATGTCTGAAGTCGGCAAGATTATTGATTACTGTGTGCCACCCCTCATTGCAGCTCTCTTTCTCTCTCCCTGTGCCAATGTCTTCATGGCTCAGTGTTGACAATTGCATTGCCTGATATAGCATCCCATTCCTCCCCGTCAGAGGCATTTCCTTTATGCCCTTAACATACAGTTATGTTCTCTTATGACCGTAATTCTCCATATACACTATAACGCCTGTAAATGCCCCAGAGCAGGGATGGGCAACTCCAGTCCTCGGGGGCCTGTTTGGTGTCACACTTTTGCTCCATCTGACTCCAATAATCAACTAATCATAATCTTCAGTTTAAAATGCCATTTGTTTTAATCAGCTGTGTTTGCTAGGGATGGGGGGAAAAGTGTGACACCTATCCGTCCCCCGAGAGTGCGCGTCCGTGCGTGTGCCTGCAAGAGTGTGCATTCACTTATCCAAATGGTGTGTGTGTCTGTGCGTGTGCGTGGGTGGGTAAAGTGCGTGCGTGTGTGTGTATTCACTTATCCAAATGAGCTTGTTAATTAGTATTGAAAACTGTGGAAAAGCTGGAAGATTTGACTTCTTACTGTTCTTTTACTTTGTAAATCAAAAACCCTTGAAATCAGCGGCGGGCCATTGTGGCGTGACCCTCCTTCCCACATTTCATTCTCTTTGAAATGGAGTCTCTCCATTAAATAGTCTCTTATGCCAAGAGCTAGCTACGCTTTGTGTTATCGCTCCTTCAGCTTTTACTCCAGAACCATTAGCGATGTTTACACTTGCATCGCCAACCCCGTGGCTACTTGGCTTACATGAATTGGCATAATGGAGCTCTCATTTTGACATGTTACTGTATTGTAATTATCACTCGCCTCTGCCAAGGTGAACAATCTGGTCGATAAATAATTATCTTAACTGACAATAGAGATAAAGGTACTGGCAGTGTGACCTTGTCGAGGTCTGTGTTGGATCTATCTCAAATCAAACGGTGTGTGTGTTTGTGTTGTCTGAGGGGGGGGGGGGGGGAGAGAGCAGAAGACTAATTTCCGTTTGATCCAATGGACAAATAAAGTTGTGTTGTATCGTATCAGTTTCATCTGAAACTGTTGAATACCTGGCATCATCAGCAGCAGCCATTTCCTTGGACAGGGTGAAATAACCTCCTCTCCTCGGTATTCATCAGCCTGTCTTGTCCATACCGTAGGTGACAAAGTGCTGCAGGGCTCGGTCCAGAGTATCAGGGGAGTCACTTGGCCTCCAGAGATCGATAGCAAGCGCTCAGGGCTCACTAAAATGAGTGTTTAGCTCCTCTCTCATTTCCATCGGCTCTGTGAGATTATCCCCGCTGTCTTGTCTCGTCTGAGTCCAACTCACATGCTGTGAGGCTCATCTCTCACATACCACCAGACGAGACGACCTTAAGGAATCTTTGGCATGAACCCAGTGCCGCAAAAGTACAAGATTTGTCATCCATATTTCAGTGTTTTTTTATCTCGCCGCAAATTGTCTCTGTGTTTAGGATTCCTTACCTCGGAGCTCTTCATACAGAGAACAGCATTAATTTGTAATTGGAGTGGAATAGTTCCTTTTTTATAGTATTTCTCGCTCTGGTTTTTTGTTTCTTTTTGCCTTGTTCCACCGGGATTGGAGACAGGATGGAGATAGTGTAAAAAAATTGCATTTCATATTTTCAGCATACTGTATGCTGTACTCCGCAAAATTCATGGCGATTGCGGCCTTGTCCACTTCTAGATTTTTCAGGAGATCATGTCTCTTCCGCCTTACAAATGGGCTATTATTGTTGCAGGCTCCGCCATAATTCTCTGAATAATGGATCCGAAAGCGGTCATTTATATAATTAACACTCAGCAGAAAAGTCTACTTGTTTTTGATATATGCCCCTATTAAACAATTTCAAATAAAGGTAATACATCAACTCCCACTGTGCTGCGCTGAGGTGTACAGTAATAGAAGCATTGCATGCATTATTGCCTTCATCTCCTATGAACCCACAGGAATATGATACTGTATTACTCTCATAGCTCACGTCCCAAATAGCACCCTATCCCCTTAATAGTACACATCGTTTGACCATGGGGCACATAGGGAATAAGGTGTCATTTGGGACTGATCCATAGATACCAATTTTTACTGTTGACTAAGACAGAGGAAATGATATTCCAGGATTACCTCCGTATATAATGAGTGTGAGAGCTGTGCTGATATGTAGGGACGCTCCTTACTCCCCAGTCTTTGTAATTAAGAGGCAGCAGGACGCTTTGGAGCCACTGACTGAATTTACATGGCAATTGATATGAGCATGAAATGACTTATTGCCCAAAACACTTGCGTGAACATTCCAGCTATTAGTGTAATCACTATGCCACTAGAATTGGATTTCATTATTGCACACAGACAGAGCTGCCTGGGATGAGAAGGCATTACCGTCTTCTTCCACCGTACAAAAGGATATAATTAATTGATATTGTATCATTGGGAAAATGAATATGCCAATTTAAAGATATGATACAATATCAGGAGGCACTGGAGCCCTTGGTATTGCGCTCCAGTGGTGTCTTTGGATTGATTAGGCATAGGATGGATGTCTCTTTCCCGTTTTGCTCATCAGACATTCTTCTCATCCAGAAACCTGGAGGATGTTCCATGAGGGACCATCGTCATCACCATCAGCATCCTCAAGCTCCAGATCTGATTACCATCAACTTCCTCCAGTAGCTTCGATCACCAGCAACGTTTGCCGTTTTAAGTGGTTGAAGCCACTTGTTTTCCTTCCCATGCAGTGCGCTTTCTGTTGTACAGGAACACCTATGTGAGAATGTTGTTCATTGATTACAGCTCAGTGTTCCACACCATAGTGCCCACAAAGCTCATCACTAAGCTAAGGATCCTGGGACTAAACACCTACCTCTGCAACTGGATCCTGGACTTCCTGACGGGACGCACCCAGGTGGTAAGGGAAGCAACAACATATCTGCCATGCTGATCCTCAACACTGGGGCCCCTCAGGGGTGCATGCTTAGTCCCCTCCTGTACTCCCTGTTCACCCATGACTGCGTGGCCAAGCACAACTCCAACACCTTCATTAAGTTTGCTGACGACAACAGTGGTAGGCCTGATCACCGACAACGATGAGACAGCCTATAGAGAGGATGTCAGAGACCTGGCAGTGTGGTGCCAGGACAACAAGACAAAGAAGTTGATTGTGGACTATAGGAAAAGGAGGGCCAAATAGTCCCACATTAACATCGAGGGCTGAAGTGGAACGGGTTGAGAGTTTCAAGTTCCTTGGTGTCCACATCACAAACAAATGATCATGGTCCAAACAAACCAAGACCGTTGTGAAGAGGGCACGACAACACCTTTGTGGCATGGGTCCCCAGATCCTCAAAAAGTTCTACAGCTACACCATCGAGCACATCCTGACTGGTTGCATCACCGCCTGGTACGGCAACTGTTCGGCAACTGACCGTAAGGCACTACAGAGGGTGGTGCTTACAGCCCAGTACATCACTGGGACCAAGCTTCCTGACATCCAGGACCTATATTCTAGGCGGTGTCAGAGGAAGGCCCCAAAACATGTCAAAGACTCCAGTGACCCAAGTAATAGACTCTTCTCTCTGCTACCGCACAGCAAAAGGTACCGGAGCGCCAAGTCTAGGACCAAAAGGTTCCAAACAGCTTCTAACCTCAAGCCATAAGACTGCTGAACAATTAATCAAATGGCCACCCGGACTGTTTATATTGACCCCCCCCCCCCGCCCTCCACCTTTCTATGTAGCCTTCTTATTTGTTATTGTTATTTAATTTTCTTGTGTTACTTTTTTATTTTTTTATTTGATGTACAGTTTCAGAAGTCCCTGATGGAATGCCTCAGTGCTCTCTCTTGTGTATGGGGCCTTGAACTCGCATAACATGCAGCTACAACACCAATAAGGCTATTTCAAGTGTTTTGGCACTCAAGGACAATATCTACTCTACAAACATAACCCTGTTATAACTCCCTTGTTCAGTAGGCTACTACAACATTTCACTGCTCTCCTCCACTTGATATTACACTTAACACAACATTTCAGCGACATTTCTCAAAATGTAAATAAGCTGTGACCTTTCTTTCATTTTGAATGTCACTGAAGGTAAAAGATTATGAGGTAATTTTGGTGTCGGTCAGTTATCATGTACCTGTAGCAGATGCGTATTTAAATGCTTAGAGTAAATTCCTCTTTAGTCAAATGTCTGACATTTATTAACTTCTTGGCGCACCCATCCCGTTAGCGGGATCATTTTAAATTAAATTACACATTTTTTTTAATTTTCATGAAATCACAAGTGCAATATAGCAAAACACAGCTTAGCTTGTTGTTTATCCACAAGGCGTGTCAGATTTCCAAAAAGCTTTACAGCAAAAGCTATCCAAGCGTTTATGTTAGGACATCTCTCTCAGCAGACAAAACATTACAAATAGCTAGCAGCAAAGTAGATTGGTCACGAAAGTCAGAAAAGCAATATAATGAATTGTTTACCTTTGTTGATCTTCGGATGTTTGCACTCACGAGACTCCCAGTTACCCATTAAATATTCCTTTTGTTCGATAAAGATGATTTTTATATCCAAAATACCTCCATTTGGTTGGCGCGTTTTGTTCAGAAATCCACAGGCTCGAGCGGTCACGACGGGGCAGACAAAAACTCCAAATAGTATCCGTAAAGTTCGTAGAAACATGTCAAACGTTTTTTATAATCAATCCTCAGGTTGTTTTTACAATAAATAATCGATAATGTTTCAACCGGACCGTAGCCTTTTCAATAGGAGAGAGAGAGAAAATGTCTGCTCCATGCTGTTGCGCATGCAAAACTGCTGGCACCCAGCCATCCACTGACGCGATGTTATTGTTCTCGCTAATTTTTCAGAATAAAAGCCTGAAACTATGTCTAAAGACTGTTCACACCATGTGGAAGCCATAGAGAAAGGAATCTGGTTTATATCCCTTTAATTGGAGGGAAGGCATGCAATGGAACAGAGAGGTTCCAGGAAAAACAGCACTTCCTGGTTGAATTTTCCTCAGGTTTTTGCCTGCAATATCAGTTCTGTTATACTCACAGACAATATTTGGACAGTTTTGGAAACTTTAGAGTGTTTTCTATCCTAATCTGACAATGATATGCATATTCTAGATTCTGGGCCTGAATATTTGGGTACATTTGGGTACATTTTTCATCCAAACATCAAACTACTGCCCCCTACACTCAAGAGGTTAAAGCAGCCTTACAACCAATGCATGTCCACCTTTGATCATGGTAGGCATTCGCAGCTGTACAGCTTGCTAATGTTAACATTCGAAAGAATGGTTTTCAAAAAAAATTGTGCTAGCTTCTTACTCTGCTTAAGCTTCTTGACATTGAGCTGTACGGCTAATGCTAACATCCTTTTTTATGTTAACTTCTTGACATTGCTGCTGTTATACAATTACCCTCTCAATATGTACCGTTTGTAGAACACAATCCTATGTGCACGCTGAAGTGTAGTCTAATTCTAGCTTGGAGTATGCTTGGATGCTCCTGGAGCTTAGATTATGCAAACTCACTATAATCTTGGCACTTCCATCCTATTTGAGAAAACTAGATCAATGGAAACAGGGACAAGTCTGAGTTTCCTTCAAAATAAGGTTAGATTTTGTGTGTTTGCATAGCTTACCAAATACAGTATGTCACACAAAGGGTCCTTATTAATGGAAGATTACCTGACAGGCATTGAAATTGTGTTAGATTCTATATATTTACAAAAATATGTGTTCCTTAGCAAGTTTGCTCAGCATTACAAAACAAATAGTTTTTGATAGATAGCAGGAGAAGGAGTCTAGCTGTGTGGCCCCTGTTGGTGGGACCCAAGCAGCAGTGTGACAGTGTGTGTTGTCCCTGACAGTGCACAACAGCAAGGTAACAGCCAGGTCTCTGGGGAGCTCATTATTCAGCTCTCAGCTTGGATACACCACAACAAACAGAATGTGTGTAGGCATGTGCCTGCCTGTCTGCGGCGTGCATGCATTTGTCTGCACGCATGTGTGTGTCTGTTAGTTTGCCTGTGTTATTAAGAGAGTCCAAGAGGTGCCAGCAGGTGAACAGCGGGTTGGCTCAGCTCCTCGTTTCTGATTGATCTCCAGGTGACAGGCTGTGTCGGGGGCCCATCGCCAGCCAGTCAGCACCTCACCCAGCACCCCTCACTGGCTGCCAAGGCCCGACGCGGGGCAGCTGGAGGCCACCGGGGCCAGCCTCTGTCTTTATGCTGCTCTTTATGCAAGCAGGGATGTGTGTACGATTGTGTGTGTGACTGTGAGGGGGTCGGAGGGGGTTGCGGGTCAGGAAAGGAAAGGTGGGTGGTTGGGTGGGGTTTGTGTGTGCGCGCATGTACACGTGTGTACAGTGCCTTCAGAAAACTCTGTCAAGTTTGTTGTTGATCATTGCTAGACAGCCATTTTCAAGTCTTGCCGTAACTACGAGACTCAGGAACATTCAATGTCATCTTGGTAAGCCACTCCAGTGTATATTTGGCCTTGTTTTTAGGTTATTGTCTGGCTGAAAGGTGAATTTGTCTCCCAGTGTCTGTTGGAAAGCATACTGAACCATGTTTTGCTCTAGGATTTTGCCTGTCCTCAGATCTATTCCATTTATTTTTATCCCAAAGAAAACTCCCTAGTTTGATGACAAGCATACCCATAACATGATGCAGCCAGCAATATGCTTGAAAATATGAAGAGTGATGTGTTGTGTTGGATTACATTTTTTTTATTTAGTGCCCTATTGCAAACAGGATGCATGTTTTGGAATATTTATATTCTGTACAAGCTAATTCTATCTTGGAGTATGCTTGTAGTATCTACAATGTTGTTGATCCATTTTCTCCTATCACAGCCATTAAACTCTGTAACTGTTTTAAAGTCACCATTGGTCTCATGGTGAAATCCCTGAGCGGTTTCCTTACTCTCCGGCAACTAAGTTAGGAAGGATGCCTGTATCTTTGTTGTGATTGGGTGTATTGATACACCATCTAAAGTGTAATTAATAACTTCACCATGTGGGATATTCAATGTGTGCTTTTTAAAATTTTGACCCATTGACCCATTGTGAGGCCTTTGGTAAGGCTTTGTGGTTGAATCTGAGTTCACTATTCAACTGAGGGACATTACAGATTATATGTATGGGGTACAAAGATGAGGTAGTCATTCAAAAATCATATTAAATACTTACTGACTGAAGCATTTTAGCTTTACTTAAAAAAAATAAAAAAAATTGTAAAAAAATGTCCACTTTGACATTATGGGCTATTGTGGATAGGCCAGTCACACAAAATCTAAATGTAATCCATATTAAATTCAGGCTATAACACAACAAAAGGTGGAAAAAGTCAATGGGTGTGAATACTTTCTGAAGGCACTTTCGGTTTTATTAGGTACACGAAAATGGATAGCTCCTACAGATGGTGAGTCACGTTGCCGTGGCATCCCCAAACCATCCCACTACCACTCCCATGCTTGACTGTTGGTATAAGGTTCTTACTGTGGAATGCTTGTTTGTTTGGTTTTCGGCGGTTATAATGGACCCATGTCATCCAAAAAGTTATACTGTTGACTCATCTGTCCATGGAACCTTCTTCCAAGATTATTGATGATCATCCAGGTGCTTCCAGGTGGTTTTTGGCAAACTTGAGTCAACGTTTTGGACGAGATGGGTCCCATTATGTCTAGCGAAAACCAAAAACTGCATTCCACAGTAAGAACCTCATACCAACAGGTCAAGCATGGTGGTGGTAGTGAGATGGTTTGGAGATGCTTTTGCTGCCTCAGGACCTGGAGGACTTTCCTTAATAGAACGAACCGTGAATTCTGCTCTGTATCAGAGAGTTCTACAGGAGAATGTCAGGCCCATCCGCCTGTGTGCTGAAGCTGAAGCGCAGCTTGGTCGTGCAGCAAGACAACGATCCAAAACACACAATCAAGTCTACATGGAAATGATTAAAAAGCAACACATTTGACGTTTTGGAATGGCCTAGTCAAAGTCCAGAGCTTATCCCACTGAGAGGTTGTGGCAGAACTTGAAATGAGCAGTTCATGATTGAAACACACATGTCGTTGAGTTAAAGTAGTTCTGCATGCAAGAGTGGGCCAACATTTCTCCACAGCGATGTGAGAGGCTGATCAACAACTACAGGAAGCATTTGGTTGCAGTCATTGCAGATAAAGGTGGCACAACCAGTTATTGAGGGCAAGGGGGCAATTGCTTTTTCACACAGGGGAATTGGGTGTTGCATAACTTTGTTAATTAAATAAATAAAATAAGTATACATTTTTAGGGTTTATTGTTAAACTCAGGTTCACTTTATCTAATATTCGGTTTACTGATAGCATTTAGTATAAAAAAATATGGAAAAATAGAGAAAATCAGAAAGGGGTCAAATGCGTTTTCATGGCACTGTACACCACTTGTGCTAGCTAGATTTCTCCAGATGCCGCCAGTGGATATTTGGTGACCTTGTGTTTCATGTGTTTGACTGCACCCAGGAGGGGCATACTTAATGACCAGCTCGTTTGCACAGGCTTCTCTCCTAATGATCTATTAAAGTGCACTTGAAGAGTAATTATGGGTCCTCTCCCATTGGGCTTGTCGGGGTACACTGGGGACAAGTGATGGGAAGATCATGAAACTGTCACCAGTGTGCAGATGGTAGTCAATAAAGGTGTGGTGAGGACTATAACTCAAATGTCCTAATGTTGTTACCCTTTACACTTGTACCCATATACGGGTTGAAAATTGCAGATTTGGACACTGGTAAGCACCTAAATAGGAACCGTAAATGTAAAGCGCACATCAAATCAACAGTGTAATGTTGTGTCAGGTGAACTGTTGTCCTCATCTTTAGTTGAATACTTTTCACATAATTCCAAACGGTTCCCTTTTAATTGCTACCGTGGTTATGCATATACTTGTTATATTTCTTCTGTAAGAAACATTTAAATGTAGCTGTGTCCATATAGGCCAATTCCCACAAGTGTAAAGGGTCAAAGAAAGCGAAGTGAATTGGTGTGTCTGTGTAAAATGTACTCCACTCGTCATTGTTTTTTTATAGTTGCCATATAAGAAGGGTCAGCGCCCAAAGATTATGCTATTTTCAGAATTAAATATATTGATGATAAATATTGAAGGTGATTAAATGCTTTAAGATGTGGGGGGTAGTTCCCGTTGTACTAAGGGCTGTGAAAAACAACACGATCCATGTTGGAAATGTTCTCATGAATTAATGAATGAATAAATTAATCTTTCGGCATGTTTATTTTGATACTCATTCATAAAGAATTAGGCACGGAGAAAACACTGTTTCAAGCTCAACTCAGCTTTCCTTTCATCAAGTGCTGTGTGTTTCACTCCTCAATATCAGAGTTCTCAATGTCCTGAATATACTTGGCTGAAAGTGCAGAAACAATCTGCCAAGAGTTTGCCTCGAAAATATCAAAACATCGGAAGCTAGTAGCATTAGCTTCGATATTGGTGCAGCGAATCGCCTTAAACTTTAAATCAGATACAGAGACAACATGGCTAGGAGAGAGTAAATAAAAAAGAGCTGTGTCACCACTAAATGGGATTGTATTATTGGTCTAGATAGGGAAGACATAAGGCTGCCAGTTTGCATTGCGGTCTGTAGCTAGTAATGCTAAAGGAGTTCACCAGGGGCTTTCTCCTGTCCTGTTCTCACACAGGGGCTCTGATGAAAAGACTGGATGTGTTCCAAATGGCACTCTATTCCTTACAGGCCCTGGTCAAAGGTAGTGCACTACATAGGGTGCCATTTGCCAGTCACAGTTTCCTTTCGTCTCTCCTGTAGTGCCCGTCATGCCTTCCTCCTAACTCCCACAACTCTCTGTTCTCTCTATCTCAATTTTTCTTCTCCTCTCCCTCTTCTGTCTCTCTTCCTCTCTCACCTCCATGACACTTTTCTCTCTTTCTCTCTTAGTCTCTTTCCTTCCTCAACTCTCTGTCTCACAATAATCCAGCCCAACACCTATCCTTCATTCCGCCGTGGCCTGCTCACCTTCTCCTACTGTGCTAGTGTTTGTTGTAAGAGCACCAGAGTCTAGTTGGGCTTTGATCTAGTGCTGCAGAGGAACCCGCTAACACGCTAATTTATCTAAGCCCTGGGATTTGAAAGGCTACTGCCGGTGTCTTGTGAGGTTCTTGTTCTCAGCGGTATTCTTTTCCCACTCAACTCACCAGCCCCAAACCCCCTTATTGAGGATTGGACACATGCTCGCACACATGCACACAGACACACACACAAACACGCATGCAAGCACACTCATGCTTGCACGCGCACACACACACACACACACACACACACACAGACTCAGCACAGACACAAACACACACCCTCCTGCCCTCTAAGCTCCTCTTCTCCCCTACTTTCCACAGTAGAGTAGTCTGTCTCTGTCTGAACTGTCTGAAGCCTGGGCACTTTTCCTCCTCTCCTCTCCTCTCCTTTTCCTCCTCTCCTCTTTATGTATCATATCTGTCCCTGGGCCCAGTGAGGTGACAGGCGGTTTCACCGTTATAGACTGTAGTGCTGGCACTGACACCTGAAGGTGACTAGGCTGATATCTCTATTGACCTTCTGATGACGTCCTCCCTACCGCTCGGGAGCAACCAGACTGATCAAAGTAGATGTTGTTTTTCATCCAAGCACATTTCCATGGGTTTGTTCCAGGCGGCACACACATGCCCACGCACAAATGAATATGCACTAAACTACTAAATGAGCACATGCACACACACACGCCACCACATTTCATGCACACACACACGCCACCACATTTCATGCACACCCCACACACACTCTCTGAAGGAATTAGGAATCTTAATCATCCAGAAAAAATGAACTTAACATAGTAAAACTTCAAGTAAATCAATGAAATTGGGGCTAAACGTATCAGATTAGCATGTGCCCTTTTTCCTGACATTGATTCAATATTCCATTCAATCAGATATCTCCACGTATTGCAGCCACTAAACGTGATTTATGTCGGAAATGTCCAAGCCTTTGTCATACACGTACCTAATACCATTATACCTTTGACCCTCTGACTCCTCCCTCTGCAGGAATTCTCTCTGCTGCGATTGGATGACGTGCCCAGTGAGCGGGTGAACATTCTGGGCTTTTCCGTCTTCAACCGAACACATCCATTTTTCCAGGATTTCCTCCTCAGCCTCAACCGTTCCTGGCAGGAAAACTGTGACCACGCCCCCTTCGCCGGCACACCGGTGAGACCAGGGTTCAGATTTATGTAGAACAGAGATGATTGTCTAGCAGCTAGACAATCATTTCTGATCTACAAAACATCCTGAATTTCTATCTGAAGGTTCTGTAGTGTTGCAGGTAGAAATGTAACAAATAGACCTGATGATTCCTAATCGTACTGTAGCATGTACACTTCGAAATTCAGCTCTATTAGTTGCATTTCAATCTGCAACCAAACAGAGGGTTCAGATATGTATGCAGAACAGATATTATTATCTAGTACATTGTTTCTTAATCCTGGTCCTGGGAACCCAAAAAGGTGCACATTTTAGTTTTTGCATTAAGCACTACAAACCTGATTCCACTAATCAGAATTTAATGATGAGTTGATTTGTGGAATCAGGTGTGTAGTGTCAGGACAAGGATTAAGAAACACTGACGTAGCGTTTAGATTTAGGGAAAGGATCCTCTCCCTTTGTTATATATCTATCTGCAAAAGTTTCATCCTCCTGAATACACCCCAGCTCTTTTCCCATATTATACAGTATCCCTACACATGCGAATGTTAGAATGTTAAGGCTTGAAGTCTTTCTATGCCTTTAACAACATCTACTTTGATATCCCGAAGTTCAGTTGTCTGTGTAGTCGTTAATTAGTCAAATAAAATGTAATTGCCACATGGTTATTAAATGAACCCAATTCACCATACCATTGTGTCAACGAGAAGTGTACAAGAGTATTTGTTTAATTTGACATCCAACAGACAGCAACGAGTAATTCATTAATTGGGTTTATTGAATTTTTGTTTCTTAATGGGCTGAGATCCCGCTAACGGGATCGATATGACAACAGCCAGTGAAAGTGCAGGGCGCCAAATTCAAACAACAGTTATCTCATAATTAAAATTCCTCAGACATACAAGTATTTCACACCATTTTAAAGATACACTTCCTGTTAATCCCACCACAGTTTCCGATTTCAAATAGGCTTTACAGCGAAAGCACCACAAATGATTATGTTAGGTCAGAGCCAAGTCACAGAAAAACTCAGCCATTTTTCCAGACAAAGAGTGGAGTCACAAAAATCAGAAGTAGAGATAGAATTAATCACTAACCTTTTGATGATCTTCATCAGATGACACTTATAGGACTTCATGTTACACAATACATGTATGTTTTGTTCGATAAAGTTCATATTTATATCAAAAAATCTCAGTATACATTGGCGCGTTATGTTCAGTAGTTCCAAAAACATCCCGTGACTTTGCAGAGAGCCACATCAATTTACAGAAATAGTCATCATAAATGTTGATGAAAATACAAGTGTTATGCATGGAACTTTAGATACACTTCTCCTTAATGCAACCGCTGTGTCAGATTTTTTTTTTTTAAACGTTATGGAAAAAGCAAACCATACAATAATCTGAGTACGGCGCTCAGAGACCAAAACAACCCAAACAGATATCCACCATGTTGGAGTCAACAGAGGTCAGAAATAACATTATAAATATTCACTTATCTTTGATGATCTTCATCAGAATGCACTCCCAGGAATCCCAGTTCCACAATAAATGTTTGTTTTGTTTGATAATGTCCATCATTTATGTCCAAATAACTCCTTTTGTTAGCGAGTTCAGTTCACAAATCAAAATTCATGACAAGCATTCACTAGGAGCAGACGAAAAGTCAAAAAGTTCCTTTACAGTCCGTAGAAACATGTCAAACGAAGTATAGAATCAATCTTTAGGATGTTTTTAACATACATCTTCAATAATGTTCCAACCGGAGAATTCCTTTGTCTGTAGAAATGCAATGGAACGAGCGTCACAAGCTCATGGCAGAGCCCTGACTCATTCCCTTCTCCATCGCCCCCACTTCACAGTAGAAGCATCAAACAAGGTTCTAAAGACTGTTGACATCTAGTGGAAGCCTTAGGAAGTGCAACATGACCAATATCCCACTGTATCTTCAATTGGGAATGAGTTGAAAAACGACCAACCTCAGATTTCCCACTTCCTGGTTAGATTTTTTTCTCCAGTTTTTGCCTGCCATATGAGTTCTGTTATACTCACAGACATCATTCAAACAGTTTTAGAAACGTCAGAATGTTTTCTATCCAAATATACTAATAATATCTTAGCGTCTGGGACTGAGTAGCAGGCAGTTTACTCTGGGCACCTCTGGACACCTTATTCATCCAAGCTACTCAATACTGCCCCCAGTCAAGAAAGATTTTGAAAAATCAATGGCTGCTGTTTTTAGAAACCAGTAGTTTTTCTGTAGTTGTTTTTTCCCCTCTTAATTAGGAGTTATCTTTAATTGATCACAGGATGTTTTGTAGTCTATCAGATAGAGCAGTGGAGGGATAACAGCTCTGAGCCCCTAGTATAACGAGAGAGTGAGAGATCTATGCCTTCTCTCCCTGCTATTCATCTGCGGTGTCCCAGGGAGCTTTCATATCAGGTTTCATTTTTAAAGATCCCTCTCTCTTAGCTGTACAACGTCATGGAATGAGATAGTTGGAGGGGTGGAAGAGAGGGAGGTGAGGAAGAATGGTAGACATTTTGAGATAAGTCCACACCCCAGGCCATTTGTTTTGTAGATCCAGTTATATGCCTCAATCCACAATATGGATCTACACAACCGATGGCGTGAGATGTGGATTCATTTTGACATTAGACTACTTTTGAAATCTGAAAACATCTGACCTACTTTGAAGGTCACATGGTGCATAATCTTGATTTATGATCGGGAAGTTGCTGTCATCAACTTTCCCTCCAGTAATCCAATTGACACTGAACCACTGTACACACTCGCTGTTGTGTACAGTATACCTTGTTGCCTATAGCGCAGTCCAGTTCAACATTGGCTTATGCAAGGAGGATATGTATTATAATTGCTATGGGCCTTACTGTATATGGTGCTCATTGTTTACTATACAGCACAATCATCTATATAGTCCCATATCAATATGCACAACAGTTCAGGGCCATTAAGGCCTTAGTACTTTATTATACAGACATATAACGGTGAAATACTCCCTCTCTCCCGTGTATAATCTATGACATCATGCATGTTAATTGTCTTTACATACACAGATGGGGCCTGTATGTTTATTTATTTTATTTAAGTAGGCAAGTCAGTTAAGAACAAATTCTTATTTACAATGATAGCCTACGAACAGTGGGTTAACTGCCTTGTTCAGGGGCAGAACGACAGATTTTTTATCTTGTCAGCTCGGGGATTCAATCTAGCAACCTTGCGGTTACTGGCCCAACGCTCTAACCACTAGGCTACCTGTATGTAAACAGTCTACAGAAGAAGAAAAAATCCCCCTTCCTGCGCTTCCGCCTCCACTCCGACAAATGTGTGGTAATTGGAATGGCCAGGGCTTGCCAGCTCCAGTAGGGGTGAAAGTGGAGGGGCTTTTTTTCCAGTTTGTCAGCACATCAGAGGATCCTAATGAGCTCATGTAATATTTGACTGCTGAATGGCATTCTGGTGCTCGCTTGTTTTAACCCATCACTGACCAAGTAGAGCGGGCGTCAGGGAGGATGGAAGAACGGTGTGTGTTTGTGACAGCATATCCCTCCTTTTCTTCCTTCCCTCGCTCCCTTTTTTTCTTCTCTCTCTCAATTCAATTCAATTCAAGGGGCTTTATTGGCATGGGAAACATGTGTTAACATTGCCAAAGCATTGCATTTGCATTTGCCAAAGCCAAAGCAATGTTTCTCTCTCTTTCTCCCTCTCTCTCTCAGCTCTCGTCGGCGCTGCTGTTTGACGCAGTGCACGCGGTGGTTGCGGCGGTCCAGGAGCTCAACCGTAGCCAGAACGTGGGCGCCACACAGCTCTCCTGCAAGTCCTCCAAGATCTGGGAGCATGGCACCAGCCTCATGAACTACCTGAGGATGGTAAGGGTGCCCCACTCTGGATAGGAGAGGAATGGCATGCTGCTGTTTGTCTGTTTAAGATTAGGATTAGGTTAATCTTTTGTGGAGTTTAGTTAGACTGCAGTGCACACTGTGATATACAGTATGCTCCCAAGTCTGTTGGTTAACATTATACTAAAAGCCATTGGGTGTGCATTTTTGCAGTGAATATTCAGCCAGCAGAACCATATCCCCCTAATCCTTACCTTACTGTTTGGTCTACCAGCTGAATATATTTATATATATTTATATGTCTGTATTTATATTTAGATATAAATCCTCTAACCCTTCTCTTACCACTGGTCATACAGTCAATCATATTGTCACATTAACTTGGGACACTGCTAGCCTGGTCCGAGAACTGTATGTGCTGTCATTGATACACCTAAGATCATAGGTTGATGGCCAGACTGTACAAACAGCTCTGGGATCAGGCTAGGTGACAGCCCCTGTTCCTTCCTTAGTAGCCTACAGCAGGGAGGAGGGAGTTAGAGACTGGTTGACTGGCTGTCATACTGTAATGTTCATATTCCCTCATTAGGAATAAATGTCCTGTGAGTGAGCTATCAAGACACTAGAATGTGACATGTATTGAATTTCAGACTGTTTTTTTTCTTCAGTAAAAGCAAATGAGTCATCTGTTGTCATTTAGATGTTATACCACCATCATTTTGTTTGATACTCCCTCGTATCGATCATACTGCTGGTTTCTCAGTATCGGATTATGGGGTGTCTTGAGGTTTTGTTTCCCATTTGGATAATTGACTCGTAACTCCATCCATTGAATGATTTCAGTTAGTCAACAAGGAACTAATGCCCGACCGAACCCAGCCATGCCTGCGACATTACTGACAGACCTGGGTTCAAACAATATTTGTTTTTCTTTCAAATACTTGGGACCGTCGGATTGAGCCAGGCCTGCAGTGCCGGATCAACAGTTTACCCTTTTGGGGAACTGGAACATTGGTTCTCTCACGCAAGGCATGCTCAATCCAGAGCAACTGAAGGATTTCAAAGCAAACTAATATTATTTGAACCCCGATTTCTGGCCCCAAATGTGAAACAGATCATTTGAAATGCCTTAATAACATGGGACTTTTCTCTCTTGTTCTCCCTCTCTCTCTCTTGGATAGGTAGAATTGGAAGGACTAACGGGCCACATTGAATTCAACAGCAAAGGCCAGCGGTCCAACTACGCCCTACGGATCATGCAGAACAGTAGAGACGGCCTAAGGCAGGTAAAGTAACTCTCCCGTTCATACAGTGTTACAGTACAAGGTTTCACCCGGGCGCAGGCCTATTCTTCGCAGGCCTACCACTACCCCAGCCCTGCAATGGATGGGACTTCTGTGTGAAGCACTCCCTTACGTAATAGAGCTCTACGGTGCAGCGGGGAGCCATGATAACGTATTCAATTGTTGTTTGGTCATAGAAATATCCCCTTGACCCGCATGATTTGAAGTGCAGAGGTGTCCAAAACCACTTCGAGTGCACTATTAAATATTTAGAATGCAATTTGGACGGGAGCAGGAGATGCGTCTGAATTTGATGGAAAGCAAAAGAAAAAAAGGTTTTAATCTTGTTTTTCATTGACTGTTTTTGGTCTCCATTTCTGAGTGTCTTACTCTAAATTAGTATAGAGTTTTCAACAGTGGTCCTGAGTTTGGAAGAGTTAGTAGGGAAAGTGTGATATTATAATGTATTGTTGCCTTCCCGGACTTCACCTCAATTCACAAACCTGCGTAAATACATTTTGCAGTAGGACTTGATGTTGATTCCATGTTGAGACTTACATTGCGTGGCTACAGTATGCATTTGACGAGCCATCTGTAATGACTGATTCTGGCCTGGCACTGTGCATGATCCAAGTCAAACATCTTTTGGCCTTGCCACATCTCTTGAATCTGTAAATCTCACAATCGTTCCAGTGCTCTTACAATGGATGTCGCCTACTAAACGTGCTGCGCTCTAGCTACTTAAAGAAAAAAATCCACCCAAAACCACCCATTCCTTTAGTTTATAGTGTTAAATAACACTAATATGTGAGAGCAATATTTTTTGTGAACTAATGTTGGATTTTGGCGTTATAATAAGGTTTGTAGGTTCATGGAAAATTGCAATTGGTCGACAGTCTGCTGGGCGGGGCATTATTCGTTCCTTTATTCATTGGATTCTTATCAACTTTCTCAAATATATCTGTCAACGGCACCATGCAATGCACCCTGGACTAAAGAGGCAGATAAAAATGTGCTAGACCCTCTGTTAAATTACACATTTCTCCAGGTAGGAATATCGCAAAAATATGATTAACTCCTCCCGAGTTATGACATTCCCCAGTATTGAAATCTGACATGTATCTAAAAATCGCGATCTAAAAGTCGTATTCCTATTAACTTCCAGTGTATTGAGAGCGACTTTATCACAGTGCTACGTCATACCGGCTGGATATCTGCCTGCTTGAACACCAATAACTCAGATACACGTGAAAACATGAAATGACCCAGGGAATCAATAGAAAATAACACAGAGATGCAACAATATAACATTCAAAATGGGTGAACCGTTCCTTTAATGCTTCTACTTTTGGCCCCAGATTCTGTTGGCTGCACATGAAGAGTTATTTTATCCCTGAGACGGCTGTCTTTGAGATAAACGCTGGCATTGATATTGTATCTTTGTGTTCTGTGATGTCCGGCCTTGCAGCGGAGGGAGAAGTGGGCTGAGACACAGCTCTCGTATAGCAGGTAGTACTTTAGTCTCAACAAGTTCGCAGCATGTCCCGGAGCACCTGTCCTTGTATGACCTTTCCCCCCACTCTGTAGCACCCCTCCTCCTCCCTCCCACAACTCCACTATTATCAATTCTCCATTGACTGCACCTATGGCACCTTACTCCACATAAATGAATAAAGCACTAGTACTAGCCTGATCCCAGATCTGTTAGTGCTGTATAGCCAACTCCCAAGGTTAGTGTTATGCCAATTGGCTATATGTTTTGCAATAGAAGTTGGCTATACAACATAAACAGATCTGGGACCAGGCTATACTGTAGCAGCACCACCTCTCCCCCTCTATTCCTGTCTATTCACCACTGGCTGTGGCACCTAAGGGACTTTACTCCACAGAATGTCCTAAAGCACTACTCACCCTCCTACTCCCTTTGCTTCACACGTAACAGTGTTTGTGGGTTACTGGTCGTCTCGGGAGTCGAGAGGGTGAACTTCTCTGAATGTTAGACATGAATGCTAGATGGTAGCTGACAAGGTGTAGACTTTATTGAACGTTGACTTCAACCTCTGTCTTACTGTATCTCTTCAAGGTCACGTATCTCGATACATCTCATGTCTCTACTTCTCTATCCAATAATAGTTATCCTCAGAACTTTGAAAATTCCCATCACCTGCCACTCAGAAATGTTAATGCGATTCAGAAAATGATGACTATATACTGGTAATATGCATTATTAACCAAAAGGTTGCTGGAGCGAATCCCCGAGCTGACAAAGTACAAATCTGTCGTTCTGCCCCTGAGCGAGGCAGTTAACCCACTGTACACCGGGCGCCGATTACGTAGTTGTCGATTAAGGCAGCCCCCCGCACCTCTCTGATTCAGAGGCGTTGGGTTAAATGCGGAAGACTCATTTCAGTTGAATGCATTCAGTTGTACAACTGACTAAGTATCCCCCCTTTCTTTTTCATTATTGAATATATTTTTATTTGACAGGTCTTATTTGTACCTCGCAGGCGAACGGAGCTTTATCCACCCATAATAACTGTCTATATGCAAGGTGCTGGATTCCAAACTGTCTGGAATATAATATACATTATTTATATGCCTTTTAGCAGACACATTTATCCAATGGAACTTACGTGCACTTATGTGCAAACATACATTTTCCTATGTGGCCCCAGAAGGAATCGAACCCACAACCCTGGCGTTGCAAGCGCCATACTCTACCAACTGATCCACATAGTAATCCACCTCCCACCAGTCATTCAGACAGATCACGATATCTAGTCTAATGTGATGATTTCAATCAGAAGTACACCACGTGATATGTGGACGCCTGCTCGTCGAAAATCTCATTCCAAAATCATGGCGTTAATATGGAGTTGGTCCCCCCTTTGGTGCTATAACAGCCTCCACTCTTCTGGGAAGGCTTTCGACTGTGGGCTAAGATGTTAGTGAGGTCGGTCACTGATGTTGGGCGATTAGGCCTGGCTCGCAGTCTGCAGTCTGCGTTCCAATTCATCCTAAAGGTGTTCGATGGGGTTGAGGTCAGGGCTCTGTGCAGGCCAGTTAAGTCCTTCCACACCGATCTTTACAAACCATTTCTGTATGGACCTTGCTTTGTGCACAGGGGCATTGTCATGCTGAAACTGGAAAGGGCCTTCCCCAAACTCTTGCCACAAAGTTCGAAGCACAGAATCGCCTAGAATGTCATTGTATGCTTTAGAGTTAAGATTTCCCTTCACTGGAACTAAGGGCCTAGCCCGAACCATGAAAAACAGCCCCAGACAATTATTCCTCATCCACCAAACTTTACAGATGGCACAATGCATTGGGGTAGGTAGCATTCTCCTGGCATCCGCCAAACCAAGATTTGTCCGTCAGACTGCCAGATGGTGAAGCATGATTCATCACTCAAGAAAATGCATTTCCACTGCTCCAGAGTCCAATGGCAGTGAGATTTACACCACTTCAGCCGCCCCTTGGTTTTGTGCATGGTGATCTTAGGCTTGTGTGCAGCTGCTCGGCTATGGAGACCCATTTCATGAAGCTCCCGACGAACAGTGAGTGCTGCAACTGAGGACAAGCGATTTTTATGTGCTACGCGTTCTGTTAGCTTGTGTGGCCTACCATGTTTTTCAGCAGCAGGGACTGGGAGACTAGTCATGTTTGAGGGAAATATGAATGGAGCAAAGGACAGAGAGTTGCTTGATGAAAACCAGCTCCAGAGCGCCCAGGACCTCAGAATGGGGCTATGGTTCACCATACAATAGGACAACGACCCTAAGCACACAGTCAAGTCAACGCAGGAGTGACTTCGGGACAAGTTTCTGAATGTCCAGAGCCCGGACTTGAACCCGATCAAACATTACTGGAGAGACTTGAAAATAGCTGGGCAGTGACGCTCCCCATCCAACCTGACAGAGCTTGAGAAGATCTGCAGAGAAGAATGGGAGAAACTCCCCAAATACAGGTGTGCCAAGCTTGTAGCGTCATACCCAAAAATAATCGAGGCTGTAATCGCTGCCAAAGGTGCTTCAACAAATTACTGAGTAAAGGGTCTGAATAGTTATGTAAATGTGATATTTGATTTTTAAATAATTTTTATTATAAGTTGCAAACATTTCTAGAAACCTGTTTTTGCTTTTTTCATTATGTGTGTGTGTGTACATTGGTGAAGGGGTAAGAACTATTGTATCAATTTTAGAATAAAGCTGTAACGTAACAAAAAGTGGAAAAAGTCAAGGGGTCTGAATACTTTCCGAATGCACTGTTTAATCGCTCCCTGCCAGTAATGGTCATTGGATGAGACAAGGCGTTAGATGCTGGTTAGAGGCCTGGGGAGCGGGGTTGTTTGTTTAGTTCTCGAACACCTCCCACATGCTGATGTGATAGGTCTGTTTTAGCCTGGCACCAGTCAGAGTTGTGAATGTCTTGGCAGGGACTGGGAAGGTGATGCCAGAGCTGGCTGGCTGCCTGGCCCACACACATATACACACGCATGTACACATACACATCCATTCCTTGTGTTATTTTTACTATTTATTCCTAGTGTTATTAAAAAAAAATGATTCTACTATTTATTTTTCTTTTCTCTCTGCATTGTTGGGAAGGGCCCTTAAGTCAGCATTTCACTGTTAGTCTACACCTGTTGATTTACAAAGCATATGAAAAATACGATTTGATTTGATACACACACACACACACGCAAAGACAGAAACACTTGCATGCACATTGCACACACACACATCCAGCTCTTTACTTGTGTACTGTATCCACATCATACTTTGACACACATGCTGCAGACTGTTCAGTTTTGGAAATATACAGTAGCTCCACCCACGCTGTCTCTACAGACCATGATATGAGCTGAGAGGGAGAGGTCTTTAAAAATGGAAGCTGATATGAAAGAGCTCCTTGGAACACTGCAGATGAAGAGCAGGGAATGAACGTGTTGTGAACACTGCCCCTCTCTCTTTTTCTCCCTTTCTCTCTCGTGCTCTCTCTCTCTCGCTCTCACTCTATTTCTCTCTCTATCTCTCTCTTCCTCTCTTTCTCTGTGTAACTGGCAGAATTCCCCAGACCCCCACAGCTATTGGCATCCGTATTCCATTCAGTCCTGTGGCTGCTCTGATTTGGGGGCCCGGGGGACAACGTGAGAGGTACGGCTCCAGAGTCCAATCATTCCCCAAAGTGAATTTCTCTGGCAGGCGTTTCACATATCTGAACTGTGCATTTCTTGGAAAAACACATCAGTTACTGCTCTGTCAGAAACTGTTTATCATGGGAAGCTGTGGCGGCATGACAAGCATCTTCAGTTAAGATGTCATTTGCCTTTACCCCAACTTAGAGCCATTATGGCTGATGAAGAGTGATAGCGATGGTAGTTTTTGAGGTAGGCCCTTGCTAAGACATACAATTTCAAAGCAATTTTGCGAAATATTGTGTTAGTTTGTCTCGCTTTATTATGACAGCAGATATATGGCTCGGGATATTGTTCATAGTTCTGCGTATATAAAGCGCCTATAAGAATAATGTTCATTCATAATAGATATTTGTTTCACAAAATATTACAGTAATACACTGACGGTCAAATAAAATCTTTGCATTCTTCAAAAAAGAAAGAAAATTAAGCATCCTGCATGGTTTAGACACAGTGACTGTCCTTCCCTTTGCCCCTCGACTAGTGGGTGAATTTCCCACAATCCCTTGTGCTCCCACTCACAGACAGTGATGCCAGTGATCAATCATCATCTCAGTTTATAGTATGGCACTCCCTAGCCCCCATCACACATACAGTGTACACGCACACATACAGTTGGAATGGCTCATATTTTGGGGTATAATTGGCTGTAATCCTGGCCACCCATTGTTTGATCTGTGTGTGTATGTGTGTGTGTGTGTGTGTGTGTGTGTGTGTGTGTATGTGTGTGTGTGTGTAATGAGCTGTACAGTATAAAGCAAACTTAGCTCTGTGGGGCCCTACACAGGTCTTCAGTAGGATTAAGCTGTAAACACAGTTTTTTGAGATTTATATCTATTTATATTTATAACCTGCTCTGTTAATGCAGACATAACTCAGCCCTTGCTTCTTACAAGTTACAACGTAGTGTTGTTTGGGAGGTAGAAATATGAGAACAATAACATCACTTTTATGGGGTGCTTTGTTCGGCTGGCGGCTAAGGGCCTGTTGAATGATCTCTTTGACATTGGTCCACAAAGGAGCCCTGTGTGCATGCGTGTGCGAGCTATGGGCCTTGCTTGTTAGGGCCTAATGCCAGCCTCTACTCTCTGCCAGGCTGGCGTGTGTCTGACAGCCGGCTGGGCAGTGGGCACACCTCTGGGCCAAAGAACAGACCTGCCTGCCATGCTTCACCACCACTGTCGACCCAGTCCAGCCGCTCCCTTCCCCCCACGCTTCCATGCCTCCATGTAGGCTCTCCACGGATGGATCTCCATTGTTTTTATTGTGCTCATCGACAGACAGCAGCGAGCCAGCTATTAATTAGAGTGAGAGTGGATGCTGGACTAATTGCAGGCAGCGACAGGCTGTTAGTGTAGCTCTCGGGTTTATTTGTTATTGTGTCTCTGTCTTCTACAGGGGGTTTGGTTGGTTGGTTGGCTGAGAGAGAGAGAGGATAAGAGAAGTGTGAGGCCTCTTCCTGGCGAGGGGCGATTTGCTAATTAATTTTGGTAATGGAGGCTGTTCATCAAGGCCTTGGACTGAAGCACCTGAGCAAAGGGGAAGAGACACCATGATAGGGCTGCAGAGTGGGGAGGTGTTTTTACAGTCTTTAATGCTTTACATTTCTTTTACTTTACAAAACTTGGGGCTCCAAGTAAAAGCACCCGCGGACCAAATTCGGCCCTCGGACCGTTGTTGATGTGAGTCAGAGTGGGGAGGCTATAGAGCAGGGTTGCCCAACTGGCGGCCCACCAGCCCGCGGGTGATTTTATTTGCCCCCCCCCCCCCCCCCAAGTTCTCTGAGCAAAATAAAAAAATTATCATTTTTTACACTCTTTTCTATTGTTAGATATAAAAGACTAAAAACACCAGCAAAACAGCTCCAAGCTATTTTAATTTTAGAGATTTGTTCCAAACTATTCCCACGCATAACAGAGAGATGATATATGTGGTCATATACAAATGTAAGCCATTTTCTAAATTATTATGTTTTAGTTCATTATTAAATCTGTTTGGGCTTCTTGCGGTTTATTTGCAATCTACAAATTAATTGTAATTATGTTCCGGCCCCCTCACCATCCGCACAAGAAAAAATGGCTGAATCTAGTTCATGATCCCTGCTATAGAGTATGTTAGGGCAGAGTGGCAAGGCTAGACTGTGTTAGGGCAGAGTGACGAGGCTAGACTGTGTTAGGGCAGAGTGACGAGGCTAGACTGTGTTAGGGCAGAGTGGAGAGACTAGACTGTGTTAGGGCAGAGTGGAGAGACTAGAGCGTGTTGGGGAGTGGGAATGCTAGACTGTGTTAGGATAGAGTGGGGAGGCTAGTGTGGTAGGCCAGAGTGGGTTGGCTATTAGTGTTAGGGCTGAGTGGGAAGGCTATTAGTGTTAGGGCTAAGTGGGAAAGCTATTAGTGTTAAGGCAGAGTGGGAAGGCTATTAGTGTTAAGGCAGAGTGGGTTGGCTATTAGTATTAGTGCTGAGTGGGAAGGCTATTAGTGTTAGGGCAGAGTGGGAAGGCTATTAGTGTTAGGGCAGAGTGGGTTGGCTATTAGTATTAGGGCAGAGTGGGAAGGCTATTAGTGTTAGGGCAGAGTGGGAAGGCTATTAGTGTTGGGGCTGAGTGGGAAGGCTATTGGTGTTAGGGCAGAGTGGGTTGGCTATTAGTATTAGGGCAGAGTGGGTTGGCTATTAGTATTAGGGCAGAGTGGGAAGGCTATTAGTGTTAGGGCAGAGTGGGAAGGCTATTAGTGTTAAGGCAGAGTGGGAAGGATATTAGTGTTAAGGCAGAGTGGGTTGGCTATTAGTATTAGGGCAGAGTGGGAAGGCTATTAATGTTAGGGCAGAGTGGGAAGGCTATTAGTGTTAGGGCAGAGTGGATTGGCTATTAGTGTTAGGGCAGAGTGGGAAGGCTATTAGTGTTAGGGCAGAGTGGGAAGGCTATTAGTATTAGGGCTGAGTGGGAAGGCTATTAGTGTTAGGGCTGAGTGGGAAGGCTATTAGTGTTAGGGCAGAGTGGGAAGGCTATTAGTGTTAGGGCAGAGTGGGAAGGCTATTAGTGTTAGGGCTGAGTGGGAAGGCTATTAGTGTTAGGGCAGAGTGGGTTGGCTATTAATGTTAGGGCAGAGTGGGAAGGCTATTAGTGTTAAGGTAGAGTGGGAAGGCTATTAGTGATAGAGCAGAGTGGGAAGGCTATTAGTGTTAGGGCAGAGTGGGAAGGCTTTAGAGCACATATGTCAAACTCATTCCACAGAGGGCAGAGTGGGAAGGCTTTAGAGCACATGTGTCAAACTCATTCCACAGAGGGCAGAGTGGGAAGGCTTTAGAGCACATGTGTCAAACTCATTCCACAGAGGGCAGAGTGGGAAGGCTTTAGAGCACATATGTCAAACTCATTCCACAGAGGGCAGAGTGGGAAGGCTTTAGAGCACATGTGTCAAACTCATTCCACAGAGGGCAGAGTGGGAAGGCTTTAGAGCACATATGTCAAACTCATTCCACAGAGGGCAGAGTGTCTGCAGGTTTTCGCTCCTCCCTTGTACTTGATTGATGAATTAAGGTCACTAATTAGTAAAGATCTCCCGCACCGGGTTGTCTAGGTCTTTGTTGAAAGGAAAAAACTAAAACCCGCAGCAGACACTAGGCCCTTCATGGAAAGAGTTTGACACACCTGCTTCAGTGTGATGGGACTAGAGTGGGCTTTCAGATCTGTGTGTGTGGAGGCCACTGCAACTGTGATTTGACCCACAACCTCTAGCACCCACTACAAACACTCTTCCCTACTAAGAACTAGTGAGTCAGTTGTTAAGTGAGTACAGGAATTTTTTGACCACTGAGGTACAATGATATAACTTTATTGGTTCTAGCGTCATTGGTTCCAGCAATACTGAACATTTAGATGCAGTATGGTGAAGGCCAACTGTTGAATGATGACCTCTAGTCTAAGGTATGACCATAGAGTTAGGAATTTGAATACTAGAATGGACATTAATATTCTTATGATGGGATAAAAGTCAGCCATTTTGGCCAGGGAGTTGGTCAAGCATCGTTTACCAGTACTGTGATATTGTATGTAATCATTTATCTGCACTGTTTATCAGCCAGAGTGAATTTATGAACGCACCCTCTATCTAATACCGACTGGGAATATTGGTCCGGGAGAAATCCAAACCTGTAATGGAGACACTCTGTGTTAGCTATCTAACCAGACAGTTTTAGGAGTGATTCCAATACATTTTTCAAAAATAATTGCCAATATGCCAACATTTCATTCAAACAATGCAGTCAATCCACAGCCATATACTGGCTGAAATCAGTCGATGATAGGACTTAGACAAGTTGTCAATGCAACTAGTATTGATATTGTATCATATAATAGCACTCACAGCTTTCCAAGAAAACAAAAATGTTGACGTTTATTGTCTGTTTACATATTTTAGAGTCTGTTTATACAGAAAATTCTTAGAAAACCTCAAGCTGTTTTTATGATGATTTATATGAGTTAACAATTCTATTACACAATTTCTAATATCATATATCACTTTTCTTGCATAAGTCAAATCTGGATTATGCCTCCACTGCTATTCATTCCAATTAGACTGGTTTTGTCACGTCTACACCCACGCTCCCTCTCCGGCACTCGATGTTGCCTGTCTACTAACCACCGGTCCTGGCAACCCATCACTACACACACCTGCCACCTGGCACCTCATTACGCCCACCTGCACCTCATCATTAGGCACACCTGGACCTTATCACTTCCCTGATTACTCCCCCTATATATAGCACTCTGTTGTCATTTCACATCAGGTGTTATTGCCTCAGTTTATGTTCTCATGTCCAGACGTTGCGCTTGTTTTTGTATCATTACATGTTCATTTCTATTAAACTCTCCAACTGCACCTGCTTTCCTGACAACCTGCGTCTTCATTACAGGTTTGGATTTCTCCCGGACCAATATTCCCAGTCGGTATTAGATAGAGGGTGCGTTCATAAATTCACTCTGGCTGTCTTCTCTGACTTCAGAGCACTCTCGTTTGAGTGTGCCAGAGCATAGAAAAACTGATGAATTTACGAACACGCAATACCTGTTGAATATGACCGGTGTCAGTAAACATCGGCAAAATAACATAATTCAGTTGTTGCCAGCAGCACAGTTACAGTCACCAACGCTCTAGATAACATGAAAACAGCCTAACCAGGGCAAGTAAAATTGCCAGATTGAGGTGTTCTCTCATTTGAGTCTGGAGGTAGCTTGCAAGCTAGCCAACATTAGTCAGTTAGCTTCGGTGCTTGACTGCCGTTGTGAGGTCAGAACGCTCGGGTCAACCCTACTCCTCGGGCCAAAGCATCCAGTGTGTGCACTGAACGCTCCGAGAGCGAAATGCTCTGAATTTACGAACGGACAATCTGACAACGTTCTGAATTTACACTGAATTACGAACACACCCAGAATGTTGTGGCCACACCTACCTGTGGGGAAAACTACCTAGGTTACCCCACTGGCTCACAACAAAATCTTCACCCTCTTCGAATGCAATTTTCTTGTTGTGTGCTTGTTTTTGTCAATTACAAAACTACATTTAAGAAAAGTACATGTCTAAACTTTTTAACATTTTCTGCTCCCAAGCGTTCTCACTACTTTGTAGGGCTTCCATCATGACTGTGCTAACAGCCACATGAGTGAGTGCTTGCTTGCTAGCTAGGTTCTGTGGAGACCAGTCAAGTCCTTCCACACCGATCTCGACAAACCATTTCTGTATGGATCTCGCTTTGTGCACAGGGGCATTGTCATGCTGAAACAAGAAAGGGCCTTCCACAAATTGTCATTGTATGCTGTAGTACTAAGATTTCCCTTCACTGGAACTAAGGGGCCTAGCCCGAACCATGAAAAACAGCCCATTATTCCTTGTACACCATTACAATTGGCACTATGCATTGGGGTAGGTAGCGTTCTCCTGGCATCCGCTAAACCCAGATTTGTCCGTCGGACTGCCACATGGTGAAGAGTAATTCATCACTCCAGAGAACATGTTTTAAACTCCAGAGTCCAATGGCGGTGAGCTTTACACTTCTCCAGTCAAAGCTTGGCATTGTGCAAGGTGATTTTCTGCTTGTGTTGCTGCTCAGCTATGGAAACCCATTCCGTGAAGCTCCCAACAAACAGTTATTGTGCTGATGTTGCTTCCAGAGTCAGCTTGGAACTCGAGATCAGACGATTTTTACGCGCTACGTGCTTCAGCACTCGGACCTGTTTTGTGAACTTGTGTGGCCTACCACTTCACGGCTGAGCCGTTGTTGCTCCTAGACGTTTCCACTTCACAAGAACAGCACTTACAGTTGACCGGGGCAGCTCTAGCAGGGCAGAAATTTGACAAACTTACTTGTTGGAAAAGGGGCATCCTATGACAATGCCACGTTGAAAGTCACATCTCATCAGTAAGGCCATTCTACTGCCAATGTTTGTCTAGAGATTGCATGGCTGTGTGCTTGATTTTATACACCTGTCAGCAACAGGTGTGGCGGAAATAGCCGAATCAATAAATTTGAAGGAGTGTCCACATACTTTTGTATGTATAGTGTAACCACTAGCTACGTGTAGCCTACTTGGACACAGGGTCCCCACATTTCCCACTATATACTAGCCGAATAGCCTGAAGCCAAAGGGCTCTTCTCGCAGGCTTTATTTCCCTACGTGGGAACATTGCAACATGTATATTTTTGATCTGGTTACTACATTGAACAACGCGGCAGCTTTTCAGCATGTTTTGTTATTTCTGAATAACTAAAAATCGATGACAAAATTTGCTCTTTTGCAATGGGGGTCAATGGGAAAGAATGTTCGTTTTTTTAAATCGACTCTGAGTATATGGCTGCCATTTTCACCCCATTCTGGAACTTTGAGGGTTTATGAAATAGCCACTCTAGTAATTTAGTAGGATCTCCATGGGTATGACTTACTTGACAAACTATGTTAAAAGGGTAACAGTACCAGTAGGCTTAGTAGAATGGTTGAAGGGGAACAACTCTAGCTAGCTGCTATATAGTTAGTTGACTGCATGTATCTCAAGGCACAGCTTGCCCTTGTAATCCACACAAGCAAGGTTATTCACAAGTAAACCCAACAGAGGAGAAGATTGAAAAAAAGAGGAAGGCCTTTATCTCTCCTCCACTCTGAGAACACCGGAAAGAGGAACTTTGCACAGTGGGCCACTTTAATCTACATCAAATGATTTGAGTTCTGTTATTTACAGAGCTTCTGCACTTCTAGAGTAAACATCCCCATTTTGCATTCCACTTTTTTTATATTGGATTTATTTACTTTTTCCTGTCGACGGCGTTCCCCGTTTATTACGCCAATCTGCCTTTCTTCTCCTCTCTCCTTTATCACCGGAGAGTCTGAGAACTATCTCTGACTGCTGCTGCTGCACAGGGAGGAGGGGAGCTTGACATTCCACACAGGCAGACAGTACAGGCAGACAATACAGGAGCAGGCCACTTTGACACTGTGAAAAGATCAGACCTCATGACGGTTCCATGTGAAGTAGTCGCCCACGACTAATCCGGAAAATGAGCGTCTCTTTGAGCAGGACTGACAGATGTGGCTTGGGCTAATGTGCCGGTGTGGTGGCTGGTGTTCGGGCTGACACCTTCACAAAGTGTCAGGGACCAGAAGCTTAACTCAACACTATGCTCTGTGCTCTGAGGGCTAAGCCGCTCCCATTCAAGTTCCCCAATTAGGTACTCTCTGGGTGACATCTTCGTGTGAAAGGACATTTATTTTTGAGTGTGCTGCTGCTATCCCCAGTCACTATCTGCACACCTGCACAACACTCTGAGCTGAACGAGGCACAGATAGAGCCTGATTATGTAAGAAATAGTTTTTTAGAGCTTGAGAAGAGGTGGCGATGAATTACATGAAGGTTTCACAGTTGCTATGTATTCGGTTTCATTCATTGATACTGGCACAGCAGCCAAGGACAGTCATTTTATACAGGAAAATAATGGGTTTTTGGATATGTACTATGCCCTTGAGAATTGTCTTGGTATGAGACCCAAGTACAGTAGTCAACAGTATTGAACAAGTAGCACTAGCCTCCTGTACAGTATTGAGAATGGAAATAGCCTCCTGTACAGTATCGGGAGTGGAACAAGTAGCATTAAGATCACTTGTCAATTGCACACAAGGTCCAACCCCTCCGAAAGACACACATATACAGGCTTTTGGAGAGGTGCGGGGCTGCCGCACTGGGTGCCCGGGAAGCTGCTGTTGTGGGGGCTTAAGTGCCTTGCTCAAGGACACAATGGAAGACAATGGCATCTAGGATTTGATACCAGCAACCCTCCGGTTGCCAGCTCATTTCCCACCAGATTTTTCCCATCAGACACGGGATTTGAACTGGCAACCCTCCGGTCGCTGGCTCGCCTCTCGAACCAGTAGGTTACCTGCCGCCCGAGTCTGCAGTAGCGGTGGACTTGGGAGAGAAAATTAATTCCTGGCCTGTCATCTTATCCTGTCAATTTATTTGCCCGTACTATCCTGATCCCACAACAGTTCTATAACCCCGGAACTTTCCTGTCCTGTCCCGATAAAAATCACTCCCATCCCATGCTCACTTTTTACTTACAGAAATAGAAAATAACTTCCTCCGTTAGCTGCTTGTCTGTCTGTCCACTGCTCTGCGTGGGAGTAGCCATAGCAACTGGTCCATTTGCCTGCTTCTCAGTGCTCACGAGATAGTTGCCTGCACACACAGCTAATAATAAGCACATTTTGTGATTTTGGTAATGAAGGCAGCCCTTCTACTTACCCAGAATTGCATGAACTCATAGATATGTATGTCTCCGCATGCATTTAATTTTGAAGTTATTTATAATTGGGCTTGACCGGTAGCGTTGTTGGTAGTAGAGCAGCTATGCCACTTCAGGCCTCTTGTACCACTCTCTGGTTGGTATGTGATTAAGCCACAGCATTTTTTACAAGCCGTGTACTCGGTTCTGTTGTTGTCAAAGACATCTTTATCAAATTTAGCAAAAACATTGCTCTTTCCTTTGAACTAATTTGTTAGTCATGGGTTACAACTGGAGGGAGGCGCGAGAGTGAGCGACAGTGAGCCGACTAGTCCTGTACTTCCCGTTCGATCCTATCTCATGACTTTCCCTCCTGGGTGAGGATCAAAGCGAGCCCCCCTTCTCTCCCACCAGAGAGGAAGTGCGCCGGTTTGATGACTTTAACGATCGGTCGTAAACTTTCTCTCTCTAGCCCGGCAGTATGGAGAATGGAATGTCTGAGTATTACAATGGAGAGAGACTTTGCAGTACTTCACCATCAAAAGATTGGACATTGAAACAATATTTATTAACATAAAATTGTGGGAAATGGTTGGTGGGGCTCCAAACAATAATCATGTCAAATCAGTTGTTGTTTTGTGATATCATTAAGGACGTTATAACTAAATAACTGTAACTCTACAAATGTATACGTCCCTGTTATCAAATGTACATATAAATGTTGTGGAACTTATATGATTAAATATTAAACTATTTGTGAGAAGATGAAATGTGATTTTAGCATTCTACATGAGATAATTGTTTTTCATATAGACTTTCGAAATTTACATTGGACCAGAAAATGTGGACGGAGGCTACACATTGAAATGGTTGCAATTTAGATACAGACCAAAACATGCCGAGTTGCTGCTGGTGTGTAAAGTGGTCCTAGCTGTTCTCTGAATAATCAACCATTGAGACCAAGCAGGCGGACAGTGTTGAGCCGGATGTCATGAATGGTTAGATTCTACCAGACCAGAAAGCATGGAGCGGGGGCTACACATTGAAATGGTTGCAATTTAAATACAGACCAGTGTGACCGTCAGCGTGAGCTGAATGTTAACGAAATGGTAAGACCCTCTGAAAAGAAGGCGAAGACTATACCAAACATTCTCAGTCTCCAGCTGGGTAATGTAAAGTAGTCTAGAACTTTGACCAAAGACAAAAGGAAGATCTTAGCGAACAACCATTGGTACATTTCTGAAGGATCCAGTCTAACAAACTACGGAAGCCTACTACTACAACTACAAAGGACATTGTGACTCTGGTTGTGTAAGTCTCTGGATGTCCACCAAAGACTTTCTCTCGAACGACTCCTCATAGATGGCCCGGGCGATTTCAACACAGAAAGACGACAAAGACATACAAGCATAAATATATACATTGCAATTATTTTCGAATGAGCGGTTGTTCATGTGCAAAGTATTCACATTCCCATGAGCATACTTTTCCAACTGTATGTACGAAGGGTCTTTCTTTCCCCACCCCTTTCATTGTGTAACAAGCCGTCATATCGGGTTAGTCCACTAGAGACCTTTCATTGCATTATATTAGTAATCAATTCAACCTATATTGTGTGTGTTTAATGTATTTCTGTGTGATTTAGTTAGTTAGTAAATAAATAATTAAGCCAATTTGTGTATCGCTGAATCATCATTTAGACTAGGCTTCGTGCAGATTTGAAGTCAACGACGTTCAGAATGAGGCTGATATGAGGTTAAAAAAAAGAATCATGAATGACTGGTATAAAAACAACATATTCTAGAGTTAATTTGGGAAATGGTAACTCACTAAACAAACTTTTTCCGTGGTGCCCCAAGATTGCTAATGAGTTAATTGTTACATGATTCATTTAATCACATAATAATTAAACATAGTTAATTGATTTGATAAAATAACCGTCATCACATTAATGATAGTCACGACACCGTCCTGTCCCAAACGTGACTCTAGAACTTGACTCCTGCCAGAATCCAGCGGGACCCACAAGACTCGTGGGAGTCCTTTTCCCATGTCAACCTCTAGTCTGCAGGACAGTTCTGAGAATAGAACAAAACGCACTAGCCTCCAGACAATATTAGCCAAATACCCTTTTCTTCATAGTGAACCTAAACATATACTGTACTTTAAGTCCTAGCAGGAGACAGAGAGCATGTGTACGCAGGCACAGCCAATCATTGGCCCTTGAGGAGTCCATCTCCACACCCAGTTTGACCACATACCACACAAAGTAATCCTTTATCCACTCACATTCACTAGTTTCCAGCTCAAAGAAAGAGAAGGCACTTTCCTCCAGCTGAACGTCATCATCTGGCAAGGTCTTTACCCAACTAATGAGATCGCTCCTGCTCCTCTTTCTTTCTTCCCCTCTGATGTGAGGGCAGCGTTCTCCCTCTTTCCCTCTCTCTATCCTTACTTGCTCTGTCTCTCTCTCTCCCTCTCTCCTCTTTCCCAGAGTAATTGTGATGGAGCTGAAAGTGCTTCCATGGGGTCAGTGTTGGCTTTGAGAACAGCATATGTTTCCTCAATAGAGATTCTGCAGACGCTTTCATTCACGTCCTTTGATTCTGATTTCAGAGATTAAAGATTAAGTCCGACTGTATAGCTCTGTGATTTTCCTGTGTGTTTTTTGCTAACTGTAATTAAGCTGTCTGCTAGCTGTCTCTGAGTGAACATGGTTTTAATGCAGATTACTGTGCAAGTTTTGGACCACACTCACAGTGTCCTATGTGTCTATCTGGCCCGTTTCTCCCCCTTTCACTCTCTGGCTCGGTCTCTCTGAGACATCATGCTCTTCCTATTTTGTTTTTGTCCGTTTGTAGGCAGATTGGAGATGGGGAATAGATCAAAAGCAGAATGGATGAGCTGTTTTGCAAGATCCCCCAGCCTTAGCGGATTTGAAGGCTGGCTGAGACTTTGTGTATGTGTGTGGGTGGGTGTGTGAATGTGTATGCGTATGTGCGTACTGCGCATGCATGTGTGTGTGTTGTCTGTCTGTGACCTTATATTTTGCAGTCCTATTAGGAGCCAGGGCTTAGCAGCAGAGCCACACTAATATAGGCATAGCAGTATATCCGTTGCATAGACAGGTGTGTGTTTGGGGCCCGGGTACTAGTGTTTCCTCTACTAGCAGTTCATATAACAGGGACCCTTCAGCAATGTTGATCCCCTCAGTCTGCTGCATCCTGTAGCACTTTATTTAACCTCTGTCTCCAACTAAGACCTGGTCCCTATCCATTCCCTGCTTCTGTGTGGCCCAAGAATGGATCCAGAGAGAGAGACATTGGCTGAACAATCAGCTGTTTGGGGTCTGTGGTTTTTAAGGGACAGTGATTGGGAGGGCATCGTGTGTGTGCGTGTGTGGGCATTGTGTGTGTGTGTGTGTATGTGTGAAAAGGGGAATGGCCTGCGGCTCAGAAGTGCGCTTTGAAGTGCTCAGGCGGCTGCTCGGCTCCCTCTCTCAAACCAGCGCTCGTGCTCGTTATACCAACAGAGAACGTGACACCGCGGCCACCACACCGATAATGCCAAATAATGAATGTGGGAAACTGTCATTTGCATCGTGGAACTAACAAAAAATTGTTTTGTTTTTCGCCTAGTAGGCAGTGCAAATTGAAATTTTGATTGTATTGAAAGGTCACGTCGTGAAAGCACATAAACGAGCCTGACCTTTTGGGCTGGCCTTTCCTTGACTGGTGTGGTCATTACTAGAGCGGAAATATAACAAAACCAAGTCAGCCGCACGCACACACACGTAGAACGTCTTTATTCTCTATAGCATACATTTCCACTAATGGTTTTTGAGATAACATTGTCTTTGTGTGCCTGGCGCTATTTTCATATGGAGCCATCTTCATTATGCGAAGCAAAGTGTACATCTCTGTGTTAGCGAGGCAGCGTTTATTTATGCAGTGATCCACCATCTTGCTCCTGGAGAGATGCAGTACTACAGGCACACCTGGGACCTGTACATTAGGGAACACCGTACCAAGCATTTCTTGCTCAGTGGTTGAAAAAGTACCCAATTCTCATACTTGGTAAAAGTAAAGATACCTTAATAGAAAATGACTCAAGTAAAGGGAAAGTCACCCTGTTTAATAGTATTTGAGTAAAAGTCTAAAAGTATTTGTTTTTAAATATACTAAAGTATCAAAAGTAAAAAAGTAATAATTTCAAATTCCTTATATTAAGCAAAACAGACAGCACAATTATCTTGTTTTTTAAATTTACAGCTAGCCAGGGGCACTCTCCAACACTCAGACATAATTTACAAACACAGCATTCGTGTTTAGTTTGTCCGCCAGATCAGAGGCAGTAGGGATGACCAGGGATGTTCTCTTGATAAGTGCGTGAATTGGACCATTTTCCTTTTCTGCTAAGCATTCAAAATGTAACGAGTACTTTTGGGTGTCAGGGAAAATATATGGAGTAAAAAGTACCTTATTTTCTTTAGGAATGTAGTTCTTTAAAGTATTTTTAATTACTTAAGAACTTTGTTCTTACTGGACACACGTTTCTTACTGGACAAGGTCACATAGTACCTCTCATTCTGTTTCATGCCTATTGAACAGACAGACAGACAGACAGACACAGAGACACACACACACACACACACACACACACACACACACACACACCGACCTACCTACCTACCTAACTTATCCACCATCATAACCCAAATCCTTTAGCTAGAGAGCGAAGGCTTGGAGTCTACATTACCCTATAAGATACTTGTCGCGTAACAGGAGCACCATAGCATAATATAGGCATTTGTCGGAACACAGCGCTGCTTGCCATGTCCTAATGGATATGCTGTGTCTTTCAAAGTGAAATCTAGGAACAGTTTCTTTCCCTTGAGCTAGGGCCCTTATCTTGGACCTATACGCTGTAATTTCAGGTGCCAGAGTGAGCCTGGGGTAATCCTTCACATGCTCCACTCTGCTTCCCTGCTTTCTTCCTCTTCTCCTCACATCTTTCCATTGATTTGTTCTCTTCCTTTCTCTCTGCACTCTGCTCTGGTTCCTAAGTAAATGACTGCCACTCCTGGCTAGGACACTAATCTCCTACTTTCTCCCTTCAATTCAATTCAATTTAAGGGATTTATTGGCATGGGAAACATATGTTAACATTGTCAAAGTGAACTAGATAATAAGAAAAAGTCAAATAAACAATAAGAATTAATAGTAAACATTACACTCTCCCTCTCTCTCTCTCTCTCTCTCTCTCAATCTCTCTCTCTCTCTCTCGCTCTCTCAGTTCACAATTCTCCTGAGGAGTCAGTGGAGAAAAGAAGGCCCAGACGGCTCAACCCGAATTACACATGCAGGTGTAGCTGTGCAGTAGGAATATTATGCTACTGTCAACAGGTTCAACATATCAGAACATAGGAAAAAGGGTTGCGATAACTCAATTTGGAACACTTTGCTTAATCACTATATTTTAATTGTATTTTTTTAAGGGTTCTGATTCCACATAATTGGATCTTCAGGTGGCGTATAGAAGCAGTACGGGGATTGAGTGACCACCATATTGTGCTTAGGCAAGATCGATCGACGTAATGATCAACACTCTCTCTCAACCTCGGGGAAATGTTCTAGCAACACACTCAAGGCCAAAAGAATAAGTTGTAACACCGTGTGACAAAGGAGCTACAAGGAAAATAACATATCGTTTGACGCTGATATTATATGTCTGTGAAGAGGAATGAAAGACATTGGTTACACCTCCGATTCATCATACTTCATTTTAATTAGCAGGGTATGGGTGCCACTTAGACAATTACTCCCATTTACCTTGGCCAGTCCTCATGTCATGTTCTAGATTGTTGAAGCAGCTGTTTTTAGTGCCACTCACAGGTATTGATAGAGTCAGACAGGCAATATGGAGGAGTGAGGACATTGAACTGTTTCAAATGGCAGATGGTTTGAATATGTATCAAATTGTCAAAGTTTGACCGAATAGCTAAAGAACCATAACTTAAGGTTGTGTTAACCCACTGGGCTAAAGCCCAGGCATTAGCTCTGGGAGCTTACATGAGTCTTCAGGTATCGGGCTTGGTGTCTAATTAAACAAGCATAAGGTAGTTCACCAAACCACTTCTGTCTCATAGGCACACTAGATATACACTACCGTTCAAAAGTTTGGGGAAATTTTTTTTGTCCATTAAAATAACATCAAATTGATCAGAAATACAGTGCAGACATTGTTAATGTTGTAAATTACTATTGTAGCTGGAAACGGCTGATTTTTCATGGAATATCTACATAGGCGTACAGTGGCCCATTATCAGCAACCACCACTCCTGTGTTCCAATGGCACGTTGTGTTAGCTAATCCAAGTTTATAATTTTTAAAGGCTAATTGATCGTTAGAAAACCCTTTTGCAATTATGTTAGTACAGCTGAAAACTGTTGTTCTGATTAAAGAGGCAATGAAGCTGGACTTCTTTTAGATTAGTTGAGAATCTGGAGCATCAGCATTTGTGGGTTCGATTACAGGATCAAAATGGCCAGAAACAAAGACTTTCTTCTGAAACTTCAGAACTTCAGTCTATTCTTGTTCTGAGAAATTAAGGCTATTCCATGCGAGAAATTGCCAAGAAACTGAAGATCTCGTACAATGCTGTGTACTACTCCCTTCACAGAACAGGGCAAACTGGCTCTAACCAGAATAGAAAGAGGAGTGGGAAACCCCGGTGCACAACTGAGCAAGAGGACAAGTACATTAGAGTGTCTAGTTTGAGAAACAGACACCTCACATGTTCTCAACTGGCAGCTTCATTAAATAGTACCCGCAAAGCACCAGTCTCAACGTCAACAGTGAGGTGACTCCGGGATGCTGGCCTTTTAGGCAGAGTTGCAAAGAAAAAGCCGTATCTCAGACTGGCCAATAAAAATAAAAGATTAAGATGGGCAAAATAACACAGACACTGGACAGAGGAACTCTCTTAATTTCTAACTGACCCCAAACTTTTGAACGGCATTGAATGTACACCATGATCAGATCATTAGGCTTGTGTGTGTTTTGTAAGTGTGTGTTTATGGTTAGGTGTGCAGTCTCACTTGTGTCTCATCTCTACAGTATTTGTGCAAGCTGCTTTGTGCTGCATTCCCTATTGTCAAAGCTAGCTGAGTTGAGCAGAGGGCCACTCTCAGAGCAGTTCCTCCCTTTTGGCGGATGCCTGGGAACTCTTCCTGCTCTGAGCCTCCCACACATCCACGCACTCGCACAAATGAACACACACACACACACACACACGTACTCAGCCCCTCTATTTCTGTCCCGACAGCCTGCGGTGCCTCCACGTTACCCGTCCTTACCCGTCTGCCCTTCTCCTCACTCCCCTCTGCTCCTCCGCAGCCCACCCGTGCCTGGTGGTGCATTGTTGAGCCGCTGCCTTCCACCACGACTCTCTACAGGGGAGATGCACTTGACAACTGATTGCACAAGCTGATTGCTGAACGATGTTCCGATAGATCCCAGCAATGTGCACATGTTATTCTCCTCCTCTCCCTCCCCTGCCCAAACTCCCGGAAGCCGTCGGCAGCTAGTGCAGCGTTGTTACGCCCCTGTTTGTATTCCAGTTGTGCATGAGAAGAATGGTAAACTTTCAAATGGAATCTCTGATTATGTTAAGCGTGTAGGAAGGATTGGCGGCAATTTAGTTTTGAAAGAAACAACATGGAAACTTTTCAAAGACGTTCTAAGATGTTCAAAGACGTTCAAAGACTTGAAAAAACAGAAAAGCAGCAGGAATATTGTGAATCTCCAAAAGTGCAACGATGAATCGTTGAATATGTGTTGTATGAATCACCTTGGATTACAAAGTCATTCTATGATATGAATCAGTGTTTCACAAATAGATGCCAGTTGATTCCAGATTATTCGTAATATGTTACAGTTCATATAAGGAATTCGTTAGGCCCAAATCTATGTATTTCACATGACTGGAAGTACAGATGTGCATCTGTTGGTCACAGATACCTTAAAAAGAAGATAGGGGCATGGATAAGAAAAACAGTCAGTATCTGGTGTGACCACTATTTGCCTCATGCAGCGCAACACATCTCCTTCACATAGAGTTGATCAGGCTGTTGATTGTGCCTAGAAGGACAGCGTCCCGGAGCCGCCTCTTCACTGTTGACGTTGACTGGTGTTTTGTGGGTACTACTTAATGAAACTGCCAGTTAAGGACTTGTGAGGCGTCTGTTTCTTAAACTAGACACTAATATACTTGTCCTCTTGCTCAGTTGTGCACCGGGGCCTCCCACTCCTCTTTCTAGTCTGGTTAGAGCCAGTTTGCACTGTTCTGTGAAGGAAGTAGTACACAGCGTTGTACGAGATCTTCAGTTTCTTGGCAATTTCTCGTATGGAATAGCCTTAATTTCTCAGAACAAGAAGAACAAGGTCGTGACCGGGTGGCTCATGGGGTGACGCACAATTGACCCAGCATCGTCCGGGTTAGGGAGGGTTTGACCGGCAGGGATATCCTTGTCTCATTGCGCACTAGCGACTCTTCTGGCGTGCCGGGCACAGTGCACGCTGACCAGGTCACTAGGTGTACAGTGTTTCCTCCGACCCATTGGTGCTGCTGGCTTCCGGGTTGGATGTGCGTTGTGTCAAGAAGCAGTGTGGCTTGGTTGGGTTGTGTTTCGGAGGACGCATGGCTCTCGACCTTCGCCTCTACCGAGTACATACGGGAGTTGCAGCGATGAGACAAGACAGTAACTACTACCAATTGGATACCACGAAAAAGGGGTGAAATTAAAAATAAAATAAAAAGATTGTTCCATTCCTCTCATTGCCTTGTGACAGTGAAATGTGATAACTAGAATGAATGGCAAGCTCGCGCATAACTAGTCAAAAATCCATTTAGACCCCACTGCTGTTGTGCCCTGACACATATGCACAACTTGATACACACACACACACACACGCACCAAACACACACGCACACAAACACGCACGCAGCCACTCTAATGCAGCCAGCCACTCACCGGCCAGGGATTGATTGGTAGGGGATGATAAATTAACCAATACCTCAACAAAAGGAATTAATCAGAGAGCCCAATGAACCATACTGCTTTGCAATTACAATGCAAATTAAAAGTTAGGCATGATGTTGCACCGCCACTGAGTGACATGCGTATTGAGGTGGGGACAGTTCAGGATGGGATGACCATACAAGGCCCTGCTGGAGGAGTGCAAGGAGAAGTGGTGGAGGGACGCCAGCCGAGCTCTAATGGTAATGAGGACATTGGCTCGCTTCAGAGAATTTGGTGTAATTGAGCTAATGAAAGCATTCTGTTGTCTCCTGATTGAACACATGCCCCAATGTATTTCTTCAAGGATCAGCATGTGTCTTTGTGCTTCATCTCTCTCTCCCTTTTCTCTCTCTCTCTCTCTAGTTCGCTATCTCCCCATTTTAAGCGTGACCTTGGGAAGGGCACGGTGACTGAGTGCCTTCTTAAACTGGTTTCAGCTCAGAAGAAAGACTTTTGTCTGTTTGGCTAGTTTGATGGGCTGCTTGCTGCCTAGCCCTTTGATTAACTCTCTAACAGTTGTTTTCTCTGTGTGTGTCTGTGCGTGTGCGTTGACGTGTACCTGTGTGTATCCATATCCCCCGTGCAGATTGGCCAGTGGCACTCAGAGCAGGGCCTGTCCATGGAGAGGAAGCTTCCATCAATCAACGTGACCGACACTCTCTTCAACACCACCCTCACTATCACCACTATTCTGGTGAGTGAACCGTCACAGCAACACATTCCCAATGACACATGTTCTGGACACTCCACTTGGTTTAGAATGGAGAGAGTGGTAGATGTTAAAGTATAGTGACTTGGTATTTCACCATAATAAATCATGTCACCGTGTCACGCCGTCACACTCCGAATGACAGACATGTGCTGGACCACCCACTTGGTTTAGATAGAGAGAGTGGTTGACAATAAGGTGTCGTGGGGTGGTATTTCACCATATAGTGCTTGCCATTCATAGAGTTGACATCTTTGTCTTGAGGGCAGCAGGTAGCCTAGCGGTTAAGAGCGTTGGGAATCCCTGAGCCGACTAGGTGAAAAATATGTCGATGTGCCCTTGAGCAAGACACTTAGCCCTAATTGCTCCTGTAATAGGCTGACCACACCGCTCGTGTTGCATGCGCGAGTGTTGCAAAAATAAATGTAGAAATCTATGTTATTCAATTATTGCACCCACAATGCTCGCGCGCGTCAACGAGGGTCTGCGTTGCCAAGGACTAAAATAGAACTCCTTTCTATTTCTGACGCAGATCACGCTGCAAGTCCTGCCTCTCCCATCTCCTCATTGGTTTATAGAAGCAGGTGCCCACGTGCCATCTCCTCATTGGTTATACCCACATGGGTGATTGAAAGACGAACTGTGTTGCCGGTCGGTGTAGTAAGACTATGAAAGTTCAGATGCCAATCCCCATATAAGTTCAAAGATGAAAAAGCCTGGAAGGAGGAGAGATGACTAGAAAGGATTCGGTTGACTGTGTTATGTGTGGATTAATTGTCGGAGTAGAGGACCTTGTGCATTTCAGGTAAAATAACAACTCAATGTTTATATCCCAGGACAAATTAGCAAGCAACAGCCACCTAGCTAAATAGGACAAATTAGCTAGCTAGTGCAAGCTAACTAGCTAAATTGCCATAAATGTTTAATGCTTTTTGACCTGTTCCCAAATTAATGTCATTGGTTCAGAGTTTGTTTTGATATTTTAACCTGCGTGTCGTGATCGTGTTGTTGGGTGTAGGGAGATATAAAATAAATGTATGCACGATGGCGCAAGCGCGCAGCCAGTTTGGGTTTTGTGTAAGTCGTTCTGGATAAGAGCATCTGCTAAATGACTCAAATGTAAATGTTGATATGCCCCGACTCTGAAGGCTTCCTTGATGTAAAAACAGTCTCATCCTCGATATACACTCAGAAAGGCGTATCGTATCGCTGGTGTGCTTAGTCGGCCCAGTTGTTTAGATACTATCTATAAGGCTGTACGCTTAGCAATTAAAAATCAAATCAAATCAAATTGTATTTGTCACATACACATGGTTAGCAGATGTTAATGCGAGTGTAGCGAAATGCTTGTGCTTCTAGTTCCGACAATACAGTAATAACCAACGAGTAATCTAGCTAACAATTCCAAAACTACTACCTTATACACACAAGTGTAAAGGGATAAAGAATATGTACATAAAGATATATGAATTGGTGATGGTACAGAGCGGCATAGGCAAGATGCAGTAGATGGTATCGAGTACAGTATATACATATGAGATGAGAATGTAAACAAAGTGGCATAGTTTAAAGTGGCTAGTCATACATGTATTACATAAAGATGCAGTAGATGATATAGAGTACAGTATATACGTATACATATGAGAGAAATAATGTAGGGTATGTGAACATTATATTAAGTAGCATTGTTTAAAGTGGCTAGTGATATATTTTACATCAATTCCCATCAATTCCCATTATTAAAGTGGTTGGAGTTGAGTCAGTGTGTTGGCAGCAGCCACTCAATGTTAGTGGTGGCTGTTTAACAGTCTGATGGCCTTGAGATAGAAGCTGTTTTTCAGTCTCTCGGTCCCAGCTTTGATGCACCTGTACTGACCTCGCCTTCTGGATGATAGCGGGGTGAACAGGCAGTGGCTCGGGTGGTTGTTGTCCTTGATGATCTTTATGGCCTTCCTGTGACATCGGGTGGTGTAGGTGTCCTGGAGGGCAGGTAGTTTGCCCCCGGTGATGCGTTGTGCAGACCTCACTACCCTCTGGAGAGCCACTGTTCCATCGATGTGGATAGGGGGGTGTTCCCTCTGCTGTTTCCTGAAGTCCTTAGTTTTGTTGACGTTGAGTGTGAGGTTATTTTCCTGACACCACACTCCGAGGGCCCTCATCTCCTCCCTGTGGGCCGTCTCGTCGTTGTTTGGTAATCAAGCCTACCACTGTTGTGTCGTCCGCAAACTTGATGATTAAAAATGTAACCAGTGTGGCGGCTGTTACGATGAGGGAGAGGGAGAGAGAGAGAGAGGGAATATTACGGCAGTCCATGTGAGGTGCTACGTGTTAATTTCATTAGATATAGAATCGTCCCGGCAACTTTCAAAAGCCACTGAGGAGCAATTTCGTCGCTATCACAACTCATTCATCAAGCCGTGATTGCTGTGTCACGTTTTATCTCTGCCGGTGGGGGCGGGCTAGACGTTGCAGTCTTGGGCAGCTGCAGTGCGGAGCGGCACCAGGAGGATTACAGTACAGTTCCGCATCACCGTCCCAGTGGCCTATGTGCCTCCGAGAGCTGATGCAATACAGCAAACATCCTTCACCTCTGAATTTATTTATTTTTGTTGATTTTGCACCTCCACAGACCACTAACGTTACGTTGTAATCCCTCTTTTTGTCACCGATTTTAGTTTTATCCATCCTTTGAATGTTAGTGAAAGAAATACCTGCGACAGCTCTTCCGCTGTGCCACTAGGCGAGGTGATATTTCTGAACTCCTGATTGCCCCCGGGAAGATAATAGAGGCTCGGCTCTAAGTTGATTTGTTTTAAAGTCATTGTTGATTGGCTGGCTCAGGCCTGTTCAGGAGAGCGAGTGTAAATAGTACTTAAACCTTGGAATCTTTAATAGGGAAACTGCCACGTCCATTTTCGATATTACAACAACAAAGAAGTTACTGCAAACAACAAACACTGTTTTTTTATTCCCTCGGACATCATTGCACAAGCACAATAGAACAACGGCATTCAGGTAACTGCCAAAGCAATGCAAACAAAGTATACTGAAAGCCAGTGCTTCCACACAGGTGTGGTTCCTGAGTTAATTAAGCAATTAGCGATCCATCATGCTTAGGGTCATGTAAAAAAAAAAAAAGGCTTGGCTACCATGGCTATGCCCTCATAGGATGACAATGCCCCCATACACAGGGCACGAGTGGTCACTGAACCGTTTAATGAGCATGAAAACTAAGTAAACCATATGCTATGGCCTTTTCAATCACCAGATCTCAACCCTATTGAACAATTATGGGATATTTTGGAGCGGCGCCTGAGACAGTATTTCCACCACCATCAACAAAACACCAAATTATGGAATTTCTTGTGGAAGAATGTTGTTGCATCTCTCTAAAAGAGTTCCAGACACTTGTAGAATCTATGCCAAGGCGCATTGAAGCTGTTCTGGCTCGTGGTGGCCCAACGCCCTATAAAGACACTCGGTATGTTGGTTTATTTTGTCAGTTAACTGTATACAGCAATTTTTTGGACCATGATGCGCAAAGCTCCCCACCTCTGCTTCGTCAATAAATAAATAAAATAACATTGACCGTGGGGCGGACAGTGGCGCTGTTTCCCCCTACTGCGAATTCCATCTTTAAATGTTTTCTTCAGTCTACTTGGAGTGCCAGATGGGCAGGCTTTTCACTTTTGAGACTCTTTCATTGGTTCCACTGTGCCAGTCCTGCTCAATCAAGCCCAGCTAAACTATTTGAAAGATTTCAGGCATACAAGCTTAAGAAGATGGGCAAGGGTAATGATACATTTGTCTTTCTCGCTCTTTCACACACAACCAATTTTCCGAATTTCTAGTCTCTCACCAATCGAGACTGCCACGCACACACACAAGGTTATACACTGATTATACCAAACATTAGGTACACCTTCCTAATATTGAGTCGCCCTCAGAACAGCCTCAATTCGTCAGGGCATGGACTCTACAAGGTGTCGAAAGCGTTCCACAGGGATGCTGGCCCATGTTGACTCCAATGCGTCTCCAAGTTGTGTCAAGTTGCTTGGATGTATTTTGGGTGGTGGACCATTCTTGATACACACGGGAAACTGTTGAGTGTGAAAAACCCAGCAGTGTTGCCAGTGGCGATTTTAGCATGTAAATCTTGGTGGGGCAAAAAAAGAATAAACAAGTGGGATGCATGCCAGCAAAGCCACTACACAACACTAAACAATACATTAAATGCACTATAATGGTTACAAACGGTGACCACAAACTGTTAGGGCCTACATAAATCTGTCCCAACAACAGTACCAACATCTTAACACTGCTATACCTGGCTATCAGCGGAGCATTTTCTGTCAGCGAAACATTTCATTCAGCCTCCTTTACGGTCTTAAAAGAAATAGCTGATATGGCTGACTTGCTGAAACAAATGTGATTTCTAATGACAATTGAGATGTACAGTACAAACTATGGCATAAGGGAGTTAAAAATCGGAACTATCGGTAGTCTAAACTGTGGCACCAATTGACTAAACTTTTTGTAAATTAATAGAGGCGTTTTCAGTCTGAGAGTCTCTCTTCTCTGGCACTAGAGTCCTGCATCAGGCAACAACAAAAAAAACTGTCGGTGGTCCTGTAGTTAAGAGAGAACTTGGGGAAATGACACTTTACATGTGGACTGACGATTTTCGAAAAATAGGCAGAGTGGGCTTTTGGTTTCTCTCCCTCTAAAAACAGAAATATATAATTATAAATAACAAACTGGCTTTATTTACAAATTAGTAAGAATGTCTCACCCCGTGTTCAAGAATGGCATTTTCCCCTTTATTCAGATTATAACCGCTCCCTTTCGGTTATTTGAAAAATAAATAATCTCCAAAATATCGTTATTTTTTTATTTAATCCACCAGAAAAGACAGAACAAATAATACAACAAATATTGTGGTTAAAAACACTTAATCAATTGGAACCTTTATCAAGTGGAAGGGGGAAAAAGTAAGGAACTTGTCTGTCAGCCCTGCATTAACTTCATATGGCTGCAGGGGCAGTATTGATTAGCTTGGATGAAAAGGTGCCCATTGTAAACAGCCAGCTCCTCAGTCTCAGTTGCTAATATATGCATATTATTAGTAGTATTGGATAGAAAACACTCTAAAGTTTCCAAAAACTGTCAAAATATTGTCTGTGAGTATAGCAGAACTGATATTGCAGGCGAAACCCTGAGGAAAATCAAAACAGGAAGTGGCTTCTATTTTGAAAACGCCATGTTCCATAGCCTCCCTTTGCTTGATTTAAAGGGATATGAACCAGATTCCTTTTCCTATCGCTTCCTCAAGGTGTCAACAGTCTTCAGATATTGTTTCAGGCTTTTATTTTGAAAAATGAGCCAGAACAATATCTTCGCATCAAGTGGTCACATGAGTTTTGCTTGGGCAACAGAATTTGGACAGCCATTGTTTTTCCCTCTCCTACTGTGAAAGACATTTGCGGTTGATATATTATCGATTATATATTTTAAAAACAACCTGAGGATTGATTATAAAAAACATTTGACATGTTTCTGTGGACATAATGGAAACTATTTGGAATTTTCGTCTGCGTTGTCGTGACCCCTCTTTCCTGTGGATATCTGAACATAACGCGACAAACAAACGGAGGTATTTTGGATATAAAAATCATCTTTATGGAACAAACGGAACATTTGTTGTGTAACTGGGAGTCTCGTTGAGGGAAAACATCCGAAGATCATCAAAGGTAAACTATTAATTTCATTGCTTTTCTGATTTTCATGACCGAGCTACCTGATCCTAAGTGTACTTAATGTTTATCGTGCAATCGATAAACTTACACAAACGCTTGGATTGCTTTCGCTGTAAAGCTTAATTTCAAAATCTGACACGACAGGTGAATTAACAAAAGGCTAAGCTGTGTTTTCCTATATTGCACTTGTGATTTCATGAATATAAATATTTATATTAATATTTATTGTATGTAGCGCTATGCTATTCAGCGGTTGTTGATGACACTTATCCCGATAGGGGGATTGCAGCCATAAAAAGTTAAAAACCAAAAATTGGTTAAAGAAAATGGTGATTAATAAAAATATATACCCGTTTCATTTAAGTACCCCAAAAAATTACAGCTGTGACATATAGATTGCAAAATAGTTGGGAAGAGATTTTTGATGTACTGATTCCATGGCACATGGTTTATGAATTGACACACAAAATGATGCCGGATTCAAAACTCTGAATTGTATTTAAATTATTATACAAAATTCTTGCAACCAATAAAATTGTATATCTATGGGGGATACAACCTTCCCAGTTCTGCAGATTTTTTAAAAGCTAGAAACCGCCTCTTAATGAGTTCTGATCTGTGAACCAACGTTTATTATTATTATTGTTATTAACCCTGTATTAGAATTGTATAAAAGCCCCTTATATGCTGTGTTTTTATTTAGGGTAGTGATGGACAACCGGAGGCATTTTGAAAACATTCAAACACTTGTTTTTCACAAGGGCTATTCACAGGACAATAGATACAATGTGGCCCCAAAAACACCTCTCTGACATAGGGTCCAGCAAATCTCTTGATGATGTCCTTGAATGTCTTGACAGCTTTGTTCAATGCCTGGGCCTGAGCCTGCAGCACGCAAAGATCTTTGTTTGTCAGACGAATCATTGAGTCGAAACTACAGAACAGTACAAAATAAGAAAGCACACATGGTTAATGTTCTGGGAAAAAATGAAATATATAAATATAAAATGTCTTACAGAGCCTTTCCATAAGTCCACTCAAGTTTCTTCAATTGTTTTCTGACTGTGATGAGAGTGATATTGATGTTGTGCCCGTGATGCCAGCTGATTCCAGATTGCCTTTGCCAATTGCTCATCATCTTTAACCGTCTGTGAGTCGATGGCTTGAATAGTCTCGCTGGAAATGGAATACAATGTCAAAATGTGCAGCATACAGTAAAGACCAGCAGTCAATTTATTTAAGCATTATTTTCAGCATTATTAGGCCTACTTTAAAGTAGTGTAGCCTACTGTACCTGTTCATTTTCCTGGGCATTCGCATTTGGTGTAGCACAGGCGAATAGCACTGTCCGTGACCATAATCCCCAAGTCTAACAGTATTTTACCGACATGTTTAATTATTCAAGGGTCCTTTCTCTTCTCTGTACTGGAGTTCTTTTAAGAATACAAAAGAGGCCATCCACCCTTGATGGGCTAGCAGCAGGACAATAGACTCTTACCGAGGGATGGATCCATAACAAATTACTATGGGAATAATAATCACTGAATGACAGAAATATTGGAATAAGGTAGCTTACTGGAACACCCAAAGTCATCCAATTGTTATAATAGGATTTGGAGCAATAGCCTACCCGCGTGTGGTCAACTATTTCAGTACCATTTTGTGCTGCTCTGAGACAGGCATGGGGACTGGTCTTGATAAATCAATTCGATTTTTATTGTCACTGAATCTCCATTTGGGTATTGGTTAGCCTACAATTAGGGTGTGGAAATGTTGCTCTTCACTCGCAGTCACTTAGTAGCCTACTCCTGACTGGTCATGTTGTACAGCGCCATATTTTCCTAACGGAAACACTGAGGGTTACATTTTTCCTTTTTCTTGGAATAAAAACACCATAATATTAATCAAATTAATTAAGCTACATTTCTTAAAATCAATCCCATATACTATGTTCTTACAAAAAAAGGTTTTAAATTCTCTAGTACAGCCAATATTAAAAACAGTCAAATGCTTCTCAAAGATGCCCTCTGGTGGTCAAACTAGCACTAACTAGCCATTAATGGCAACAATGGCTGACACTTAAATAACATGCCATAGAATTCTACGGCAGCCTGCAAGCTGTGCTTCAGTACGACGCAACTTTTGAAGGAAGAACCACTGTACTGTCCCCACGAGTGACAGAACACTGAGCTAATCATGGAGCAACTAGAGAACATTAGCAACCTGCAAAAAATGTGGGGCTCAAAACAGGCTCTGCCCCACCTTTCCTGAATGACGGGTTGCCATTGAGTTTGCTATTTGCTCAGGACCACATAATTGTATTTGCTGGATGATGGGGGGTATTGTGAGGGGGTTGTGACAGCTCCTTGAACTAGACCCAGGTTCAAATAGTGTTTGTTTTCTTTCAAGTACTTTGTGCGTTTGATTGAACCTGCCTGGAGTGCCGGATGGGTGGTGTTTGCACTTTTGGGACTATGCCACTGGTTCCATTGTGCCAAGGAAACTCAATCAAGTGCAGTGAATACTATTCGAACTCAGGTATGACTTGATACACCTTCAAGATCGCAAATTTTCTCACTGTCGTGTGCAGTTGATTGTTGAAGTTTCTAGGCTCAGCTCGGGGTGATGTTTCCCCCTGGTACAGATATATGACCAGCTCTCTCTCTCCCCCAATCCTAATCTTAACCATTTTTTGAGAAAATGTACCTGGCATGGGTAGAGTAAGGTTCTAATTGTGTGGTGGGGGGTCATGGAAGACTGGGAATACTCAGCTGAAGTTATCTGCACCCAACCAGACTCCTGGCAATGGAAAAAAGGGAGCCTGTTTTTAGAGATACAGGAATTCTGCATTTCTTCATAGCTTGAAAGTCAATATTTCATAGAATTGTCTGTGGTATATTACAAAAGGTAGATGAATTATTACAAACAGTGGTGAATTATGCAACATTAGGAGTTAGGCGTGTCAACACTAAAAATACCCTGTCAAGCACATCCGTGGTGAGAGAGAATTAAAACTTGGACAACTGTGACTGACCAAAAATTAAGAAATGCTTTGACAATGTACAGACTCGGTGAGCATGGCCTTGCGTGAGAGAGGCCACAGCAAAAATATTAAACCCAACCAAATCATGAAAAAACACAAATCTAATTACTTGGAAAGAATCAACAAAAATGGCACAAACTGGAATGTTATTTGGCCTTAAACAGAGAATACACTGTGACTGACCCCAAATTAGTTTTGACCATGCACAGACTCAATGAGCATGGCAATGCTATCGTGAGAGGCTGCCTTAGGCAGACAATTTGTATTTATTTGAACTAGAGTCAGTTAAGAACAAATGCTTATTTACAATGATAGCCTACCAGGGAAGAGTGGGTTATCTGCCTTGTTCAGGGGCAGAATTACCCATTTTTACCTTGTCAGCTCAGGGATTAGATCCAGCAACCTTTCGGTTACTGGCCCAGCGCTCTAACCACTAGGCTACCTGCCGGCTACCTATTTTCCCTCAGGAGAAGACCGGCTATGTGCCCACTACACATTAATGAGCTCAAACCGAGCTGCACTTCCTAACCTCCTGCCAAACCTCCATATATATATATATATATACAGTGGGGCAAAAAAGTATTTAGTCAGCCACCAATTGTGCAAGTTCTCCCACTTAAAAAGATGAGAGAGGCCTGTAATTTTCATCATAGGTACACTTCAACTATGACAGACAAAATGATAAAGAAAATCACATTGTAGGATTTTTAATGAATTTATTTCCAAATTATGGTGGAAAATAAGTATTTGGTCAATAACAAAAGTTTATCTCAATACTTTGTCATTGCCAACAAAGGGTATATAACAGAGGTCAAACGTTTTCTGTAAGTCTTCACAAGGTTTTCACACACTGTTGCTGGTATTTTGGCCCATTCCTCCATGCAGATCTCCTCTAGAGCAGTGATGTTTTGGGGCTGTTGCTGGGCAACACGGACTTTCAACTCCCTCCATAGATTTTCTATGGGGTTGAGATCTGGAGACTGGCTTCTTACGAAGCCACTCCTTCGTTGCCCGGGCGGTGTGTTTGGGATCATTGTCATACTGAAAGACCCAGCCACCTTTCATCTTCAATCCCCTTGCTGATGGAAGGAGGTTTTCACTCAAAATCTCACGATACTTGGCCCCATTCATTCACGGATCAGTCATCCTGGTCCCTTTGCAGAAAAACAGCCCCAAAGCATGATGTTTCCACCCCCATGCTTCACAGTAGGTATGGTGTTCTTTGGATGCAACTCAGCATTATTTGTCCTCCAAACACGACGAGTTTAGTTTTTACTAAAAAGTTATATTTTTGGTTTCATCTGACCATATGACATTCTCCCAATCTTCTTCTGGATCTCTAGCAAACTTCAGACGGGCCTGGACATGTACTGGCTTAAGCAGGGGGACACGTCTGGCACTGCAGGATTTGAGTCCCTGGCAGCGTAGTGTGTTACTGATGGTAGGCTTTGTTACTTTGATCCCAGCTCCCTGCAGGTCATTCACTAGGTCCCCCCGTGTGGTTCTGGGATTTTTCATTTTGACCCCACGGGGTGAGATCTTGCGTGGAGCCCCAGATCGAGGGAGATTATCAGTGGTCTTGTATGCCTTCCATTTCCTATTAATTGCTCCCACAGTTGATTTCTTCAATCCAAGCTGCTTACCTATTGCAGATTCAGTCTTCCCAGCCTGGTGCAGGTCTACAATTTTGTTTCTGGTATCCTTTGACAGCTCTTTGGTCTTGGCCATAGTGGAGTTTAGAGTGTGACTGTTTGAGGTTGTGGACAGGTGTCTTTTATACTGATAACAAGTTCAAACAGGTGCCATTAATACAGGTAACGAGTGGAGGACAGAGGAGCCTCTTAAAGAAGAAGTTACAGGTCTGTGAGAGCCAGAAATCTTGCTTGTTTGTAGGTGACCAAATACTTATTTTCCTCCATCATTTGCAAATTCATAAAAAATCCTACAGTGTGATTTTCTGGATTTTTTTTCTCATTTTGTCTGTCATAGTTGAAGTGATGAAAATTACAGGCCTCTCTCATCTTTTTAAGTAGGAGAACTTGCACAATTGGTGGCTGACTAAATACTTTTTTGCCCCACTGTATATATTAGGTGAAACACCACTGTTTGCCACCACAACAGCAAGACGTGACCTGTTGCCACAAGAAAAGTGCAACCAGTGGAGCACAAACACCATTATAAATACAACCTATATTTTACCGATTTATTTTCCCTTTCGTACTTCAACTATTTGCATTTTGCTACAACACTTTACAGAGCCAATAGTATATATTATTTAAAAACCTTTGTGAGTTTAATGCTTACTGTTCGTTTCTGATTGTTTATTTCCCTTGGAGAGATAGAGAGAGAGACCCCCCCCCCCCACACACACACACACACACACACACATTATTGATTAATGTCAGGGTTTTACTACCATGATTGATGGGCCAGCACTTAATTAAAATGCTCTGCAGTTTTCTTTAATCATTTTTTTTATTAAACTTTTATTTATACAGGGTGGGTCACCATTGAGACCGGGGTTTAATTTACAAGGGAGCCCTACGAACATGAACATATATGCAATACAATTTAATACAACATCATGTAAAATAACAATATCAGGGGCTAAATACAACAATATATATCCAGACAAACATAACTCTCACATATCACCTCCCTTGAACTCAGTCTAAACTGTCCAAAGGAGACCAGCGAGTCCAACTTCAAGGTGACCTGAAAGGCTATTCCATGAGCTGGGGCATAAAAACTAAAAGCATTTTTTCCCCAGCTCAGTGGAGACCCACGGTACCTCCAGAACCATCCAATCCAGAGAGTGGGTCTGAGAATAGCTTGATCTCCAATCAATACATGAGCTGAAGTAGTTAACCGGGTCACCAACCGAGGATGTTCTTCCCCACCTCTACAGAGTCTCCTAATAATGGGGGCTATTGGGGAGATAAATATAGAATTACTTTGCCTCCGTTTCACACTCGTCAATCAACGAGGGAGAGCTAGCCGAGAAATGATGGGCCACGTTTAATTAAGCGGAGAGGCCCACTCCTCTCTGATGCCGGGGGTGTTGAGACCTATTAATTGAATCCAGAATGTTTGTTTATTCGTTTCCAAGCTCTCTCTCTTGAACCCCCGCCGTGTAATATAAAACTGGCCCGTGAAATACTACTCCTTAATAAGCCCTAGTTTGGGAGGATAAAGGGAAAGCGGCGGTCCGGCTGCAATGGTAGAGCGCTTCTACCACCAGGCTGCTGCGAGCGATGACATCATTTGCATTTATATTGTGCCTTCCCGCGTGGCACCGCATAACCACAGCAGAGGTGTCAACTCGAGGGCAAGGAAGGTAACATGTGTGGCTGTTTAATAAGTTAATGAATGGAGAGGATTTGCATTTATAGAGTGTCACTGTGCTCTGACTCAGGGCCTTGAAAGGCCCCTTTCGTTCTCTCTGTCTGTACTCTTCTTCTTTATCATGCAGTCCAGGAGCTCTCCTGCATGCATACGTTCAATGCTTCCGCCGCTCTCTCCCTCCATCTACTACTGATGAGTATGTCAACTAAAAGGAACAATTATAATGTGCTCTGATTCAGTGACCTCCGATATGATGCAAAGAAGGCTAGGAAAACACCTCATTCTATTATCCCTATTCTCTGACCAGTTTAGCATGAAGTGGTGCGTGCATGGAAAACTCCAGCGAGATGGAATGGGGGAGAGGCCATATAAAATGAATCAAGTGTAAAGGAAACCGGGCCGATAGTACCACAGGTAGAGTAACTGGTGTTGCCATGGTGACGAGATGGTCGGTGGCAGTGCGATGTGTCGTCCTCTTTGAGGTCTCCGGTTTTCCACTTTATGTCGTAATGGAGGAACACCACTTCGTACTGGGAAAGGAATTCATCTCCCGGTCAACAGTCAACACAAACGCCATCCCAATAGGAGTATGACAGAGCTATTTCACGGTTTGCCTTATGTTCCATCTATATTTCTCTATATCAGACAGTATGTTTTTTTCTCTCTCGACTTAAGTATAAAGCTCACTACAAACCCGGGTTTGATCCCGAGCTGTGTCGTAGCTGGCCGCGACCCGGAGACCCATGAGAAGGCGCACAATTGGCCCAGCGTCGTCCGGGTTAGGGGAGGGTTTGGCCAGCTGGGATGTCCTTGTCCCATCGCGCTCTAGTGGGCTGGGCGCATGCACGCTGACTTCGGTCGCCAGCTGTTCAGTGTTTCCTCCAACACATTGGTGCCGCTAAGCAGTGTGGCTTGGCAGGGTCGTGTTTCGGAGGACCCCAATTTGTGCCATCCGTAAGAAACCTGCAAACAGACCATATATTGTGTCCCATACAGGTTATAGAAAAGAGAGGAAGCTCTGAACTCTCCATTCAGAACCCAGTCCTACCTACTTACAGGTTATGTAAAATGTGCTATTTTAGCATTTAGCATTTCCTCAAGGAGAAAGTCCCCCTCTTCTATGTCAAAGATAATAAAACAAAAACACTTTATTAAATACTACAGTAATGTCTGCAAAAACACTACAGTAATACTACAGTATACTACAGTCCGCAAAAACACTACAGTAAATGATACAGTATACTGTACTACAGTCCGCAAAAACACTACAGTAAATACTACAGTATACTACAGTCTGCAAAAACACTACAGTAAATGATACAGTATACTGTACTACAGTCCGCAAAAACACTACAGTAAATACTACAGTATACTACAGTCTGCAAAAACACGACAGTAATTACTATTGTATTGTGGCAGACCAGGGGGTTTGATTAAAACGTTTACACTGATCAGACAAGGACACAAGTGTGATAGCTCAGTGTGATAGGTGTTTATTAAAACAAAGAAAAATAAAAGAATAGTCTCCTCCAGGTTACCGTCTTCTGGGTTCCGGGGTATTGCTGTCTCCTTTGGGGGATTCTATTTATTTTTTTGCTGACCGTGAGGAAGACTATACGGAAGGAACCTCTCTCCATGAGAAAAACCCCTCTGTGCTACCCTTCTGGTAGCTTTATGGGACTCGTACGGTTGGTGAGCAATCAGGCCCTTGATTACTCACCAGTCTCAATCAGTCCCAATTCGTCCTGGCAAGGAGGGCCCGTCAAGACCTGGCACGTCCAGCAGAGGGAGCCATCGCCGCATGATGTAGACTCCGTCTGTCACCAGGCCTCGACGAGTTTCCCCCTGGTGGCTAGTCTGTAGTACGCCACACTATATACTACTCCTTTTTTACTACCGTATTTATACTATAGTAAATGGTAAATACTACAGTATACTACAGTATTCAGTCCGTAAAAACACCACAGTGAATTGTCATGACTTACTTTCATTAATCTGATAATTGTTATTTATTTAATCAACTAACTATGTTTAATTGTTACCCGATTAAATTAATCATGTAACAATTAACTTATTAGGATTTTGGGCACCACTGAAGAGGTTGTTTAAAGAGTTACCATCTCCTGAATTAAACTCTAGAATAAATAAATTACATCAATAGTCATCTTATTAATCATTACCTCTTATCATATCATCATTCTGAACAGTCATAACCTCATGCATCTGCAAAAGCCCAAGCCGTACTCATGATTCAGCACTCCACAAATAGGTTTAAATATTTATTTATTAGCTAACTAAATAATAACACAGAATAAACATGTACCCTTTACATGAGACAAAGGTCCCTAGTGGACTGACACAATATGACGGCTTGTTACAACAGAGATGGGGAGCAAGAGAGAGAAAAATACACTTATCGTCAATATATTTCAGAACTATTCTCACAGTAATCATATAGTTTGCACACAAACCGTCATGTACTTACATATATTTTTTCAACGTTTATCTCTATCAGAACCAGCCCTCCTTAGGAAGGTTGTTGGTGTTTCAGCGGCAAGCTGTATGTCTCTGATTGTCCGAAAAGGGTCTCCCCTTTCCCATCTTACTGTACTGTTATTCACTCTGGAAGATAGCTAGCCAGCCGTGTCGACAGTTGCCATTAGTGATGAGCATAGTAGGATTGTCTCACTTAGATTTTCTAGATATTTGAGTGAAGACATCTAATCAGCTGTCTCAGTTATTGGCTGAGAGGGGAGCTTGTTTTCCCCCTCGTGTTGGTATTCAGGATTCTGACCACAATGGACATGAGCTGCAGCTCGCCGTCTCTCTGCTCTAAAGGAAGGTGTGTTTATTTCTTCACCTCGTGTTGAGGTTCAAAGTTCCAACCATATCAAACATGTAGCTCCCGCCTCACGTTTCCTGGTCTCTGAGATTCAGCATTCAAACCACTTTAGACGTGGGCTGCAACTCCCCATCTTTCCTGGTCTAAAATGTTAACTGTCAGCCAGTCCTTTTAAGCACTCTGGTCGAAAAGGACAGTTCCATCAGGCTGACACGCTCTTCTCAATAGGGGCGTGGCTACTTACCGTGCAAAATATATGATTGCAAGTTATCTATTATGCCTCCTAAAAGCACATTCCTATCTTCACAAAAATACTTTCATAATTTTTCAATTTTATATGAACGTATTGGATGGAAACTTGATAGATAAAGGGGATATACTTTCCAAGTTACAGTATTTCGTCCATACAATTTTTTATGACGTCACAAAATGAAAACCAATATGACTTTCGTTTTCTATAGCTCCCCTCTGACCATTCCCCACATTCTTATGTTAGAATTATTGTTCCAGTATTCACGTTTGACCGTGTTAAAGTTTTGGCGGGAAACAGTATGTTAACAAAGGACATTCCTTTCGCCAATACTTTCGCCAATTTATGACAGGGTGTGTGTGAGGTGTCAAAACCCCCACACCAGCTCCCTCCTCCCCTCTTCTGTCAGTGAGAGAAGGTCTGGTTATTGTCAACCATTGCCAAGCTGATCTGACCCATTGTGATCCTCACAGGACAGCATTCGAGATTTGATACATGCTTTATTAAAGCATTCTTCAAAAACAGTAGCCACATTTAGTCTTTTAGCTAAGGTGGCTTGGCGTAGGATGTGAACCCCTTTTTATGCTGCCCAAAGATTGGTTGATAAATCTCTCTTAACCCCCCACATTTAAATCATTGAGCTGCTTGCTCAACATTATGAAAAAATGTATCATAAATTAGGAACAAACTTTAAGAAAGAGCGAGTTTTAAAACAGTCTGTGGTGCCAGACAGAGACAGGACAGTAGCAGGTGCCTGAGTGCTTTTGTTCCCATGTCAAGTACGGTGGTGAAGTTAATTGTTGCCTAGATATATTCTTATTGGCTCCTCTTTAAAACAAATTACCTCTGGTGAGATAGTGTCTACTGTCTAGACATACAATATGCTAATTTCAACTTGACCTCAAAAAAGGGTAAGTTGTCAAGGTTGAGATGATGTTATGCTACACTAGGTTATGCTGTACTATATACTATGATATGTTTATTGTTGTGAATTCGGGGGGAAACTCCAACCGGGACTCAAACTCAGATCCAGTGACAGTCAAGCCAACACCTTAACCGTTACGCTAAGAGGTCCGAGGTCGCTAAGTGTTGGGTCGTCACATTATCATGGTATTCTACATGTGCTCTGCTACATCTGTGTCCATTCGCAGGAGAACCCTTACGTGATGCTACGACCGAACCACCAGGAGATGGAAGGGAACGAGCGCTATGAGGGCTTCTGTGTGGACATGCTGAAGGAGCTGGCGGACATCTTGAAGTTCAAGTACTGTATCAATCTGGTGGGGGACGGGGTGTACGGGGTATCTGGGACCAACGGTACCTGGACGGGCATGGTGGGAGAGCTCATCTCAAGGGTAAGGGCAACAGTTTCCTGTAGTAAACAGGATTTTTTTTGACCATATGACTTGACCAGGAAAAACTCTGGGCACTTCCATCGCCACCCATCTACCTACCATTTATCCCCTTCTACCACTTCACAGCATAATGCCACTCGAACTATAGACTAATTCATCAGCCCTTTAATCAAATGTTATTCATGAATTTACAGCCATTACTGCCAAATCACCCCTAACAAACCAATAACATCCTACAAACATCCAGTGGCCCTCTCAAGCACAGGTTATACAACTGATTTGACACCGTGGATGTGATACAACTAATACTGTATGTTCATGATACAATGGAGAGTTTGTCATCACAGAAATGTGTCCACAACCATTGTGCGCTGTCGCCGCAATGCTTGTGTACTTATTTTTGACAGAAAAGCTCTCTGTTGTATTACAACCGTTATGCCAAATACATGGCATGAGTTGTATAACTTTAGTGTGTATGGGGCCTATATGTGGGTATTATGTGTGCAGGCATAGTGTGTCTCCGTAGACTCCAGGGTCAAAATATTTAATCTGATATGTGATAGGCTGAGTTTCTCGTAGTAAAACATGTCCCCAGTGATGTGATCCAGAAAAGTAGTGCCCAAAGCTATTGATTGATGTTTTCACATTGAGAGCATCCTATAGTAAGGGGATGTAACCATGCAGAGATGTGAGGATGATGATGAGGAGGAGAAGAAAAGATAAAAGATGGAGGAGGAGGAAGAGGAAGAGAACAAGGATGTACAGGAGGTGCAGGGCTGTTAATTAGTCCAGATAATGCCTGAAACAGATGACACAGAGTCTTGGGTCTGCATCCCAAACGGCGCCCAATTCCCTTTATAGTGCACTACTTTTGACCATGGTGCCATTTGGGATGCAGCCATGGCTGTGTTCTGTTCACCCTTCAAACTCGGATACAGCTCATCTGTCCTAATGAATCTCAATTAGCCCCAGTCACCCTTGAGCAAACACTCACAACACAGACATGTCTTTAAAAGGGCCCAGCTAACCAGTCTGCTAAACCATCTGAACCATTTTGTTTGTGAATGAAAGGTCTATATTGCTGGTCTTAGAGTGTGGTCGCACTGACCAGTGTTTTTTGTAGATGTTCACGCAGACCGGGGATAGAGTGGAAGGGTTGAGGAGGTGGTGAGGGAGCCCTTAATAAGTTATGTGTCTTAATTCGCTATAGGCTAATGGAAGGCAAAGCCATTAAGGAAATTAAAGGAATGCCTACTCGTATTATTGTCTCCATTTGTCCCCCTGCAAGTTGGTTCTGATTTGGGGACCTTGAGGAGGTCTCAACTTGGTCTAATTGCGCCTTACACAATGCAGACTACAGAGTAGCTGCTACAGAGTACCAAGGAATGTCGGGGAGGGGGAAGGTCGAGGGGAGACAGCGCAGGATGGTGTGGGGTCACTGAGTCCCTGCCTCTGAGCTCCACTCTGGAAAGACCCCCAGACTGGAAAGGAGAGGGTTAGTGGATGACTGGGTTATAGTTGGCGGGGTTAGAAGAGGAGGAAGAGAAGAAGGAAGAGAGATTGTACTGTAGCTAGCCTATAGCGGCTGACTGAATTAACACAGAAAAGCAGAGCGAACGCTGAGAGAAGAGAATGTATGGACAAGCTTTCCACAGGCTTCATTTGCAAGCTGGGGACGGGGGCTTTACTTTAAGTAGCCATAGAGACGGAGGCAAAGTCCTACCGGGAAGATGAAATGCCACGTACAGTGGGGAACCTCTAACTCAATGCATTATTCAGCAGCCGTAGGGACGGCTTTGATTTTCTTTTCCTATCTCGCTTTTTTCCAGGGCACCATCTTATGTTTGAGCGAAAGTGGAAACAAGTGTGGTGGCATGGGGAAAGAATACAACGATGCATTATTTAAAAGCTGACTTTATACCGTGTGCTTTCTCTCTCTCTCCACACACTTTTCAATAGCTGTTAGCTTCCAGTAATCAATATTAATATTCAATAGGTGCATTAATATGGAGTGACTTCTTTCTTTTGTTGAGTTTTTTTGCCGAGATACTTTATGTTGTTGCTTTCGGGCTGGCTGGGAGTTGGCTAAATGCTTGGTTTTGCGCGTTCATTCAGAGTTGTTGTCGGTGAAAACACTGTAAAACGACCACTAAAAAGCCTTCCAGAACTTTCGCCATTGAGCTCTGTTTTTGCTGTTCAAGTTATTCTGGACAGGATTGGTCAACTCCTCCAGGGACCTGTACTCAAACAGAGTGAAGCTCGTGTGAAAAGCCACCACTTCTCTCTCTCTCTCTCTCTCTCTCGCTCTCTCTCTCTCTCTCTCTTTCTGTCTCTCTCTCTCTCTCTCTCTCTCTCTCTCTCTTTCTCGTTCTGTCTCTCTCTCTCTCTTTCTCGTTCTGTCTCTCTCTCTCTTTCTCGTTCTCGTTCTCTCTCTCTCTCTCTCTCTCTTTCTCGTTCTGTCACTCTCTCTCTCTCTCTTTCTCGTTCTGTCTCTCTCTCTCTCTCTCTCCCTCTCTTTCTCGTTCTCTCTCTCTCTCTCTCTCTCTCTCTCTGTGTTCTCAACTGCTGCGCTCAGATCAAGGCAAAGGCATATGATAGCCAGAGTCCCTCATAGGTCCACCTACAGTGAAAGGTGTATGATACCCACCTGACAGGGTACATTACCACATAACAAGACCCAGGGCTAGCCTTGACGCTAAAACCTTCTGCTTGTCTCTCTACAAATTATCTCTGCCTACAGCTATACTCCAGTACTGTCTATATACTGTATCTCAAAGTTCTTCTTCTTGATTGGTCCAAAGTTGTTTGCTAGGCAATTTTATTTAGTGTGTCAACGTGCACTGTGCCAATGATGGCATGGCCCTAACTGATGATGGGTGTGCTATCAGAGCAAAATATTTCCACTGATTCTTTTGAACAGGGCCTTCTAGCCAAGTTAACAGGGGGATACTCACTTGGACCGACACTGTAACCAGGCAGGCTGTAAGCAGGCAGGCTCTCCTCTCATTTAGAGTTGAGCTCTGACAATCCTCTTATTTTCCAACTGCAAAGGACAAAGAGCAGCGAAGGGTTGCACTGGGTCCTGGGGAGATGAAAATCTCTTGCAGATGCACTTTGCAGTGTCGGATGAATACTGGGATCGAGCAGCCACCTTCACAGCCCTACCATGCCGAGTAGCACTGGCTGGCTGGCTGGCTGGCCGGCTCAGCCTAGCTGGCTAACTGGCTGCTGTGTCAAGTGATTTGTCATAACAATCTGCTCTTCGCCAGCTTGAAAAAGACATTGGCACCCTATTCCCTATATAGTGCACTGGATCCTGCTCAGAAGTAGTGCACTACATAGTGAATAGGGTTTCATTTGGGATGTATCCCCCCCCCCCCCCCCCTCTGTTCTACACTCTGTTCTCCCTGGTGCCCTGCATGAGTCAGGTTTCAGACACAAAGCCAATGATGCTACACACTGCTGGCAGACTAGGCGTCACAGACAACAATGGCAGCACAGTAGGAGTGGAATTACACCAGTAGCCTACTTACTATTTCATTTAACTTTCCATGCATTTTCCACCACCACAACCCAACCTTTGTTACTGTAGATGTACCTATCTGTGCATATCTGAATGGGTGGTGTGTGTGTGCGTGTCTATTCCAGAAAGCGGACCTGGCCGTAGCGGGGCTCACCATCACCGCAGAGAGGGAGAAGGTTATCGATTTCTCCAAGCCTTTTATGACTCTGGGAATCAGCATCATGTACCGTGTGCACTTGGTAAGACTAACCTCTGACCTCTCTGACCCCTACAAAACAACCTGGCTGACCCCTGAACCCTACAAACAGCTAGCGACCAATCATCAGCCTCTGTCTGGGAGCCCGTTCAGCCCCTTCTCCTCCTCCCACTACATCCCTCTCCTCTCTCTACCTCTGCCAGAGTAACAGATGGTGTGCTCTGCTCCGTGATATGCGGGTGTGAATCGACCTGATAAATGGACTTCTTTCATTCCCATTCCCACTTCTTCTCTGTTTGTGACTGGGATCTAATTCGCACCAATAATAGCCCTGACCCCTGCGTATAGAACAAGACCCAGGCAACAGTTGTGGAAATTCAATACGATTGTCTCTGTGTTTTAACACCAGCCAACCATTAATCAAAGGCCTTCCCCCAAACCTAAGCTGACACACTGGTCTCTCCGCTGGCCACCGGCCGGATGGAGCCACTTTGGACCAAGCGGCGGTGTGTAAAAACATTAATGTGGCGTCCCGGTAGAGCGTTTACTCACAGCCGCACCTGTCCTCCCTGTCCCCCCCCCCCACCCCCGTCTGCGTCCCTCCCCTTTCCTTGGTGCTAATAGGTGCAGCTGCCAGGAGAAAGGCTCCATTGGACCAACAGTTGGTTGAATGAATCGATAGCAGCAGGTGCAGTGTTAAGTGGGCTGCCATATCACCTCTGCGGCAGGCTGCTGCTGCTACTGCTGACGCGTTGGAACGTGTTCATTGGTGTGTTCCTGCAAGCGGACGCGGCGTGGAGGAGGAAAGGAGAAGCCCGCACACATTGCAGCTCAATATTGACACACACACTCCCACTGTCCTAACCAGGCGGGCACAGACAAGAGGGACAGGGAGGGGGAAGGATAGAGGGATGGGATGAAGAGCATGCGTAAGGTAACTGGCAGAGAGAGATGTGGAGCCTCGACCGCTTAAGGTCAGGAGTGAAGGGCGGAAGAAACTAACTACAAAGAGTGAGAGTCTGCTGCACTGATTTCACTCTTGACTCTCTGTCTATCTGTCTGGAGTCTTTACACAGTACATGTCCCTGGTGTCTCCTTCTCTCTTCATCTCTCTACCCAGGACTCACTCCTTCCCAGCGCCCCTTGGCAATCTCTTAGGTCTCCACAGGATCCAGCGCCGCCATTCAATATTAGAATTTCTGTGACTGCACTTGTTTAGGTTTAATCCACTAGCTATTGATTTCTGATGCTGTGATTTCTACAAGGGCCCCGCTACTTATTTCAGACTTTAATTGAAATTCTCAGCCTGGTCAATAACAATGGAAAATGGAGAAAAATAGAGAAGCCCTTTGAGGTTTAATTACCTGCTGCATGGCTGTAGAATTGGCCTAATACCAGGGCCGGATTACCGAATGGGCATGCAGAGCATGTGCCCCTGGAGGTAGATGTCCCGGGGCCCCAAATGCGTTAGTCTGGCCCTGCCTACTACTGTTTAATCTCTTTCTGTCCACAGTGCACCCCAACTGTGTGTGTGTGTGTGTGTGTGTGTGTGTGTGTGTGTGTGTGTGTGTGTGTGTGTGTGTGTGTGTGTGTGTGTGTGTGTTCTTAATCTCTTTTTGCTTATCTTGATGAACTGGTTTTATAAAGTGTTTTGGGATGGTCCTCTTTTGATTACCCTTCATGTCTCCATGTTGGAGTATACTCCGAGACAGACCACTCCACCAATCTGTACACTTGTTTCATCAAACACCCTTTCTCATAATCCCCTACTTCTATGTTCTGAGCACATCTTTCCACCAGTCCCTCCTTCCTAGTAGTAGTAGTAAAGACAGAAACAGACAGAGAGATCAAAAGAGAGAAATGGAGAGAGAGAGAGAGAAAGAGTATTGAGGGTTGCGTATGGAGATTAGAAACCTAATTAGATCCACAAGTTAATTAGAGGGTTGGTATAGAGGGGAGTGGTGTCACAAGCTGCCCTGTGGGAGTGTGGCACTGGGATCCTGATTGTGTGTGTCTGTCCCCCTCCAATCTCGCCCCAACCTCCATCTTCCCCGCCTGCCCTCTCCCTCTCAGCTTCCCCAGACATCCTGCGAGAGAGAGCACTGAGGGAATCTGGGACGGCAGGCCAATCAGCAGCCCCCCCCCCCCCCTCGCCACATAAACAGAACACCTCCACCTCCGTAGTCACAGAGACCGCAATAACAGCGATGTGAGTGGCGGACCACAAATAGGCATGCATCTCTCAAGGGAGCTGGCGTTTGGAAAAAAAACGGGTTACTCTCCTTCACGCCGTGTGTTTCTGTAGTGCAGTCACACCTCCCTCCCAGGTTGAATGCGTGGGGAATGACAATAAGGGGAGGGAGGAAGATATGTTGGTGAAATCCTTGAACGTGACCTCACTCACTAAAGGCAAAGACAGTACAGTATGAAGATAGGAAGAAACTGCTTCTCCAATAGAAGTCCCCGATCACACTTGTAGGCAATGTCATGTGGACATTGTCATGTGGACATTGGCTAGCTAAGCTCACGCGCAGAAACACGTCATCGGTTCTAACAGTCGTCCCGTTTCGAACTGCACTTGTGCTGGCCGTCAAATCAAAAGGCATGCCATTGATATAAAGTCGTTTTTGACAAAAATGAAAACATGTCAGTTTGTCACTTTCACGAGGTTGGAGTAATAACAAGTTCAACTACTTAAGACATTGGCTCGAATCTTAGGTTGTGCCATTAGATTTTGAGAAATGTAACAACTAAGGATGAAGTTTTCACTTCTCTCATTGGCTTCTCAAACCCCAGCCTGGTCTGCTTCCTAAGCGTTCCCGGAAGTCTCGCGATGTTGCGCCTCTGGGTTTAGAAACTCGGTGCTAAAGGTCTTATATCCCGCCACTTAACACAAAGTGGAGCCCACGGGGAGAGGGGTTTGTATAACGCTTCATTTCTGATTGTTTGGATTTGCTTGTAAAACCAACACGGGCAATGAGGCAGTTGTCACAACCGGCGCCTCCCCCGGTTCTCCATTTGATGGGATGATGATGATAATTACACTCTATAAAGGCTCATGTCCAATAAAGACCTTCCTATCCAGTCAGAGTGCCATGCATGCGTGGATACAGCCATGAATACAGTCAGAGACCTGTTGTACAGTGCAGAGCCCGTAGTCAAGTGGTAACAGTCCTGGGAGAAAAAAAATTGAGCCATTACATATGATAATCCGCTTAATAAATCATAGGCGCATACTTGCATATAACAAGTAATAAACCAGTATACGTGCAGGCTTCAAGTAAAGTTTTACCAAAAAAATACCCGTTGTGCTCGGAGCTGCCTTCACCGGTCGTGATGCCCACCTTGACTACAGATCAGTGAGGATGACTGGCACCTCAGAGAGCTTCCTGACAGCATGAGCGGGCTCTCTCTCCTATTTGAGAAGAAATAAAACCTACCTACCTCCCTCCCTCCCTCCATCACCCAGTACACACACACACACACACAGAATAACATGTTAACAACTTAACCCTTTAACTGGCACACCAAGAAAAAAATATCAGGAAAAGTATTGTTCTGCAAAAGATGTGTATTTAGCCTCAATAGAGGCCATAAATTGCAAATTTTTGTTTGCATGACATAAACTTCGATAAATAATGCATAGCAAACATTAGAGTAAATTCAATTTGTCTTAAAATTTGCATAGACTTTTTACATCATAAAAAGATTATACATTAATTGACTTTATATACATATTTGTGTCAAAATATGAATATTCAAATTCATGTAAATTCACGCATTTACAGTTTATATGTTTAGAATACCAGTAAAATTACATGTACTGAATGATATTGTGAAACATATTGAAGATAACAGGCAGAGAGTAAATAATGATATAGGTGTGAAAGGATTTCTGTATTTGCACAGACGAAGTCTCATAATATTTGTCTATAGTCCAACTCAACTGCCTGGTAGAGCATAAAATTGGAAAACAACAATATCTAAGTATCATTCTTAAATGGTGTTTTAGAGGTCAGCAACATTTTACAACCTTGTCATTTCCCATTGTGCACATAATTAACACAAAAAAATGGTAGTAAATGACGTTCGATTTTGCGCACATTCACTTCCTGGTTTTCAGCCATATTTGAATGGGTGTTTCAGTCCGATAATGAAAACCACATGATCCTTTAACTAAAAGAATATGCCAAACAAAATGAATATGTTTAATTGAATTTAGAAATGGTTGTCAACATTAGCTCAATTGCCCGGTTGAGCTGTTTGTTAAAGGGTTTTAGCACTGCTTTGCTGAGATATCTGGAGGGCCACAGAGAATGAGCTACTGTCACATACAGGACGAGAGGAGAAAATGCTCAGTGGCTTTACACAAGTAAATATAATGGTTGGCCGAGCCATACTTGATAGGAATGCCAAGAGAATACAAACACACTACTATATCACTTCTAAGGTATAACATCATAAAACTATAGTTTGGTCACACAGACCTTCGTTTTGTCAGTCCCTTTGACTCTGGTCTTTCATTTTTGATTCTCCTAGGCAACTGTTTCCATTACTTCAGGTGTGGCTATGTTTTTGTTCTTATGTACCAACGTTACTTCTTGAAAGTTGAGCTCACTTCATAGTGTTATTGTATATCACACAGCCCAATGCCCTCTCTACCTCCTTAAACATTCATATCACAGTAGAGATTAGTGAACAACATGTCCCATCTCGCTTTCTCTTCCTCTCTCTCTCTACCTCTTCCTCTCATGATCTCCCTCCCCCTCTCTCGCTCTCGCTCTCTCTCTCTCTCTCTCTCTCTCTCTCTCTCTCCATCCATCTCTCTCTCTCTCTCTCTCTCTCTCTCCATCCATCCCTCTCTCTCTCTCTCTCTCTGATCTTTTCACTACACCATCTGCTGGTGTTGTGCTGATTCCTCAACAGCTCTGCTCTTTCGTAATGGCCTCTTAGTGGCAACTAAACAGGGAATTAAATGGAGTAAGCGCTGTAAACAAAACGCTCACTTCACTTGGCACCAGATTGGATCGCGTCAGCACAACCCTCACCTAGTTACTTTTTGCCGTGTGGTTTCTTATTCTGCAGGAGTTGTCACTGCATTGCGCTGTTATAGGCATGCCGTTTTACTGTACGTCCTGCCTTTGTAACGGAGGTGGTTTACAATGCCTCGGCGTTAACTCAGTGGGCTAAGACAGTCTTGTCTTAGGAGACCCGGGTTTGAACCTGGCGGTCACATCCTCGAAGAAGATTCACACACACTACCCTTTCTCGTTTCAAGACTCTCTCTGACACTATAATGGCCTCTGACCAGTTTGAGTACCATTACAGAGTCCCTTATCAGAGAATACATTGATGCTGGCACCATAAATGGATAATTTTCAGAAGGCAGGCCACCATCAGCTGGTAGCATTAGGCTCTTCAGACAGTCCTAATTCTCCCTACTCTAATTAGAAATCTCCAGCTCCACTCCTATGTTGCTCAATTACACTAATATGGGAGTGATTACAGACACATTACTGAATATCCGGCCTCATCCAGGCCTAATTACGCATTAATTCATCATTTAGAATGGTTTATGACCTTTAAATCCTATCCGCTCGCCGCACACAAAATATATTTTTTTTTGGGGGGGGGGGGCATTTGTATTGGATGTATGTTGTATGGCTTATTATCAAGGGGATTGTCGTTTTGGTGAATTGATGATGCATGTTGCATAACAAATGTGGCCTCACTGTGTTAAGAATATGTCATAAGAATAGGCCTGCTCTTACAATAAGCTGTTTGATCACTTCAAGTTAATCCGATAACCTACATAGCTGTGCTGTTGCCCCTAAAAACACCAGGTCCTTCCTTACAGTTCTTGTCTTTGATGGACTGGACTGCTTTGAGTTTCTCCATCTCCATTGAAGATAATGTAATTGCCCCTAGCTACTGCGCTGGCCTTCTGCGGTCAATTTCAACCATGCATTTTCCCACAGCTCTATTTCAGACGTAATTGGTTTCATTTTGTGGACAATGGCCATCGGTGCTAGATAATTAAGCAGTATGAATTAGCTCTATACAAAACTCAGGCTGATAAATCTCCCAGTAGTAAATCTAGACCTGAGGCATATAGCTCCATGTCTCGGAGTCTCAGTCCGAGAAAACACAGGAACCCTTGGTCACACAGATGTATTGGTTTAGGGTGTATCTGTGTATATGTAATGCAGCTAACCACCTCTCTCTCTCTCTCTCTCTCTCTCTCTCTCTCTCTCTCTCCGTGTGTGTGGGTGTGTTGTAGGGGCGCAGACCTGGCTACTTCTCCTTCCTAGACCCTTTCTCCCCTGGGGTGTGGCTCTTCATGCTGCTAGCCTACCTGGCAGTCAGCTGTGTGCTTTTTCTGGTTGCCAGGTGCGTTCTCCAACTCCTCTCAGCTCCACATTGACATCTGCTGGTGCTTTGGAGGAACTGACGTGTCATATACAGTACAACTCTGTGTGTTCCGTCCCAATCGTCTCTCCTTTCTCCCGAGTTGTGCACTTGTTCATGGATTTGAAAGGAAATTACTGGTATATGGGAATTCCCTATAGCCCATGGAGTAGTGAACGAGTGCACACTTCAGGAGGAAGGAGAGATTATTTGGGTAGCAGGCAACAACCCCTTGATGTCATAATGTATGTATGTATTTATTGTGTAAATAAGTCATTCCATTTCTGTGAAAAAAGAGTGTGGGGGGGACACCTTTCTCAAGTTGATGGAAGTGGAACCATCTTGATTACATGTTGATGTCATGTGACTGTACCTGAAAGAAACATTTGGTACATTTAAAAAGCAACAATACAAGAAAACAACCTCCCACTGAAAAGTGACAGCGACACAACAGCTGTAATGAGACACTCTGAGAGGAGGGGTTGCCAAAGGTCAATTATTCTTTACTCGTTTGTATGTTGAAGGAAGCTAAATACAGTGTTACCCTTGTACCGCTCTGCATTATGTTTTCCCCTTGAAGATTTGCCTGTGGTCGAAGCATGCATTAAATTAATGACAGGTTTTTAGAACTTGGATCATCCTACAAACACGGTAATATACCGGAAGCTGTCATGGCAGCTCAATGCTGCATATTTAGTAGCTTATAAGGCTGCTTTCACTCACAGCAGACAGAAGCAGGTGTATGGGAGTGTATACCAGCTGACCCAGGGGGACTGAAAACCACGTTACACCACCTCATGGGATTCAAGATTACTTTGTGCTTCGCTGACTGTTTCAGTTGTTGTTTCCCCCCCCCCTCTAATTTCTCTCACTGTGTGCCTGCGTTCATGTCTGTGTGTCTGCGTGTCTGTTTAGACTCACCCCCTACGAGTGGTACAATCCCCACCCCTGCTTGAAGGGGCGCTGTAACCTCCTCATCAACCAATACTCGCTGGGCAACAGTTTCTGGTTCCCCGTGGGGGGGTTCATGCAGCAGGGGTCCACCATCGCCCCCCGCGCCCTCTCCACGCGCTGCGTCAGTGGAGTATGGTGAGTACAATAAAAAATGATTCTCACATTCTCCTTCCCAGCACAGTTCCAGCAACTATGGTGGATGTATAACCAAGGTACCGCTCGGTTTGGCGCAGTAGTGTGGAAAAGGGTAATAGTGTACTCATTCAGTCACACTTAGACACTTGTATGCATACTGCATGTGTATCCGTCTCGAAACTTCCACACTATCTTGCAGACCTGAACCGTACTTGTAGCCCGTGGCCTTGACCTCTCTACTGCGGTTTCAGGGATATCAAAGTAACATTTTGATCATGTAATTTGTGTGCCGGTGCTCCAATTAGCCTGCCATCTTGGCCCTGAGTATTTCCTATTCAGGTCACGTGGTCATGGAAAACGCAGAGTCTGATACTATACCTGATACCGTGCCGCCGAGGTAGTCTGTGTGTGAGTCTATACCTGGTAAGCTATAAAAACAAAGAGTAGCACACTGTATATGAATAACCTCACATTCATTTATTGGGTAAGAAAACACCAACGTTTCAGCGTCACTGTGCCATCTTCAGGGTGACAGAAGGCACAGTATACCTGGTAGACACTGAGGTTGTCTGTGTGAGTCTATAGCTGATACTCTACCTCTGAGGTAGTCTGTGTGAGTCTATAGCTGATACTCTACCTCTGAGGTAGTCTGTGTGAGTCTATAGCTGATACTGTACCTCTGAGGTAGTCTGTGTGAGTCTATAGCTGATACTGTACCTCTGAGGTAGTCTGTGTGAGTCTATAGCTGATACTCTACCTCTGAGGTAGTCTGTGTGAGTCTATACCTGATACTGTACCTCTGAGGTAGTCTGTGTGAGTCTCTAGCTGATACTGTACCTCTGAGGTAGTCTGTGTGAGTCTATAGCTGATCATGTACCTCTGAGGTAGTCTGTATGAGTCTATAGCTGATACTGTACCTCTGAGGTAGTCTGTGTGAGTCTATAGCTGATACTGTACTTCTGAGGTAGTCTGTGTGAGTCTATAGCTGATACTGTACCTCTGAGGTAGTCTGTGTGAGTCTATACCTGATACAGTACCTCTGAGGTTGTCTGTGTGAGTCTCTAGCTGATACTCCACCTCTGAGGTAGTCTGTGTGAGTCTATAGCTGATACTGTGCCTCTGAGGTAGTCTGTGTGAGTCTATAGCTGATACTGTACCTCTGTGGTAGTCTGTGTGAGTCTATAGCTGATACTGTACCTCTGAGGTGGTCCCAGTCGGTACGTCTGACTGCTGCTCCCGCTGTCCCTCCAGGTGGGCGTTCACCCTGATCATCATCTCGTCCTACACGGCCAACCTGGCTGCCTTCCTCACTGTCCAGAGGATGGAGGTGCCCATCGAGTCAGTGGACGACCTGGCTGACCAGACGGCCATCGAGTACGGCACCATGCACGGGGGCTCCACCATGACCTTCTTCCAGGTGAAGGGCACACACACATGGACACACACACACGGCCCCCTCCACCATAATAGATGACCTGTCACTGATCTTATCTTAGACCCTGTCACCTCACTGTCTGTCCCCCTCTCCGTCTCCACTGACCATGACTTATCTGTTTCCTGTCTGATTGTCAATATCCTCTTCCCCCTGAAGGAAAGCTCAGTGCTGCACCTGGAGAGATAGGCAGTGTGGGTCAGCCACTGACTTTCCCTGTCTGTCTATGTAGTTGGCCACAAAGCAGGGTTTCACCTGTCAAAGAGAAAGAGAGAGGGGGAGAGAACGACAGAGAGAGACGGAGAAAGACAGAGAGAGGGACCAAGAGAGAAAGACAGAGACAAAGACAGAAAGAGAGAGGGAGAATCAGAGAGAGAGGGAGCTCATCTCTCTCCTTTAGATTCCTATGAGATTCCAGAGCTCAAAGCATGCCCTCAGCCCTCAGATCAGACCATATTGGGCTCCCAGTGGCACAGCAGTCTAAGGTACTGCATGTCAGTGCAAGAGGTGTCACTATAGTACCTGGTTTGAATCCAGGCTGTATCACATCCGGCTGTGATTGGCAGTCCCATAACAGCGGAGCACAATTGGCCCAGCATCATCCGGACTTGGCCGGAGTAGGCCGTCATTGTAAATAAGTGACTATTTAGACGACTTGCCTAGTTAAATAAAGGTTCAATAAAAAATGTAGCAATTGAAATCTGACCGTGCTTCTATGACATGTCCCCCTATATCATAGAACTCGCGCTACCAGACGTACCAGCGCATGTGGAATTTCATGCACTCCAAGCAGCCCAGTGTGTTTGTGAAGAGCACGGAGGAGGGCATCGCCCGCGTGGTCAACTCCAACTATGCCTACCTGCTAGAGAGCACCATGAACGAGTACTACCGGCAGCGCAACTGTAACCTCACCCAGATAGGAGGTTTGCTGGACACCAAGGGCTATGGCATCGGCATGCCAGTGGGTAAGTGGTGGGAAGGGGATGGAGGAAAAGGAGGGGTGGGTGGGCAGGAGGAGAGAGTATCAATTGTAACCTCACCCGGATAGGCCTGTTGGATACATCGGCATCGCAGTGGGTAAGAGAAGAGACATCATTTACACGACGCTAACTGTAGCGGGCATCTTTTTGCCAAATGTATGGGTTTTCTCTGTTCGCTGTCCTTAGTGCAGTGTTTATGAAAAGGAAATGCTGTCACTACCTCGGTTTCAAAGTCCATGAAAAGTGGAGCAAACTGGAATGAGTGAAATTATTTAAAGCCACTCTTGGTGTGGACTGGAGTTTGCTTGAATAATCTATATTTCATTGTTCAAAGTCAAACCAACAAATGCGTTGGTCTTTGTCTTTGAAAAGTGTTACCCAAACCGTTCCCCAGAAACCCCTAGCCTAGAAACACTGCCTCAGAATACAGTGTCATAGGTCATAGGAAGGTTACAAATCATAGGTCATAGGAAGATTACGTTTACGCACTCACATATATAGACTAGCACTTGTAAACTGCACTCATCATAATGCATAAAAACACATGCTACAGGAAACTTTCCAGGAATTTAACTATATGTTCACTCATTGACGAGATGGTCTTTGCAGGGCTGTGACCCTCTGTGCATTCGGCTGTTCCTCCTCAGGGTCAGTGTACCGGGATGAGTTTGACCTTGCCATCCTCAAGCTGCAAGAAGACAACCGTCTAGAGATCCTGAAGAGGAAATGGTGGGATGGTGGCAAGTGTCCAAAGGAGGAGGATCACCGTGCCAAAGGTGCCTTCACCCCTCCATCTTTCATTCTCTCTCTAGCCATCCATCCTTCCCCCTTGTCCTCCCCCTTTCATCTTACTCACCCTATTTAGACTGGTTAAGTGTCAGGGTCACTGTGATGCTGACTATGGTGTGTGGGCGTGTGTGCGTACGTGCGTGCTTAAATCCCAGCCCCTCGTGGCACGCTTGGACAGACTCGGGTGTAGGAGCAAGGTGGTGGTGCTGATATTTGGCAGTCACGTACACAGGATTGCAGTGCGTGGCCTCCAGATTGTGGGCCTGACAAAAACTAGGGCACAGCAATTGGCTAGGTACTGCTTTGTTTCAGCTGTCGTGGGCAGCCTCACTGTCTGGAGGAGGTGCTTTCTGTACCATTGAGTGCCATGCATACAGGGACCTTTGAAATGTTTGGATCCATTTTTTGTAAATTTGATTGATGGATTCAAATAAAGTGTGTATGTGTGTGTGGGGTCGTGGGCATGGGCATGTGTGTGTATATACAGTGCATTCGGGAAAGTATTCAAGAGCCCTTGACTTTTTCAACAGTTTGTTACGTTACAGCCTTATTCTTAAATAGATTAAATAGTTTTTTTCCTCCGCTCAATCTACACACAATAGCCCATAATGACAAAGCAAAACAAAAAAAATGAAATATCACATTTACATACAATACCAGTCAAAATTTTGGACACACCTACCCATTTAAGGATTTTTCTTTGTTTTTACTTTTTTCTAAATTTCAGAATAATAGTGAAGACATCAAAACTATGAAATAACAAATATGGAATCATGTAGTAACCAAAAAAGTGTTAAACCAATCAAAATATATTTTAGATTTTTGATTCCTCAAAGTAGCCACCCTTTGCCTTGATGACAGCTTTGTACACTCTTGGCATTCTCTCAACCAGCTTCACCTGGAGTGCTTTTCCAACAGTCTCGAAGGAGTTCCCACATATGCTGAGCACTTGTTGGCTGCTTTTCCTTCACTCTGCAGTCCAACTCATCCCAAACCATCTCAATTGGGTCGAGGTCAGGTGATTGTAGAGGCCAGTTCATCTGCTGCAGCACTACATCACTCTTCTTCTTGGTCAAATAGGCCATACACAGCCTGGAGGTGTGTTGGGTTATTGTTCTGTTGAAAAACAAATTATAGTCTTTCAAAGCGCAAACCAGATTGGATGGCATATCACTGCAGAATGCTGTGGTAGCCATGCTGGTTAAGTGAATTCAAATAAATCACCCCCACACCATCACTCCTCCTCCATGCTTCATGGTGGGAACCACACGTGTGGAGATCATTCGTTCACCTACTCTGCGTCTCACAAAGACATGGAGGTTGGAACCAAAAATCTTAAAATTGGACTCATCTGACCAAAGGACAGATTTCCACCGGTCTAATGTCCATTGCTCATGTTTATTGGCATAAGCAAGTATCTTCTTATTATTGGTGTCCTTCAGTAGTTGTTTCTTTGCAGCAATTCAACCATGAAGGCCTGATTCACGCAGTCTCCTCTGAACAGTTGATGTTGAGATGTTACTGTTGCTTGAACTCTGAAGCATTAATTTAGGCTGCCATTTCTGAGGCTGGTAACTCTAATGAACGTATCCTCTGCAGCAGAGGTAACTCTGGGTCTTCCTTTCCTGTGGCGGTCCTCATGAGAGCCAGTTTCAACATAGTGCTTGATGGTTTTTGCAACTACACTTGAAGAAACTTTCAAAATTCTTGAAATGACTGACCTTCAAGTCTTAAAGTAATGATGGACTGTCATTTCTCTTTGCTTATTTGAGCTGTTCTTGCCATAATATGGACTTGGTATTTTACCAAATAGATTTACCATCTTTTGCATACCACCCCTAACTTGTAACAACACAACTGATTGGCTCAAACACATTAAGAATAAAGAAATACCACAAATTAACTTTTAACAAGGCACAGCTGTTAATTGAAATACATTCCAGGTGTCTACCTCATGAAGCTGGTTGAGAGAATGCCAAGAGTGTGCAAAGCTGTCATCAAGGCAAATGGTGGCTACTTTGAATAATTTGATTTGTTTAACACTTTTGCATTTCTGCCTGATTCCATGTGTTGTTTCATAGTTTTGATGTCTTCACTATTATTTTACAATGTAGAAAATAGTAAAATAAAGAAAAACCCTTGAATGAGTAGGTGTGTCCAAACTTTTGTCTGATACTGTAAGTATGCAGGCCCTTTACTCAGTACTTTGTTGAAGCACCTTTGGCTGTGATTACAGTCCCAAGACTTCTTAGGTATGACGGTCCAAGCTTGGCAAACCTGTATTTGGGGAGTTTCTCCAATTCTCTGCAGATTCTCTCAAGCTCTGTCAGGTTTGATGGGTAGCGTTGCTGCACATCTGGGCCTGATTGGTGGAGTGCTGCAGAGATGGCTGTCCTTCTGGAAGGTTCTCCCATCTCCACAGAGGAACTGTGATACTCTGTCAGAGTGACCATTGGGTTCTTGGTTACCTCCCTGACCAAGCCCATTCTCCCCCGATTGCTCAGTTTGTCCGGGCAGCCAGCTCTAGGAAGAGTCTTGGTGGTTCCAAACTTCTTCCATTTAAGAATGATGAAGGCCACTGTGTTGTTAGGGACCTTCAATGCTGCAGACATGTTTTGGTGCCTCAACACAATCCTGTCTCGGAGCTCTACAGACAATTCCTTTGACCTCATGACTTGGTTTTTGCTCTGACATGCACTGTCAATTGTGGGAACTTATATAGACAGGTGTGATGCCTTTCCAAATAATGTCCAATCAATTAAATTTACCACAGGTGGACTCCAAGTTGTAGAAACATTTCAGGGATGATCAATGGAAACAGAATGCACCAGAGCTCAGTTTCGGGTCTCATAGCAAAGGGACTGAATACTTATCTAAATAAGGTATTTCTGGTTTTTATTTTTTTGAATCTCTTTCCCTCTCTCTTTCTTTCTTTCTTTCTTTCTCTCTGTCTCTCGCCCTCGCTCTCTCCCTCTCTCTCTCCCTCCCTCCCAGGACTAGGCATGGAAAACATAGGCGGTATCTTCGTGGTGCTGGTGTGCGGTCTCCTGGTGGCCATCTTCATGGCGGTGCTGGAGTTTATGTGGTTTCTGCGGCAGATGCCCGGAACAGAGGTGAGAGAGGGCTATTTTACCTGCATCTGCTTTGTCTCCCTCTCCCCGCCCTGATGCGCTCTTCTCCCAGACCCAGCTCAACTCCAGAAGCAGCAAGCCCCATGAGCCCCACTATGCTGCCTCACACAGGTTGAAGCACATAGCTTCCTATCCCTGCCAGCCCCTTGCCAAGTGTGCGCCATTCCTTTCATTTGCCTCTGAGACCTCTGCCAAAGATAATACCTCACATACACTATCTATCTGCATGCCTTTATGTAGTAGACCTCAGCTGTCTCCACTGGTAGTGAATGTGACTGTAAATGCTGTGCTTTTATTCTTGAACAACCTCAAATCAGCCCGCTTTGAATTCATTTTTGAACAAGACGTTGTTTCATGGTTTGGAAATGATTTAATTTCAGTTTCTGCTGTATTTTTCTGTGATGTTTTTCTTTACGAAATATGACTGTTTTCAATTGTTCCCGATACAACACTGTGATATAAAAAATATATATCTAAATAAACCAGCCTGTGTACAGAAAAGCCCATGCCACCTGACTTATTTTTTGGGGGGACTAGGAAACAATCAAATTAGTGTGTGTGCACACAAGCTATCTATCTATCTAAGTGTGTATCTGGAATGGCTTGTTTGATTTTTGTCAGTTATAATGGCATGGCTCATGGCCCACGCAATGCCTCTGTAAGCTTGTTCCCTTCTATTACATTGCACAAAGGGAGATGCCATGGCCAAAACAGTTAGAAATATGTACTGTGTGACTACAGCTAACTGTGATGTGTGGATTATCATGCCTGTTCTCCTCGCCCTGTCTTTGTCTAGTCCACACTGACACTGTGTGATATCATTGGGAGAGGAAGACAGAGAGGAGACGGGCAAACCAGCACAGACATTTAACGCAATAAGGAAAATGCAGGGCAGGGATTTGTCTTATGTTACGAGGATGAGAATGGCAAAATGTATAATGTAACCAGTATTTCACAATAATTTCATATAATATATAAGAATGCGAAAGGAAAACACTACATGACCAAAAGTATGTGGACACCTGCTCGTCGAACATCTCTCTCCAAAATCGTGGGCATTAATATGGAGTTGGTCCCCACTTTGCAGCTATAACAGCCTCCACTCTTCTGGGAAGGCTTTCCACTAGATGTTGGAACATTGCTGCAGGGACTTTCTTTCATTCAGCCACGAGCATTAGTGAGGTTGGGCACTGATGTTGTGTGATTAGGCCCGCAGTCGGCGTTCCAATTCATCCCAAAGGTGTTCGATGGGGTTGAGGTCAGGGCTCTGTGCAGGCCAGTCAAGTTCTTCCACTCCAATCTCGACAAATTATTTCTTTACGGATCTCGCTTTATGTTCGGTGGCATTGTCATGCTGAAACAGGAAAGGGCCTTCCCCAAACTGTTCCCAAAAAGTTGGCAGCACAGAATCTTCTAGAATTTCATTGTATGCTGTAGCGTTAAGATTTCCCTTCATGGAACTAAGGGGCATAGCCCAACGTATGAAAAGCAGGCCCAGACCATTATTCCTCCTCCACCAAACTTTACAGTCGGCATTATGCATTGGCGTTCTCCTGGCATCCGCCAAACCTGGATTTGTCCGTCGGACTGCCAGATGGTGAAGAGTGATTCATGACTTGGCTTTACACTACTCCAGCCGACACTTGGCATTGCACATGGTGATCTTAGTCTTGCGTGCGGCTGCTCGGCCATGGAAACCTATTTCATGAAGCTCCCGACGAACAGTTATTGTGCTGTCTGTGCTTCCAGAGGCAATCTGGAACTCGGCAGTGAGTGTTGCAACCAAGGACAGACGATTCTTACGCACTACATGCTTCAGCACTCGGCGGTCCCGTTCTGTGAGCTTGTGTGGCCTACCACTTCGCAGCTGCTCCTAGATGTTTCCACTTCACAATAACAGCACATACAGTTGACAGGGGTAGCTCTAGCAGGGCATACATTTGACGTACTGACTTGGAAAGGTGGCATCCTATGACAGTGCCACGTTAAAAGTCACTGAGCGCTTCAGTAAGGCCATTCTACTGCCAATGTTTGTCTATGGAGATTACATGTCTGTGGATGAAATTGCCAAATCCACTAATTTGAATGTGTGTCCACATACTTTTGAATATACAGTGGCTTGCGAAAGTATTCACCCCGTTGCCATTTTTTTAATTTTGTTGCCTTACAACCTGGAATTAAATTTGATTTTTGGGGGGTTTCTATCATTTGATATACACAACATGCCTACCACTCTGAAGATGCAAAATATTTTTTATTGTGAAACAAACAACAAATAAGACAAAAAAAACAGAACTTGAGAGTGCATAACTATTCACCCCCCAAAAGTCAATACTTTGTAGAGCCACATTTTGCAGCAATTACAGCTGCAAGTTTCTTGGGGTATGTCTCTATAAGCTTGGAACATCTAGCCATTGGGATTTCTGCCGATTCTTCAAGGCAAATCTGCTCCTTCAAGTTGGATGGGTTCCACTGGTGTACAGCAATATTTAAGTCATACCACAGATACTCAATTGGATTGAGGTCTGGGCTTTGAATGGGCCATTCCAAGACATTTAAATGTTTCCCCTTAAACCACTCGAGTGTTGCTTTAGCAGTATGCTTAGGGTCATTGTCCTGCTTGAAGGTGATCCTCCATCTCAGTCTCAAATCTCTGGAAGACTGAAACAGGTTTCCCTCAAGAATTTCCTTGTATTTAATGCCATCCATCATTCCTTCAATTCTGACCGGTTTCTAAGTCGCTGCTAATGAAAAAACATCCCCACAGCATGATGCTGCCACCACCATGCTTAACTGTGGGGATAGTGTTCTCGGGGTGATGAGAGTTCTCGGGGTGATGAGAGTTGTTGGGTTTGCGTCAGAAATAGCAATTTCCTTGATGGCCAAAAAGCTACATTTTTGTCTCATCTAACCAGAGTACCTTCTTCCATATGTTTGGGGAGTCTCCCACATGCCTTTTGGCGAACACCAAACATGTTCGCCAAAAGCAATGGCTTTTCTCCTGCCACTCTTCCGTAAAGCCCAGCTCTGTGTAGTGTACGGCTTAAAGTGGTCCTGTGGACAGATACTCCAATCTCCCCTGTGAAGCTTTGCAGCTACTTCAGAGTTGTCTTTGGTCTCTTTGTTGCCTCTCTGATTAATGCCCTCCTTGCCTGGTTCGTGAGTTTTGGTGGGCGGCCCTCTTGGCAGGTTTGTTGTTGAGCCATATTCTTTCCATTTTTTAATAATGGATTTAATGGTGCTCCGTGGGATGTTCAAAGTTTCTGATCTTTTTTTATAACCCAACCCTGATCTTTGTCCCTGACCTGTTTGGAGAACATTATATTCATGGTGCCGCTTGCTTGGTGGTGCCCCTTGCTTTGTGGTGTTGCAGACTCTGGGGCCTTTCAGAACAGGTTTATATTTTCTGAGATCATGTGACAGATCATGTGACAGATTGCACACAGGTGGACTTAATTTAGCTAATTGTGTGACTTCCGAAGGTAATTGGTTGCACCAGATGTTATTTAGGGGCTTCATAGCAAAAGGGGCTGAATACATATGCACCCACCACTTTTCTGTTTTTTTATATTTTTTATTTCACTTCACCAATTTGGACTATTTTGTGTATGTCCATTACATGAAATCCAAATAAAAATCCATTTAAATTACAGGTTGTAATGCATCAAAATAGGAAAAACGCTAAGGGGGATTTGGCAATGTCAGTATTTAACCATCAAGTACCATATAGAATGTTGTACAGTTGTCTATTTTTCCTTGAAACCCCTAGGATGTTGTGATATTTTCCCAACAAACTTAATCTTAAGTTCTTTTATACGATATTGTCAGACTTAAATGTCCAGTACATCCCACTCTATCCTATTTGTGCAGCTGTTGTCTGTCCTGCATGGTGTCTGTCAGTCGGAGGACCACTTTGGAAACAAGCGTTTTAATTCATGCTTTCAAGTGATATCGTCTGGGTCCACATTGTACATTTTGTTGTATTATGTCTATTACCCAAAATACTTTTTTTTTTTTTAATTCAGCCTGCCCGTCAGTCTCTGATCTTGCAGTGTGTCAGTGAGATCTCCCGGCCTCTCTCTCCCTGTGTGTGTTGCAGCTGTCGGTGTGTGAGGAGATGCTCCGGGAGCTCCAGGGGATCGTCCTGTGCCGGGACAGCCTACAGCTGAGGCGTCGGCGGGGGACGACCATGCTCCGTCCTCGCCCCCTACCCCTGGAGGAGCGCCGGGCGCGGGCTGCTGCTGTCAGCTTGAGCAATGGCAAGCTGTGTGGCGCTGCCGCCGGCCTGCCCCTCTCCGAGCCCTTCTCCCACAGACTGGCGCAGGAGGCAGCTCTGGTGGCGCGGGGCTGCAGCCACATCCGCATCTGCCCCGAGTGCCGGCGCTTCCAGGGGCTGCGCGGCGTGCGTCCCGGGGGCGGCCCCAGCCACGGAGCCTCGCCAACTCACAGCGAGGAGAGCATAGAGTGGGAGAAAGCAACCAACAGTAGCGAACCCGAATAACAAGGAAGCACCCCCTTGACCTAGACAACCCCTTTACCTACCTAGACCACCACACACCCACTGTACTACTGTACCCAGTAGGCACCCCTCCACAGGGGCAACAGGGAGCATCATGGGAAGGTCATGTGGTACTGTGACAGGAGCTGCTTTGGTCCTGGTGCGTTTGATGTTGGAGGACAGCGGCTGGGGCGATGGCTTTGGCTGTGGATATTTTGAGCGCGTCCCCCGTGGAAGGGATCTTTGAGCTCTGGAATGATGCCCTGGGCTTAGAGATGGAACTGCCATTGGACATATCCATAGAGACTACCAGAGGAAGTCCGTGAGAGGGGACACAACCTCTCTGTATGGGCTGTCTGTCTCGAAGGCCCTATGCCCTGTCTAGGATGTGAAGGACACAGGTTATGGGGCATTTGTACTATGCAGTATTTTCTGTCACTCATTGTGCTAATTGTTGATCTGTTTTTAAATTATTTCTCCTTTTGTTGTGTTCTGGACATTGATCATATTGTTACCATTCTATTGTTCTCTGAGACGATACGATGTTTTCTTTTCCCCAGTGTGTACAGTATTGCCTTTTCAGAGCTACAAACAGAGAACACATAGAAAAAGACGTCCAATGCAGCATCATTCTTTGAATACTTTGTTTTGTGTGTGAAAGTGCCAAAAAATGAAGCTGATCTTGAACGATGGGCATCACGGCCTTGAGACAACGACGACAAAGAGAACCGAAGATAAAAACAAACACAATGACTTGTTTTATAATAGTGATTATATTCTATACAAAAATATGTTTTAGATGTATTTCTGAAAGACCGCAATGCATGTCAGCAAGTGGGATGCTGATGATTGGAGGGGAGAATGAGTTTCCCGTTCAAACAATTTGCCCAGAGACAAAAAGAACCCCAATGTAATCAGAAATAGTCATCATTCATTCCCTTTGCTCATGTGTGGGACCTGTCTCTTGATATTGCCCCCAGATCACGGGTCATTAACACTAGATACCACAACATACCACCATTTTGAGTTTCTTCCCATTGCCCACTGTGGTATACAGTCTCATATGAATCCCATATACTGTAAGTGATTGATATGGGTTCACTATTCCCAATTTGTCCTCTCTATTCCATCTGTTCAACACTCTCTCGTCTTTGTGCTGCGCTATTGCCTTGACATGACCCAGACCCACTCTCTGCGGCGTGCACCATACACTCATGCACACGCGCAGGAATGCACACACTCACACAGGCAGGCACAAAGGCATGCGCGCGCACACACACAGACACTACATACACAGTACACACAGGCAATGCAGATAGTCACACTGCAGAGGTAGTCATACTGAGATGGTGGCACTGGGGAAAAATTCAACACATTCCAGAACCAATTAAAACTGAATGCTCCCGTAAATGTTTTTACAGGAATTTCACTTTGATTTTTAAAGACTCCGCCCCAAATTAAACATTGTCTTACGCTTTCATATGTATGAGGGGTTTGAAGTCTTTCCTGGATCACCATCTGTTTTGTAAATTCTGCAATATGCATTGCAAAAGATTATATGGAGCCTACATTAATGGGAATAATTGGGTATAGGCCTACGGATTTCCCATTGCTTACAAACTTCAATTTTGGGGTAAGCTGTCCCTCTAACCATCAACAGAGACCCTCATTGCAAGATCTGGGTCGTATTAATTAGGCACCAAACTGAACAAAAAGGGGTGAAACGGGGAGGGCCTACTTGAACTTCTCCAATCAGAAACTTAAAATGGAAGTGTTTTCCATCACATGCCCTAATGAATACGACCCTAGTAATGAAATCAAGGCCCGATTTGATTTGTGGAGCAAAGCTGTTCTTTCTCCGTGTGTTCATTCAAGTTGATTTATTCAGTGTACCGTATCGAAAATTCATCGATGTAGCATATAATGTTACTCATTTCCTGGATGTTTTATAAGTTGCTGGTGGTGTCCTTGAGATTTGCTGTTTTGGCTGTGCTTTTCTACTAAATGGACTAAAATGAGTGGGCGACAGTGAACAACTGTGGCCTGTCTGTCAACATTAGGCTTTGATGGATCCGTCTCCTTGACAATGCCCAAGGGGTGTGCCACTCATATGTCAAGAGTGCCTGAAACCAGGCCATCTTGACAAAGTATTTGATTGGAGGCATCCAGGTATGTCAGGTTCATTTGTATTTGTCACATCCAATCTAAAATCTGGATAGACTCTTTCAGCATTTGAATTGAATCCACTAGTTAGTTGATATCATTCATCTCTAAAATTGCTTTTCAAGGCATCTATACAGCGCGGCAGTCAAACATTCCCCATAGTATATGCGTTCTCCTGCCTTAGTGTAGGCGGCTGAAAAACCTAGGCCATACATTTTTACAATTATGATAATGAAACGACTAAGCAGATCGCTTAGGTTGGGTCAATGAGAATCTGAGACTGGAGAAAGAACTGTTGTCTATTTTCATAATGCCTTCATCTATATCTCTTGAGCCAGCAGGCCACAAATGCAAAAGATCTCTTTTAGAACAGTGGTATTCAAACTTTTTCAGCGGGGAATCCATTTTTTCCGCCAGAATGTCTGGGGACCTCGTTTTTTTCCCCCAGAGAATTTCTCGCGACCCGACCTCAAATCTAATGACGCAACCTTAAAATCTGTACATTTAAATTTTTACATCAATAAATAACCTTCAATTCATTGCACTTTCATCTCTTATAAAAAAATAAATAATAAACCAATAAACACATTTACTGAATAAAATTATATTTTCGAATTATCTTTCTCAAAAACATTTCTATATTGTTCCATACAATAATCTGTACACTAAATTGTTTGTTCCTAAAAAAAATCTACATGCTGATTGAGTGTACAAAACATTAGGAACACCTGCTCTTTCCATGACAGACTGTCCAGGTGAATCCAGGTGAAATCTATGATCCCTTATTGATGTCACTTGTTAAATCCACTTCAATCAGTGTGGATGAAGGGGAGGAGACAGGTCAAAGAAGGTTTTTTAAGCCTTGAGACAATTGAGACATGGATTATGTATGTGTGACCTTCAGAGGGTGAATGGGCAAGACAAAAGATTTAAGTGCCTTTGAATGGGGTATGGTAGTAGGTGCCAGGCGCACCGTTTAGTGTTTTAAGAACTGCAACGCTGCTGGGTTTTTCATGCTCAACAGTTTTCAGTGTGTAGCTAGAATGGTCCACCATTAAAAGGACATCCAGCCAACTTGACACAACTGTGAGAAGCATTGGAGTCAACATAGGCCAGCATCCCTGTGGAACGCTTTCGACACATTGTAGTCCATGCCCCAACAAATTGAGGGCAAAAGGGAGTGCAACTCATTATTAGGAAGGTGTTGCTAATGTTTTGTAAAAAAAACATTTTTTTACATTTTACCTACCCCACTGCAGCAACCCCAACTTTGAATACCACTTTTTTTTAAAGGTTCTCTCACTTCAATGCTAGAAAATCACTAGTGAATTAATTTAGTAGCCAATGTCACCACATTCAACAAATATGAAGTATGCCCCATTAAAAGTCCCTCAATAATACCAAATATGGTGTTGTAATTTAACAATTCCTTTACTTGTGGTATGCAGGGCCATTCTATTCCTTAGTTTCATTTTACAAACGAAATCATCATCTGGGATCATCATCTGTTTTCAAAGGATTTGATTTCTTCTCAAATGTCTGTTCATTTTACCACTAGAGACCAGTCCGACATGTTTCCATACAATGTGAATACCCGTAAAATAAATTATGTTTTTTGGTTTACAAGAGGTTTTACCCTGTGAGTGAAGTTGTCCTGGTTTTTGATGTGTAACTATTCTCTGAGAAATGTTTTCTGTACAGTGTGTTTGTTTTCGAGCTTCTATGGATACAGAGAGAGGTGGTAAAGAATAGGCTGTACAGAGCTCATTGTTATATCATACAGAGGCTATAGTGTCAATGCACATAATCCTCTTATGGACCATTGTTGTCATAAGTGTGTAAATACAGAATGCTCAACCAGGGTTTCCCTGTGGAGGTTCCAGGGGCTCTCTATTTCTACAAGCCCTCAGCCTAACCATCAAATTTAACTTGTGGGAACACATCCACACATCCATATACAAGCACATACAACTACAGGCATGATGAGTAATGATACATTCACATATTCAAATTAGCAGGTTTTCTATAATATCTAGTTGTTAGGTCACAGAGATTGCGTCCTAAATGGTACCCTTTTTGCTATTACCTGCTCTGGTCAAAAGTAGTGTGCGCTATGTAGGGAATGGGGTGCCATTTGGGACGCAAACTGAGACAACGTGGGGTCAGCTGGATGAACTCCCGGGTTTAGTGGGATTCTGTGCACCTAACATTTATGCACGAAAACATTCATAGACATTAAATCAAGCCTAGTTGAAATAAGATAGCCAATTACCTTGAAGGCTAAAGGGAGTTGAATTGGAATGAAGAGGAATCGTCATGTAGAAGAAGTAGCACTCAGACTTTCACTGGGAGACCTTGGGTAGGATGGCAGGATTTGGCTGCTATTTTATATGCTTTATTTTCTTATGTTGTCATTTTTATTCCACTATAAATACATTTCTTAAAACATAAACCGCCATTCTGAGGATTTCCTGGTTGTTATGTTGTCTTTATTGAACATTGTAAGGCCATGCAACATTTTAACATGAATGGTGGATACAGTGGCGGTCATAGCCGTTTAAGATGAGGGAGGACGTTTTGTTTTTGCATGAGCATGGCCTGATTTCTATTACAGCATACTGGATGACTTCCATTCATATTCTATTCACCCAGTTCAATGTAGCATCGAGCTACTACATGATACTAAAAATGTTATTTGACCATAATGAGACTATGAGTGATAGTTTACAACGTATTGTAACAGTCAAAAGTTTGGACACACCTACTCATTCAAGGGTTTTTCTTTATTTTTTACTATTCTCTACACTGTAGAATAATAGTGAATACATCAAAACTATGAAATAACACATATGGAATCATGTAGTAACCAAAAAAGTGTCAAACAAAACTACATTTATTTTAGATTCTTCAAAGTAGCCACCTTTTGCCTTGATGACAGCTTTGCACACTCTTGTTATTCTCTCAACCAGCTTCATGAGGTAATCACCTGGAATGGATTTAAATTCATGCGGTTGAGCCAATCAGTTGGGTTGTGACAAGGTAGGGGTGGTATACAGAGGCCCTATTTGGTAAAAGACCAAGTCCAAAAACAGCCCAAATAAGCAAAGACAAACAGTCCATCATTACTTTGAGGCATGAAGGTCAGTCAATCCGGACCATTTCAAGAACTTTGGAAGTTCCTTCAAGTGCAGTCGCAAAAACCATCAAGTGCTATGAGAAAACTGGCTCTCATTAGGGCCGCCACAGAAAAGGAAGACCCAGAGTTACCTCTGCTGCAGAGTTCATTAGAGTTACCAGCCTCAGAAATTGGGATGAATTGGACCACAGAGTGAAGGAAAAGCAACCAACAAGTGCTCAGCATATGTGGGAACTCCTTCAAGACTGTTGGAAAAACATTCCAGGTGAAGCTGGTTGAGGGAATGCCAAGAGTGTGCATCTCATCAAGGCAAAGGGTGTAAACTTTGACGAATATAAAAAATATATACATTTTGATTTAACACTTTTTTGTGTACTACATTATTCCATATGTATTATGTCATAGTTTTGATTTCAAAATAAAGAAAAACCCTTGAATGAGTAGGTGAGTCCAAATTTGAGTTGATAGATCTAGGATGTAATCAAACGAGAGTTTATATTACACAAATTCATGCATGTTTATCCCCATTTCTTTTCGTTTGATTCCGTTTAAGGATTTTTTTTCAACAGAATCAGTGGAATGAATACACCCCTGAACACGGTAAACACAGTTTACTTTCACTCTCCTCCTCTCACCTTTTCTCTTAGTTTGTGGAATCCAATGCACAACACATGAGCAGGCAAAAAAAATCTTTCCAAGCCAAACCATATGAAAACCGCTACACACAGCCTACATTGTTGTCCCTATATTAGCTAAAGTAACGCCATAGTCAGCATAGCTAATGGAAGTAATGCGTTAGTAATCCCGCTACAATCATGCAGAACGTTACAGTCAGTAGTTAACAGTTACACCGGTGGGCCCCAGTGGCAATAAATTAGTCAAACCAAAAGCTTACCTTGCCTTGGAAGAGTACCAGTGTTGTGTTGGATATAGCCAGCTACAGTATATAACATAACATTCCTCTGTTTGACCAGGGTGTTTAAGTCGGCTAAACTAGTTAGCTACATTTGCTAGCTAAGTAAGTGAAACCAAAAATGAGAAAAAAAATTACTCTCTCGCTTCTCCTTCATTTTTGAATAAATTAATAAGTTCAAAACTGTTAAACGGTTGTCTTTCTCTCTATTTGAGTCGACTACTTACCACATTTTATGCACTGTGTAAGTCTTACTGTGTCTATGCAAGGTGAGAACCATGAACCTTCTAGGTTTTATATTGAATTCAATGTACCCAGAGGAGGATGGAAGCTACCTGTCTTCCAGCTACACCATGGTTCTACCCTACAGAGTGCTGTTGAGGCTACTCTAGACATTCATTGCAAAACAGCGTGTTTTAATCAATTATTTGTTGACGTGAATATATTTAGTATAGTTTTATCTAAACATTTAAATTGGACAAAAAAAAAATCTAATTCACTGAGGAAGACAGTCCTCCCCTTCCTCCTCTGAGGAGTCTCCACCGGGTGAATAATATTCCCAGTTATATAGGCAGGTATCCTAGTGGTTAAGAGGGGCTAACCAGAAGCTGGTATGTTGCCAATTCGAATCCGGGGTCTGACAGGACAAATCTGGCGGGAAGGGAGCTGGCAAAAGGGTTGCTGGTATCAAATCAAATTGTATTTGTCACATGCTCCGAATACAAGTGTAGACCTTACAGTGAAATGCGTTCTTACAAGCCCTTAACCAACAATAAAAAATGTAAATAAAAAACAAATAGTTAAAGAGCAACAGTAAAACAACAGTAACAAGCCGATATACAGAGGGTACCTGTACAGAGTCAATATGTGGGGGCACCGGTTAGTCGAGGTATTTGAAATAATATGTACATGTAGGTAGATATGTACATGCATCTGTAAAATATGTACATGCATCTGTAAAATATGTACATGCATCTGTAAAATATGTACATGCATCTGTAAAATATGTACATGCATCTGTAAAAGTTTGTGAGTGTTTTTGGTGACAAGCCAAATTTCTTCAGCCTCCTGAGTTTGAAGACGTGCTGCTGCGCCTTCTTCACCACGCTGTCTGTGTGGGTGGACCATTTCAGTTTGTCCGTGATGTGTACGCAGAGGAACTTAAAACTTTCCACCTTCTCCACTACAGCCCCATCGATGAGAATGGGTGCATGCTCGGTCCTCCTTTTCCTGTAGTCCACAATCATCATCTCCTTTGTCTTGATCATGCTGAGGGAGAGGTTGCTATCCTGGCACCACATGGCCAGGTCTCTGGCCCCCGTGTTGAGGATCAGCGTGGTAGATGTGTTGTTACCTACCCTTACCACCTGGGGGTGGCCCGTCAGGAAGTCCAGGATCCAGTTTTAGAGGGAGGTGTTTAGTCCCAGGGTCCATAGCTTAGTGATGAGCTTTGAGGGCACTATGGTGTTGAACGCTGAGCTGTAGTCAATGAATAGCATTCTCACGTAGGTGTTCCTTTTGTCCAGGTGGGAAAGGGCTGTGTGGAGTGCAATAGAGATTGCATCATCTGTGGATCTGTTGGAGCGGTATGAAAATTGGAGTGGGTCTAGGGTTTCTGGGATAATAGTGTTGTGAGCCATGACCAGCATTTCAAAGCACTTCATGGCTACAGACGTGAGTGCTACGGGTCTGTAGTCATTTAGGCAGGTTACCTAGTGTTTTTGGGCACATGGACTATGGTGGTCTGCTTGAAACATGCTGGTATTACAGACTCAGTAAGGGACAGGTTGAAAATGTCAGTGAAGACACTTGCCAGTTGGTCAGCGCATGCTCGGAGTACACGTCCTGGTAATCCGTCTGGCCCTGCGGCCTTGTGAATGTTTAAAGGTCTTACTCACGTTGGCTACGGAGAGCGTGATCACACAGTCGTCCGGAACAGCTAATACTCTCATGCATGCTTCAGTGTTGCTTGCCTCGAAGCGAGCATAGAAGCACTTTAGCTGCTCTGGCTCAAGTCACTGGGCAGCTCACGGCTGTGCTTCTCTTATAGTATGTTATAGTTTGCAAGTCCTGCCACATCCGACGAGCGTCAGAGCCAGTGTAGTATGATTCGATCTTAGTTCTTTATTGACGCTTTGCCTGTTTGATGGTTAGTCTGAGGGCATAGCGGGATTTCTTATAAGCATCTGGGTTAGAGTCCCGCTCCATGAAAGCTGCAGCTCTACCCTTTAGCTCAGTGCAGATGTTGCCTGTAATGCATGGTGTCTGGTTGGGGTATGTACGTACAGTCACTGTGGGGACGACATCATCGATGCACTTATTGATGAAGCCAGCGACTGATGTGGTGTAGTCCTCAATGCCATCAGGAAGAATCCCGGAACATATTCCAGTCTGTGCTAGCAAAACAGTCCTGTAGCTTAGCATCTGCGTCATCTGACCACTTCTTTATTGACTGAGTCAATGGTGCTTCCTGCTTTAGTGTTTGCTTGTAAGCAGGAATCAGGAGGATAGAATTATGGTCTGATTTGCCAAATGGAGGGCTTTTGTCCGTGTGTGTAGTAATGGTGGTTTAGAGTTTTTTTCCCTCTGGTTGCACATTTAGAAGTTAAGTTAATTAGATTTAAGTTTCCCTGCATTAAAGTCCCCGGCCACTAGCAGCGCCGCCTCTGGATGAGCGTTTTCCTGTATCCATGTTGTCGTTCAGCCACGACTCGTGAAACATAAGATTATACAGTTTTTAATGTTCCGTTGGTAGGATATTCGTGATCGTAGCTCGTCTATTTTGTGATGCAATGATTGTACATTGGCTAATAGGACTGATGGTAGAGGAAGATTACCCACTCGCATTTGGATCCTTACAAGGCACCCCAACCTACGTCCCCGATATCTCCTTCTCTTTCTCCTGCGAATGACGGGGATGAGGGCCTTGTCAGATGTCTGAAGTAAATCCTTTGCGTCAGACTCGTTAAAGACAAAAACTTTGTCCAGTACGAGGTGAGTAATCACTGTCCTGATATCCAGAAGCTCTTTTCGGTCGTAAGAGACGGTGGCAGAAACATTATGTACAAAATAAGTTACAAATAAAGCAAAAAAACACACACACAATAGCACAATTGGTTAAGAGCCCGTAAAAGGGCAGCCATTTCCAGCGGCGCGATTCGTATCAAATCCTAGATGCCATTGCCTGCAATTGTGCCTTTGAGTAAGGCACTTATCCCTCCACAACAACAGCTCCCCGGGTGCCCAGTATGGCAGCCACCTGCACCTCTCCAAAACCGGTATATGTATTTACAGTTTGGCAAAAAAAAAAATAATTCAGCCACCAATTGTGCAAGTTCTCCCACTTAAAAAGATGAGAGAGGCCTGTCATTTTCATCATAGGTACACTTCAACTATGACAGACAAAAGCAGAGAAAAAATCCAGAAAATCACATTGTAGGATTTTTTATGAATTTATTTGCAAATTATGGTGGAAAATAAGTATTTGGTCAATAACAAAAGTTTATCTCAATACTTTGTTATATACCCTTTGTTGGCAATGACAGAGGTCAAACTTTTTATGTAAGTCTTCACAAGGTTTTCACACACTGTTGCTGGTATTTTGGCCCATTCCTCCATGCAGATCTCCTCCAGAGCAGTGATGTTTTGGGGCTGTTGCTGGGCAACACGGACTATCAACTCCCTCCAAAGATTTTCTATGGGGTTGAGATCTGGAGACTGGCTAGGCCACTCCAGGACCTTGAAATGCTTCTTACGAAGCCACTCCTTCGTTGCCCGGGCGGTGTGTTTGGGATCATTATCATGCTGAAAGACCCAGCCACGTTTCATCTTCAATGCCCTTGCTGATGGTAGGCTTTGTTACCTTGGTCCCAGCTCTCTGCATGTCATTCACTAGGTCCCCCCGTGTGGTTCTGGGATTTTTGCTCACCGTTCTTGTGATCATTTTGACCCCACAGGGTGAGATCTTGCGTGGATCCCCAGATCGAGGGAGATTATCAGTGGTCTTGTATGTAAAGCCGGATTTGGATACAAAAAGATTTCCCAAGCTTTAAACATCCCAAGGAGCACTGTGCAAGCGATAATATTGAAATAGAAGGAGTATCAGACCACTGCAAATCTACCAAGACCTGGCCGTCCCTCTAAAATTTCAGCTCATACAAGGAGAAGACTGATCAGAGATGCAGCCAAGAAGCCCATGATCACTCTGGATGAACTGCAGAGATCTACAGCTGAGGTGGGAGACTCTGTCCATAGGACAACAATCAGTCGTATATTGCACAAATCTGGCCTTTATGGAAGAGTGGCAAGAAGAAAGCTATTTCTTAAAGATATCCATAAAAAGTGTAGTTTAAAGTTTGCCACAAGCCACCTGGGAGACACACCAAACATGTGGAAGAAGGTGCTCTGGTCAGATGAAACCAAAATTGAACTTTTTGGCAACAATGCAAAACGTTATGTTTGGCGTAAAAGCAACACAGCTGAACACACCATCCCCACTGTCAAACATGGTTGTGGCAGCATCATGGTTTGGGCCTGCTTTTCTTCAGCAGGGACAGGGAAGATGGTTAAAATTGATGGGAAGATGGATGGAGCCAAATACAGGACCATTCTGGAAGAAAACCTGATAGAGTCTGCAAAAGACCTGAGACTGGGACGGAGATTTGTCTTCCAACAAGACAATGATCCAAAACATAAAGCAAAATCTACAATGGAATGGTTCAAAAATAAACATATCCAGGTGTTAGAATGGCCAAGTCAAAGTCCAGACCTGAATCCAATCGAGAATCTGTGGAAAGAACTGAAAACTGCTGTTCACAAATGCTCTCCATCCAACCTCACTGAGCTCGAGCTGTTTTGCAAGGAGGAATGGGAAAAACTTTCAGTCTCTCGATGTGCAAAACTGATAGAGACATACCCCAAGCGACTTACAGCTGTAATCGCAGCAAAAGGTGGTGCTACAAAGTATTAACTTAAGGGGGCTGAATAATTTTGCACGCCCAATTTTTCAGTTTTTGATTTGTTAAAAAAGTTTGAAATATCCAATAAATGTCGTTCCACTTCATGATTGTGTCCCACTTGTTGTTGATTCTTCACAAAAAAATACAGTTTTATATCTTTATGTTAGAACCCTGAAATGTGGCAAAAGGTCGCAAAGTTCAAGGGGGCCGAATACTTTCGCAAGGCACTGTACTTATTTTCCACCATAATTTGCAAATAAATTCATAAAAAATCCTACAATGTGATTTTCTGGATTTTTTTTCTCATTTTGTCTGTCATAGTTGAAGTGTACCTATGATGAAAATTACAGGCCTCTCATCTTTTTAAGTGGGAGAACTTCCACAATTGGTGGCTGACTAAATACTTTTTTGCCCCACTGTATGTATGTCTTTTGGAGTGGTTGGGTTAAAAGCGTTTTATTTACATTTTGGTTGTACCTTGTGTGCAATTGACCAATAAAGTGATCATAAAATCTTGATCTGAATTGCATTTTCTAAGACTGACAAAGTACAACCTGGGCACCTCGTCATAAAGCGAATAGTAGTGCTGATCTAGGATCATATATAATCTTATTAATTATGATCTAAAAGGCAAAGTAAAGATTCAACAAGTGCAAATGTTGCAACAAAAGGGACACGCAGCTCTTTATTCAAGCTTCTCAAGTACAAGCTTACACTAAATAGTGTGGGGAATTTGAATACAGATCTCTTCCTTAAAGCTAATGAGATGAGGTTTACTACTATGGTTGCAAAGGGAGGGAATATAACTGGAAACTTTCGAGTTACCAGTAAACTACCAGAATTTTGGTATCTTTCAAGAATGTTATGTAATCTATCACAAGACATCTAGTGGCCCTTTTGAGTACTTCAGATTGCCACAGGTGTGTGTAATTATCTCTAGTCCTCTTTCTGGCCTTATCACATGTAAAATTTATTAAATAATTAAAGAATGTGATTTTAAAATAAAACAATATAGCTGTAAAACATTATCCTTAATATATACCATCAACTTACTGAATACCATTGGTGTTTATTTAATATGAGGCTTTCAGCATGAAAAATCCTTTACGCACTTAGTCAAATAAATATGGCAATATTTATTTGTTGTCAATGTTTTGGCATCAAACTGGTGGCAGTTGTGAAAAAAGTCAATAGTTGGACGAGTTGCAGAGGCAATTGAACCCTGGACCAAATCTGAACCATACATAGACGTCTATGTTTGGGCCAAATCAAGGCTGGTCCAAACCATACCAAATCTGAATCAAACATAGAGGTCTATGATTGGTTCAGATTTGGACCATACCAAAAATCAATGTCCGTGGATGTGAAAATCAAGGCCCGGTCTAGACGGCACCCAAAAAACACAGTTGGTCCGGACAGGACCAAAAAAAAGCCATCCAAGAGACATCGGTGTCGGTCCGTGATTACTGGGGTGTAGCCTACCATGTCTACCTGCAATGGCATTTTACAAATGCCCATCCATGTGTTAGGCCCACTGTTTGTAAAACAGGTCGTTGCGTTGGCTTTATTAATCCACAATCCTGTGACTAATCAATTTGGCTATTCAAGATTTTCAAAAATGCACAAATACAAACTTGAAGCCACTGATCATGATAATTTGTTCCATGGAGTGAAACTCCTGGACAGCAGATGTAAGTCGCCTGATTATCCATTCCATAGTGTCCATTTTACTTTGACCTGTCCTGTTTCAGGATATGTTGTTTGTTAACATGTTGGCAATTTTTGTTATTTGATTGGGTGCCATTTAGGTTAGGCTATTTGATCAAAGACACCTGCATGATGTAAAAAGTGTCTGTCTCATTATATATATTTATCTCCAGCCTGTAGGCTACATAAAAGGCCACATACTATTTCTACCATACACTACACTGAACAAAAATGCAAACGTAAATTTTTTTTTTACAGATTTTACTGAGTTACAGTTCATATAAGGAAATCAGTTAATTAAAATAATGTATGGATTTCACATGACACATGACATGGGAATACAGATATGCATCTGTTGGTCACAGATACCTTAAAAAAGTATGGCCGTGGATAAGAAAACCAGTCAGTATCTGGTGTGACCACCATTTGCCTCATGCAGCGCAACACATCTCCTTCGCATAGAGTTGATCAGGCTTTTGATTGTGGCCTGTGGAATGTTGTCCCACTCCTCTTCAATGGTTGTATGAAGTTGCTGGATGTTGGAGGGAACTGGAACACGCTGTTTACACGTCGATCCAGAGCAGCCCAAACATGCTCAATGGATGACATGTCTGGTGAATATGCAGGTCATCGAAGAAGTGGGAAATGTTCAATATCCAGGAATTGTGTACCGGTCCTTCCAACATGGGGCCATGTATTATCATGCTGAAACATGAGGTGATGGCGGTGGATGAATGGCCCGACAATGGTCCAAAAGGATCTTGTCATGGTCTCTCTGCATTCAATTTGCCATTGATAAAATGCCATTGTGTTCGTTGTTCATAGCTTATGCCTGCCCATACCATAAACCCACCTCCACCATGGGACAGTCTGTTCACAAAGTTGACATCACAAAACTGCTCGCCCATACGACTGCCATCTGCCCGGTACAGTTGAAACCTGGATTAATTCGTGAAGAACACACTTCTCTGACGTGCCAGTGGCCATTGAAGGTGAGCATTTCCCCACTGAAGTTGTCACGACGCCAAACTGCAGTCCAAGACCCTGGTGAAGACAACGAGCACACAGATGGAGGTTCCCTGAGACTGTTTCTGACAGTTTGTGCAGAAATTCTTTGCTTGTGACAACCCACAATTTCATCAGCTGTCCTGGTGGCTGGTCTCAGATGATCCCGCAGGGGAAGAAACCAGTTCTTGAGGTCCTGGACTGGCAGGTTACCCGTGGTCTGCGGTTGTGAGGCCGGTTGGACGTACTGCCAAATTCTCTAAAACGACATTGGAGGAAATTAACATTCAATTCTCTGGCAACAGATCTGGTGGACGTTCATGCAGTTAACATGTCAATTGCACTCGCCCTCAAAACGTGAGACATCTGTGGTGGTGTGTTGTATGGCAAAACTGCACATTTTAGAGTGTCCTTTTATTGTCCTCAGCACAAGGTGCACCTGTGTAAAGATCATGCTGTTTAATCAGCTTCTTGATATGCCACACCTGTCACATGGATGGATTATCTTGATAAACACAAACAGGGATGTAAACAAATTTGTGCACATTTTAGAGAAATAAGCTTCTGTGGATATGGAACATTTCTAGGATCTTTTAATTCAGCTCATGGAACATGGGACCAACACTTTACATGTTGCATTTATATTTTTGTTTAGTATATATCTGCTACATGATTTGTGTTAGATAATTTTTTGACAGAACGCTGGTGGAGCATGCCAGAAATGTGTCTCTCCAACAAGTACCCTGGAGAGGCATGCTGGAAATGAACAAACACAATATTTTGCATGCCTGACTTGGACAAAGTGCGAACTGCTTATCACAGGGTGGCATCAGAGCTACCATAAAAAAAAAACATATGCCACTGCTTAAGAGCATATGCCACTGGTTTTGGGCATAATTATTTAAGGTTTAATATGTTGTTGGAGGTGCGTCTTGGTCAGATTAGCTCAGAAAATACCACCCTCTTCAATCTGCCACCATAGGCACCCGCTTAATCCTGCCTAATGAGCGGCCGGGCTTGGGCTTCAGAGTATTTATCAACTACAAGGTCAAATGGAGTCATGATCAGATTTGCCAAAGGGAGGGTCGGGGAGGTCCTTGTAGGTATCCCGGAAGTTGTAGTTGTAGCGGTCACGTGTTTTAGCACCACGATTACTGCAGTCAATATGTTGATAGAACTTCGGTAACGTTTTCCTCAAATGTGCTTTGTTAAAATCCACCACTACAATAAATGCGGACTCAAGATATGTAGTTTCCAGTTTTCATAAAGACCAGTAAAGTTATTTGAGGGCCGTCGTGGTATCGGCTTGAGGGAGAATATACACGGCTGTGACTATAACTGAAGATAATTCTCTTGGGAGGTAATAAGGTCGGCATTCGATTGTGAGGTATTCTATGTCGGGTAAACAAAAGGACTTGAGTTCCTGTATGTTATCACAATCACACTATGAGTAGCTAATCATGAAACACACACACCCACCTTTCTTCTTTCCAGAGAGATATTTATTCCTGTCTGCGCATTGAACTGAGAACCCAACTGGCTATACGGACTCAGACAGTATATCCCGAGAGAGCCATGTTTCTGTGAAACAGAGTATGTTACAATCCCTGATGTCTCTCTGGAAGGAAATCCTCGCTCTCAGCTCGTCAACTTTATTATCCAGAGACTGAACATTAGCGAGTAATATACTTGGAAGCGATGGGTGGTGTGTGTGCCTCCTGAATCGGACTAGAAGTCCACTCCGAGTACCTCTACTGCACCGGCGATGTTTTGGGTCAGCCTCTGGAATCAGTTGCCCTGGGGGGTACGAACAAAGGATCCGATTCGGGAAAGTCAGATTCCTGGTCATAATGCTGGTAATGCTGGTGAGTTACCGCCACTCTGATATCCGAAAGTTCTTCCCGACAGTATATAATAACACAAAAGAAATTCTGGCCTAATAATCCAAGAAATAACACATAAAAAAAATGAAATACTGCAAAGTTGCCTAGGGGCTAGAAGCTCGGCTCCCCTCTCTATTGGCGCCATTCTCTAGCAATGTATCCCTATGGTGTACATTCCTGAATATAAAAAAATATGAAAACAGACTTTATTGTCACTGATTAGGTACTTTATTGATTTGCTGGTAATGCTATGCAATGACCCATTGTGGTTTATATAGAGTGGTATTCAGAAGTATTTCTGTCCAAGGTGAGATGCTGTCAGGGTCTGGATCTCTGTCTTTTGTTCCCAGACACTCGTTGTTGGACATATTGACCAAAACATCTTGACATTGTTTGTCGTTCAGAGAAATAAAACGGAAGTTTGTTTACTTTGTTGGGTCCCTTTGCTCTTCATTCCTGCCCTAATCGATTGCCCTCGGATGGGGAAGCAATGATTGCCTAGCAGCCAGATTGTGTGTGAGACTGAGAGACACATCAGCCTGCACATAAATGTTGCTCCAGAGAAATATGCACATTTCAGCAGGGAGACATACCCAAACACACTGGCACATGCACGTGTGTAAACACGTACACACGTACACACAAAACACACAGATGCTTTCATGGGCAATCACAGTAGGGGTGTATTATGTTTCATCAGCTGGAGACAATCTCAGATTTGTAATAGTGAGACAGTGATAGAAACCTGTATGCCCTACTGTTGACTGCCATCAGAGTAAATAATCATGGGAGTATAGAGTATACAGCATACAGCATACAGTATTATTTTCTCCAGTTTGCATCATAGGCTTACATCAGACGCTAACAGTCATTTTTATGCATCTGCAGCAGATACGACTGCCACTTAATTGAAACCCTGTATTGCAACAATCAGACGATTGACTGTTTGAACCAGTGAGGTCATAGGGCTCGTGTAACCACGAATGTGACCAAGGCTAGAGGCTGGTGATTTCTGTCTACTTGTGGAGTTGCTATTCACTCAAGAAACATGTCTCAGTTGTGCCTGATTTTATACCACTAAAGCTACATACTAATTGCAATGAGTGCAAACACACATTATTCAAATGAAGTTGGGTTCATACTTCATAAGTTTTATCATTATCATTAGATGCTGTGGAAACTCAGGAAAAAAAAGGCATAACGCAGCAGAGACACCTACAGGCTCTAGTGGAGAAAGTGCTTCTTCTGGTTAAAAGAAGCAAATATTGGCGCTCAGATAAAGTTTCTGACCTCATTATGTGTTAATTGGTTGTAAGCACAAAATGAGCCTAATCCCTGAGTAAATGACTCACTACCTTAGAGATGAGAGTTAAAAAAAACTGCACTAGCCCGTGAAGAAGAGTCACAAATTAACAGTCTTGGAAGTTAAGTCTGTTTATCCCTTCTCCCTCAGGGAACATTAGGTTTAATCTAGCCACGCTAAATCATATTTACTGGGCCATAGATTTTTGGCTCTTTTAATAATTTATTTTACACTCCTTTGTTTGGTTTCCCAATTCCTCACTTCTATTTTTGAATAATTATTTAAATGTTGTTGTATACAGTACAGTGCATTCGGAAAGTATTCAGACCCCTTGACTTATTCCACATTATGTTACGTTACAGCCTTATTCTAAAATGTATTAAATTGTTTGTTTTTTTCGCTCATCAATCTACACACAATACCCCATAATAACAAAGGAAAGACTGGTTTTAGAAATTTTTGCAAATTTATTACAAATAAAAAACAGTAAAGTCACACAAGTATTCAGACCATTTACTCAGTAGTTTGTTGAAGCACCTCTGCCAGTGATTACAGCCTTGAGTCTTCTTAGGTATGACACTACAAGCTTGGCACATCTGTATTTGGGGAGTTTCTCTCATTCTACTCTGCAGATCCTCTCAAGCACTGTCAGGTTGGACGGGAAGCGTCACTGCACAGCTATTTTCAGGTCTCTCCAGAGATGTTCGATCGGGGTCAAGTCCGAGCTCTGGCTGGGCCACTTAAGGACATTCAAACACTTACAGTGCCTTGCGAAAGTATTCGGCCCCCTTGAACTTTGCGACCTTTTGCCATATTTCAGGCTTCAAACATAAAGATATAAAACTGTATTTTTTTGTGAAGAATCAACAACAAGTGGGACACAATCATGAAGTGGAACGACATTTATTGGATATTTCAAACTTTTTTAACAAATCAAAAACTGAAAAATTGGGCGTGCAAAATTATTCAGCCCCTTTACTTTCAGTGCAGCAAACTCTCTCCAGAAGTTCAGTGAGGATCTCTGAATGATCCAAGGTTGACCTAAATGACTAATGATGATAAATACAATCCACCTGTGTGTAATCAAGTCTCCGTATAAATGCACCTGCACTGTGATAGTCTCAGACGTCCGTTAAAAGCGCAGAGAGCATCATGAAGAACAAGGAACACACCAGGCAGGTCCGACATACTGTTGTGAAGAAGTTTAAAGCCGGATTTGGATACAAAAAGATTTCCCAAGCTTTAAACATCCCAAGGAGCACTGTGCAAGCGATAATATTGAAATGGAAGGAGTATCAGACCACTGCAAATCTACCAAGACCTGGCCGTCCCTCTAAACTTTCAGCTCATACAAGGAGAAGACTGATCAGAGATGCAGCCAAGAGGCCCATGATCACTCTGGATGAACTGCAGAGATCTACAGCTGAGGTGGGAGACTCTGTCCATAGGACAACAATCAGTCGTATATTGCACAAATCTGGCCTTTATGGAAGAGTGGCAAGAAGAAAGCCATTTCTTAAAGATATCCATAAAAAGTGTCGTTTAAAGTTTGCCACAAGCCACCTGGGAGACACACCAAACATGTGGAAGAAGGTGCTCTGGTCAGATGAAACCAAAATTGAACTTTTTGGCAACAATGCAAAACGTTATGTTTGGCGTAAAAGCAACACAGCTGAACACACCATCCCCACTGTCAAACATGGTGGTGGCAGCATCATGGTTTGGGCCTGCTTTTCTTCAGCAGGGACAGGGAAGATGGTTAAAATTGATGGGAAGATGGATGGAGCCAAATACAGGACCATTCTGGAAGAAAACCTGATGGAGTCTGCAAAAGACCTGAGACTGGGACGGAGATTTGTCTTCCAACAAGACAATGATCCAAAACATAAAGCAAAATCTACAATGGAATGGTTCAAAAATAAACATATCCAGGTGTTAGAATGGCCAAGTCAAAGTCCAGACCTGAATCCAATCAAGAATCTGTGGAAAGAACTGAAAACTGCTGTTCACAAATGCTCTCCATCCAACCTCACTGAGCTCAAGCTGTTTTGCAAGGAGGAATGGGAAAAAATTTCAGTCTCTCGATGTGCAAAACTGATAGAGACATACCCCAAGCGACTTACAGCTGTAATCGCAGCAAAAGGTGGCGCTACAAAGTATTAACTTAAGGGGGCTGAATAATTTTGCACGCCCAATTTTTCAGTTTTTGATTTGTTAAAAAAGTTTGAAATATCCAATAAATGTCGTTCCACTTCATGATTGTGTCCCACTTGTTGTTGATTCTTCACAAAAAAATACAGTTTTATATCTTTATGTTTGAAGCCTGAAATGTGGCAAAAGGTTGCAAAGTTCAAGGGGGCCGAATACTTTCGCAAGGCACTGTATCCCGAAGCCACTCCTGCGTTGTCTTGACTGTGTGCTTAGGGTCATTGTCCTGTTGGAAGATGAACCTTCGCCCCAGTCTGAGGTCCTGAAAACTCTGGAGCAGGTTTTCATCAAGGATCTCTCTGTCCTTTGCTCCGTTCATTTCTGCCTCGATCCTGACTAGTCTCCCAGTCCCTGCCGCTGAAAAACATCCCCACAGCATGATGCTGCCATCACCGTGCTTCACCGTAAGGATGGTGCCAGGTTTCCTCCAGACGTGACGCTTGTTATTCAGGCCAAAGAGTTCAATCTTGGTTTCATCAGACCAGAGAATCTTGTTTCTCATGGTCTGAGAGTCCTTTAGGTGCCTTTTGGTAAACCCCAAGTGGGCTGCCATGTGCCTTTTACTGAGGAGTGGCTTCCATCTAGCCTCTCTACCATAAATGCCTGATTGGTAGAGTGCTGCAGAGATGGTTGAGGAACTCTGGAGCTCTGTCAGAGTGACCATAAGGTTCTTGGTCACCTCCCTGACCAAGACACTTCTCCAGCTCTAGGAAGAGTCTTGGTGGTTCCAAACTTCTTCATTTAAGTATGACGTAGGCCACTGTGTTCTAGGGGACTCTCAATGCTGCAGAAATGTTTTGGTCCCTTCCCCAGATCTGTGCGTCGACACAATCCTGACTCTGAGCTCTATGGACAATTCCTTTGACCTCATGGCTTGGTTTTTGCTCTGACATGCACTGTAAACTGTGGGACCTTATATAGACAGTTGTGTGCCTTTCCAAATCATGTCCAATTCATTTGATTTACCACAGGTGGGCTCCAATCAAGTTGTAAAAACATCTCAAGGATGATCAATGGAAACAGGATGCACCTGAGCTCGATTTTGAGTCTAATAGCAAAGGGTCTGAATACTTATGTAATTTAGGTGTGTGTGTGTGTGGTTTTTTTATACATTTGCAAACTCCCCAAATACTGGTGTGCCAAGCTTGTAGCATCATAACCAAGAAGTCTCAAGGTTGTAATTGCTGCCAAAGGTGCTTCAAAAAAGTACTTAGTAAAAGGTCTGAATACTTACGAAAATAATGATGCAAATGCTAATCTACAGGATTGTTTTGTAAGCACAGACTGGAATACGTTCCGGGATTCTTTCGATGGCATTGAGGAGTACATCACATCAGTCACTGGCTTCATCAATATGCATCAATGACGTCGTCCCCACAGTGACTGTATGTACAGTTGGAGTCGGAAGATTACATACACCTTAGCCAAATATATTTAAACTCAGAAGTTTGCATACACTCAATTAGTATTTGGTAGCATTGCCTTTAAATTGTTTAATAACTTGGGTCAAACCATTTCGGGTAACCTTCCACAAGCTTCCCACAATAAGTTGCGTAAATTTTGGCCCATTCCTCCTGACAGAGATGGTGTAACTGAGTCAGGTTTGTAGGCCTCCTTGCTAGCACACGCTTTTTCAGTTCTGCCCACAAATGTTCTATAGGGTGGGGGTCAGGGTTTTGTGATGGCCACTCCAATACCTTGACTTTGTTGTCCTTAAGCCATTTTGCCACAACTTTGGAAATATGCTTGAGGTCATTGTTCATTTGGAAGATCCATTTGCGACCAAGCTTTACATTTATTTGCAATTTCACATAGGCATATTCGGCATATATGTGAGTTTGTAAAAGCAGCAATCATTGCAATGCAGACGCAACCCATTTAATGTATAGACCCTGAGTAAGGAATTGCATTTTGTCAGGGCTGACAAGATAAAGGTAAACTGTGCAGGCAAGGAGATTGAATCTAAAACAAATGTATCTTATCTTGATGTGTCCCTAGATCAATCTCTTTCTGGAGACCTGATTGCTGCTAAAAATTATTTCTTAAATGGCAAACAAAGTGACATTTTTATATCGAAACTGCTTGTCTCAACCTTGATTCAGTGTCATTTTGATTATGCCTCCTCAGCTTGATATAGTGGGCTATCAAAAAAGCTGAAAAAGAAAATGCAGGTCATGCAAATAATGTTATCAGGTATATGCTGAATGACCCCTCTAGGACCCACATAGGGATATAGGAGTTCCGGGAGGTGGGCTTGTTGCCTTTGGAGTCCAGAGTGGACCAACTTAGACTTAATCATGCTTGACATCTTAAATGATTGTGCCCCAGGTTACATGAAAAACCACATTGCTATGGTCTATAACCAACGCAGTTACAATACCAGAGCTAGTGTTATGTCTTGTAAAATCCCAAGAGTAAACAGTACCGCAAGGAGCACGTTTGTCTATGCAGGCATTTGTCTATGGAATAGCCTCCCCTTGGAGATCAAGCTAAGAAAAAGTAGAAATAGTTTTAAAAAGCAGGCAAAGGTTTTCATTTGGTCAAGGTTGTCTAAGTTAGAGAAACAACTCCACTGTCCCTTGTGCCCCCTACTGCTGGTCAGATGTATTTATTTGAAGGATCGGTATGATGTGCAATTAATAGATTATTTTAATGTGAATTTAATATAGTTGATTTTTAAGGTTAGGGAGAAGTGCAGTGAATAGTGCCACTTTTTTAGGATGTCAATATAAATGAATGTATTTATGGTTGTTTGTAATTTTGTCTTGCCTTTTAATGTGTTATTGTTTTTACAATCGAGGACCACTTTGGAAGCAAGGGTTTTAATTCATACTTTCAAGTGATATCCTCTGGGTCCACATTGTACATTTTGTTGTATATGTCTGTTACCCAAAATAAATTCAATTTAAATTCAATAGCTATGTCAAATATTTCTCTGGAAACAGCTATAGTAAGATGATTGATATGCATTTATTCAACATTCCAGATTTTGTATATAATTATACTATTTCTGAGGTAACCTGTGGAAAATAAGAAATTAATAATGCTCTTTAAAACGTTTCGTTCATTGAATGACTTTTCCTCCTTTCTTTCCCAAAGGCTTGAATAAAGCAAAGCCAGAACATCTGTAATAAGTTGAAGATACAGCTGTAATAAATGTATGTTAATACACTACAGACGTGTTAGAATTGGGAAAATAAAATGTACATAAGGAAAGCCCTTGAACTAATAGCTTAGATGCTCTATAGACAGCTCTATAGACAGGTTGGTTGTTTAGCAACAACAGCGACACGTGTGCAACTATGGGGCAAAACAGACAGGGTAGGCTTAGATTGTTGACAACTTGTAAACCATATTTCGTCTCCAATGTTCATTGAAAATATTAATAAATGTGCACAATGAGCACTTGTTGTCTCTAAAAGACATTGGTACAGTTGTTAGGTAGCTAGCTTGTGAATTTTAGCCATGTTAGCATAGACTTGACATCAGTCAAAACACCTCAAAACAAGACATGGTATCAAGAACAAGATTAAACTAGCTGAAGCGAGCAATCTACGATTCCCCACATGGAAGTTTCTTGTCATTGTTACTAGCGATCTGACCACCCAGAATCACAACAACACACAGCCTTCTGCCTCATTGAAGCATGCACATTGTTTTCGTGATGTTGTCAGCTAACTCGTCTTTTCTCCAACATTTTTGATTTGAGATCCAGCCCATTATCAGCCTCAAAACCTCATGCTTGTGTCAATGCGTTGCAGTCAATAGGAAAGGATGAGTGTCACAGGGTTGAACCTTATGTCAATACATTGCATTCAATGGGAAACGATGAGTGTCAACCAATTGACGCTTATGTCAATAAATGGCAGTCAATGAGAAAAGATGTGTATCACATGGTTAATGCTTATATCAATACATTGCATTCAATGGGAAAACAAGAGTCACTCCCTCCCACATAAATATGTGTCAAGGGCTTTCAAAAATGGCATTCAATGCAAAAAAGTTGGTGAAAGGCAGACAGACAGACAGACACATGCAGGCAGGCAGAGACAGACAGGCAGACGCAGATAGACAAACTGACAGACACAGACAGTTTCACATTTCAAGTCAATCTAAATAAATGTGAAACATATCCTGTTCAGAATTCATTTTAAACTAAGGATCTTCGTTTCTAGAACTGCAAGACCATTGTGACCAATGTAGGTCAAAAATGCTTTTGGGTCGATTAACCCTTCAAAACCCCCCCTATAACCCCCAATTTAGTCACTTCCTGTAATTGTGTAATTGCAGGAAGCTGAAATTCAATGTACAGCCTCCTGGGAACACTTTAACAATGCCCTGAGTTTCAATACTTTACGTTAAGAATTTAACGTTCTACAGAGGATGGTGTTTTTGTATAAGTGTTTTTGTATAACTGCAGGGAGAGAATGAAGCGCCATGTTGATGATGAACTAAATAATTTCATTTTTGCCTCAGTAAGCTGAGCCTCAACACAGGGCATCCCTATAAGGTCACGATGGGTTGTGGTCAAGGATGTTTTAGCAAGCTCAATTGCAGTCCACGGGTTCGTCATGGTTATGTGAGGAATGTAAGTGATGCTTTTTCTATTGAAGAAAAGCCTTGTTCTCTGTAGGAACAAGTTTGAACTGTGAAGAGTTCATTTCACATGGTTAGGTGTAGTCTTGTGTTCATCTGGAGCATCTGTTGAATGATCCCATAACAACATTTTGTTTCTAACCTTCACCGTTCTGCCGATGTCACTCAAAAGCACATAAACTCTAGGTCAGGCTTCACGTGAGGCCAACCTTTCTGAAATGTAGTGTGGGGGGGGGGGGGGGGTGACTTAATTAATGCATGTTTTGTTTGCATAATTCCATCCCAAGCAGCAGATCTGTCAGCCATTGGGGCCAAAGTGACAGTCGGTGAGAACGAAGAAGAGGAGCTGAAGAAAGAGAATGCAGGTAAATGTGTGGATATGAATTAATTTGAGAGTTCGTTTTGTTCGGTGGTATGAACACCATTGTCTAAATGTATGTTTTGTTTGCATAATTCCAGCCCAAGCAGCAGAACTGGCAGGCGTGGGGGCCAAACCCACTGGGCAAAACACTTCTGTTCAACATCTAGTGTTGATTTACATTTGGTTGAGGTGTCAACTAATGTGAATTCAACATGAAATAAACAAAACATTTCACCATGTCATTGAATTTAAGTTGCTTTTTGCAAATCCAATTAGTTCCCCATGTTGATTCAATCACATAGAATTTTTGTTGTTGTTGAAATGACGTGGAAACACTGTTGTTTTAACCAGTTTTTGCCCAGTGGGTAGTCACAGCCAGGGAGAACGAGGTGGAGGAGCTGAAAAAAAGAGAAGGCGGCTAAATGTGTGGATATTCATTGAATTTATCCCAACGTTTTCTCTCTGTAATTGCCACCATGGAGGCCAAGTGACAGCTAGCGAGAAAAAAGTTGAGGAGCTGAAGAGAGAAACTGCCGGTAAGAGGCTTTTATACTGTGACACTAATTCTACCAACCAACACAAACATTTTCACAAACTGTGCATCTATCATTTCCAGAAGCTGTTGATGACAACTACCTTTTAAAAAAAAAATTATCTCATCGTCTGCTGTCATCTGAGAGTCAACTGATACTGTATGTCACACGTGTCGTTTACATTCTTCTTATAGAAGTCGGAACATTTTATGAATGAACCTTTCAACGAGTAGAATATCAATGCCTTGGGCTGGTCAGGTCCACAGTGGCAGACATAGACCACATTAGAGTAACACAGTGTATTGTGTGCTTGACGGCACTGTACTGATGGACAGTGCAGTTGAAATGCTGTTGTGTTCACAGACAGATCAAAGGTGGCGTTCTCTGCCAATCAGAGGAATTCATTTAAGGAGGTAGGACCCTTCACTGATGATACCACTGATCTTTACCAAAGTCATCACAAACGTCAACAACGTGACCAGCCCAGTTACAGGTACTATTTACACACATTTCTACATGTATGTACACATATTTTTCAGAGACCAGCTACAAGAGTCCAATGTCACTAACAGGCTGTTTATGAGAGAACGCCAGTGACATTGTTGATCCCTCCATGGTATTCCTCTAATGTAGGTACCTTCACAGCAGTAGTACTACTTCAGATTCACTGGCTTGGACAACCGCAAATCTCTGTACGGGAGTGCATGGTTTGATGCGTAATCGCTGGCCCAGAATGTTTTTGCAACTGAGCAATAGTTATGGAGGGCAGTAATATGTATGCAGTGCAGCAATTCTAAAGATGGAGCAGGGGGACTCGGTCTACACGACGCTCCCAAAAGGTTAACACTAACAGGCTCGTTGATAATGGCTTTCACAGCAACTTCAGTGGAATCTGCTCTTCCCTAAGGGGAACACACCTAAAGTATAGGCATGAGTTACTCTGCCAGATATACAAATGAAGCAAATCTGCTGTTCACAAATGCTCTCCATCCAACCTCACTGAGCTCGAGCTGTTTTGCAAGGAGGAATGGGAAAAAAATTCAGTCTCTCGATGTGCAAAACTGATAGAGACATACCCCAAGCGACTTACAGCTGTAATCGCAGCAAAAGGTGGCGCTACAAAGTATTAACTTAAGGGGGCTGAATAATTTTGCACGTCCAATTTTTCAGTTTTTGATTTGTTAAAAAAGTTTGAAATATCCAATAAATGTCGTTCCACTTCATGATTGTGTCCCACTTGTTGTTGATTCTTCACAAAAAAATACAGTTTTATATCTTTATGTTTGAAGCCTGAAATGTGGCAAAAGGTCGCAAAGTTCAAGGGGGCCGAATACTTTCGCAAGGCACTGTATATATAAAAAAAACATGACAGACCTGCAGTAACCAGCAGTAATTTAACAAAGATCGCGTTTCACTGCTTAGATGTTGCCAGATCAGGCGGTCTTGTCAAACAGCTCTTACGGTAAAATGCCATTATAATTTTAACAATTTCTCAGTATTATTCCAACCTCATAGCGTGGAAATATACACTGAGGTTGGAATAATACTGAGAAATTGTTAAAATGATAATGGCCTTTTAGCGTTAGAGCTGTTTGACAAGACCGCCTGAAACGTCAGCCTGTTTTTGTGGGATGGAGTTTTGGCCTACCTGGCGAAGTCCTGAGGTCCCTTGTCGTACCATTCATCCACCGCCATCACCTCGTGTTTCAGCATGATAATGCACGGCCCCATGTACACAATTCCTGGAAGCTGAAAATGTCCCTGTTCTTCCATGGCCTGCATACTCAGACATGTCACCCATTGAGCCTGTTTGGGATGCGCTGGATCGACGTGTACGACAGCGTGTTCCAGTTCCTACCAATATCCACCAACTTCGCACAGCCATTGAAGAGGAGTGGGACAACAGGCCACAGTCAACAGCCTGATCAACTAAAATATTTGAAATTGTTGCATGTTACTGTCACGCCCTGACCTTAGAGAGCTTTTTATGTCTCTATTTTGTTTTGGTCAGGGTGTGATTTGGGTGGGCATTCTATGTTCATTTGTCTATGTTTTGTATTTCTTTGTTTTGGCCGGGTATGGTTCTCAATCAGGGACAGCTGTCTATTGTTGTCTCTGATTGGAAACCATACTTAGGTAGCCTTTTCCCACCTGTGTTTTGTGGGTAGTTATTTTCTGTTTTGTGTTTCTGCACCTGACAGAACTGGTCGTTGTCCTCGTTGTTATTTTGTTTCAGTGTTCAGTTTAAATAAAGAATCATGAACACTTACCACGCTGCACTTTGGTCCACTCCCTCTTCTTCAGATGAGCATTACAGTTACGTATGTATTTTTGTTCAGTATACATTAATTAAATGAACGGTTAAAAAAAATAGAGTGCATGCATTTACTTAACAATTCTCAATATAACAACTGACCACATACCTACACTGCAGTCAATTTAACATAATGAACCTTTGGTTTTCAGATGTAAGAACAAATGTTAAACCTCCCCCCACCTTAGTTACATTGACATTTCTTGGTTGTAGTTCCTTTTCACCTTTCAAAATCCATCTGAAGCCACCCTTCCGGTTGGATCAAGATTTTCCTGATTTTCAGCATCAAAATAATACTTGTCACTTACCTTTGAGTTTTTAAAGACGCAACTACAACCTTTAATCTTGGTAAAGTCAGATTAGATTACCATTTTTTTTAAACACCCAATTCTAAGATTTAAAAACGTTTTTAAAAATCATGAAACTAAACTAAATCAAAATAAACTATACAATGAAACAAAGATAAATTCAATTTTGGGGGAAAAAGGCAACTCGCCCCCATCATTCATTGAATCAGATGGCTCATTCATCACAAAGCCCACTGATATTGCCCACTAATTTAATTACTTTTTCATTGGCAAGAAAAGCAAACTACACATCCAAGTATATCGGACCAAATTATGAAAGACAGAATTGTACTTTTGAATTACATTAAATCAGTGTGGAAGAGGTGAAAAAATTATTGTTGTCTATCAACAAGGACAAGCCACCGGGGTCTGACAATCGGGATGGAAAATTACTGAGGATAATAGCAGGCGATGTTGCCACATCTTTAATTTAAGCGTATTAGAAATTGTGTGCCCTCAGGCCTGGAGGGAAGCTAAAGTCATTCCACTACCCAAGAATAGTAAAGACCCCTTTACTGGCTCAAATTGTCGACCAATCACGCTGTTACCAACCCTTGGTAAATTTCTGGAAAAAATGATACCATGCTATTTCACAGTAAACAAATTGATAACAGACTTTCAGCACACTCAACAAGCACAGCACTTACACAAATGACTGATGATTGGCTGAGAGAAATTTATGATAAAATGATTGTGGGGGCTGTCTTGTTAGACTTCAGTGCAGCTTTTGACATTATCGATCATAGTCCGCTGCTGGAAAAATATATGTGTTATGCCTTTACACCCCCTGCTATAATGTGGATAAAGAGTTACTTGCCTAACAGAACACAGAGGGAGTTCTCTAATGGAAGCCTCTCAAGCATACAGGAGAGAGAGAGACACAGATGCATGTGAGCTCTCACATTTTTCAACATGTTTTTTTACAAAAGGAGAGATTTGGAGTTAGATAAACTTGGATTTTTCGGCAGGGACATATGCAGGATGCTCCCCTCCTCGGGATGGCCTTCACTCCAGATCATAACTCCAAACCTACAACCTGATTTTGGCTAAAATTACCTGGAGGGATTACTGCTACCAAGCTTTCCTTTTTCCAAGCTATACGGAGGGTGCTCTAGCAAACAAACAGCAGAGACCTGAGGACACCATCCAACCTGGAACTGAGTGAGTAGTGTTTGGTCTGATGCTATGTTGAAAGCCAAGAAGAAAAAGAAAAAATGAGAAACAAATGGGAAAAAAGTACATTACAATGATATATTTTACTTTATGGGGACTGAATGCTGAGTTAAGGCTGCCAGACTTGCTAGGACAGACCAGATACAACTTAAGTTAGCACTGAGGTGTGAAGTGAGAGGTGTCAAGGCCTTTGGGCCCAACAAGTAGAAGGAGTCTTTGAAGTCCCCTTTGAAGCCTCCTCTCGCTGTTCAAAGACCATCCTCTGGCATTTTCTACAAGAGATCTGCCTCCAGAAATAAAAGTTTCTCCCAAGTGGGTGTGACACCTACTCCCGTTGCCTGCTGCACTGCTGCTTGGATTCCACCTGGCGATCTGTTCACCGTCTGTGTCACGCCCTGACCATAGAGAGCTGTTTATTCTCTGTGTTGGTTGGGGCGTGATAGTGACTAGGGTGGGTCATCTAGGTGATTAATGGTTTATGTTGGCCTGGTCTGGTTCCCAATCAGAGACAGCTGTTTATCATTGTCTCTGATTGGGGATCATATTTAGGCAGCCATTTCCTCATTGTGCTTTGTGGGATCTTGTCTACAGATAGTTGCCTGTGTGCACACCAGTAGCGTCACGGTTCGTTTGTGATTGTTTGTTTTGTTTGGTGAGTTTCTATTAATTAAAATATGTGGAACTCGTGACAGTCTGCCCTGACCTGTCTCCCCCTGTCTGGTACAGGTACCCCCACCACACTCCCCCCTCTCTCCCGAGCTTTCGCCAGACTCCAGCACACATGCACTGTTGACGCGAGTGACTCTGAACAAAGTCATTATATATTTAATATATATTTTCTTGTGCATTTTGCTATTTGCCTCATGACTCCTGCATACTTTGTTGACTACAAACTTTCTTTACCCAACCATGGGACAGACCATGTTTGTTCCCACACTCGGGACTCTGACTCTCTATTGGTTACAAAGACGTTTGGCCTCCCATCCTATTCTAACCACCTCTCGCCGGCTTTGTATTCATGTTACCTGATGAAATTGCTGTACAATATGATCTTGTTGCCATCTAATGCACATTCAGATGTCATAAATCAGCACTGCAGAGCTCTCCCTGTCCTATGCCGTGCCTTGATTGTATTACTGTTGATGATATCTGGAAATGTGCATGTACACCATGGCCCATCTACTGTTGCTATCCCCAATTCTGACTTGTGCTTTGATATCTGCTTCACTGGTTTCTGCTCCCCTTTAATAGCCTCAGTTTTCTGCACGTTAACACTAGAAGCTTATTATCTAAAATGGATCAATTGAAAGTGTGGGTTCACAGCTCCAATCCAGATGTGTTGGTCATTACGGAGACATGCTTAAGGAAGATTGTTTTGAATACTAATGTTAATCTTTCTGGTTATAACCTTTTCGGCAAGACAGATCTTCCAAAGGTGGGGGAGTGGCAATCTTTACCAAGAATTACCTTCAGTGCTTGGTTGTCTCCACTAAGTCTGTCCCCAAACAATTTGATTTGCTGGTTTTAAGCATTAAACTTTCAAATAGCTCTTTGTTGACTGTTGCTGGGTGCCGTCGTCTTCCATCAGCACCGGCCTGTACCCTACCTGCCCTGAGCTCTCTCCTGGCCCCTTACACTAAGTCTGCATTTGTCCTGCTAGGTGACCTAAACTGGGACATGCTTAAACCACCTGACCAAGACCTAAAGCAATGGGACTCTCTACATCATTCTCAGATTATTACCAATCCCACAAGGTATGACTCCAAACACCCAGAAGGCTACTCTCCTCAATGTTATCCTCACAAATAATCCTGATAGGTATCAGTCTGGTGTTTTCTGTAATGACCTTAGTGATTACTATTACTTTTACTATACTATTACAGTCTGTGTTCATAATGGCTGCTCAGTGAAATGACCTGTCCTGATTTGTCATAGATACTTGCTAAAAAACTTTAATGAGCAAGCCTTTCTTCATGAGCTGGCCTCTGTAAAATGGTATAGAATCAGCTTGATCCCCTCTGTCGAAGACGCTTTGACCTTCTTTTTTGTTACTGACAAGAAGCACATGGCTGAGCTCTTTAATCACCAATTCATTGTCAGGATTCCGAATTGACTCAGCCATGCCTCCTTGCCCGTCCAACATTTCCTCATCTCCCACCCCTTCTAATGTGACTATCCCTGATGCTTCTACCTCTTTTCCCCTGCCCCGCTACAAAGTTTCTCCCTGCAGGCGATCACTGAGTACGAGGTGCTAAAGGAGCTCCTGAAACTTGACCCCCAAAAAACCATCTGGGTCAGATGGTTTAGACCCTTTCTTCTTTTAGGTTGCAGTCCCTATCATCGCCAAGTCTACCTCCAACCTTTTTAACCTGTCTCTCCTTGCTGAGGAGGTTCCCATTGCTTGGAAGGCAGCCACGGTTCGTTTATTTAAATCGGGAGATCAAGCTGATCCTAACTGTTATTTCTATTTCGCCTTGTTTATCAAAAGTGTTGGAAAAACTTGTCAATAATCAACTGACTGGCTTTCTTGATGTCTACAGTATTCTCTCTGGTATGCAATCTGGTTTTCGCTCAGGTTATGGATGTGTCACTGCAACCTTAAAGGTTCTCAATGAAGTCACCATTGACCTTGATTCTAAGCAATGTTGTGCTGTTATGTTTATTGACTTGGCCAAAACTTTTGATACGGTAGACCATTCTTATGGGCTGGCTAAGGAGTATTGGTGTCTCTGAGAGGTCTTTGGCCTGGTTTTCTAACTACCTCTCTCAGAGTGCAGTTTATAAAGTCAGAACATCTGCTGTCTCAGCCATTGCCTGTCACCAAGGGAGTACCCCAAGGCTCGATCCTAGGCCCCATGGTCTTCTCAATTTACATCAACAACATAGCTCAGGCAGTAGGAAGCTCTTTCATCCATTTATATGCAGATGATACAGTCGTATACCTAGTTTAGTGTCCAACAAGCTTTCTCTACCCTTAACCTTGTTCTGAACACCTCCAAAACAAAGGTCATATTGTTTGGTAAGAAGCATGCCCCTCTCCCCACGGGTGTGATTACTACCTCTGAGGGTTTAGAGCTTGGGGTAATCACCTCATACAAGTACTTTGGAGTATGGTAGACAGTACATTGTTCTTTTCTCAGCACATATCAAAGCTGCAGGCTAAAGTTAAATCTAGACTTAGTTTCCTCTATCGTAATTGCCCCTCTTTCACCCCAGCTGCCAAACGAATCCTGATTCAGATGACCATCCTACCCATGCTAGATTATGGGGACATAATTTATAGATTGGCAGGTAAGAGTGCTCTCAAGCGGCTAGGTGTTCTTTACCATTCGGCCATCAGATTTGCCACCAATGCTCCTTACAGGACACATCACTGCACTCTATACTCCTCTGTAAACTGGCCATTCTGTATACCCGTCGCAAGATCCACTGGTTGATGCTTATTTATAAAACCCTCTTAGGCCTCACTCCTCCCTTTCTGAGATATCTACTGCAGCCCTTATCCTCCACATACAACACCTGTTCTGCCAGTCACATTCTGTTAAAGGTCCCCAAAGCACACACATCCTTGGGTCGCTCCTCTTTTCAGTTCGATGTAGCTAGTGACTAGAACGAGCTGCAACTGGACAGTTTTATCTCAATCTCTTCATTCAAAGACTCAATCGTGGACACTCTTACTAACAGTTGTGGCAGCTTTGCTTGATTATTGTTGTCTCTGCCTTCTTGCCCTTTGCGCAGTTGTCTGTGCCCAATAAACCATTTTTGTGCTGCACCCATGTTGTGTTGCTACCATATTGTGTTGTCATGTGTTGCTGCCTTGCTACGTTGTGTTCTTAGGTCTCTCTTTATGCAGTGTTGTGTTTTCTCTCTTGTTGTGATTAATCACAGCTCCTGTCCCTGCAGGAGGCCGTCATTGTAAATAAGAATGTGTTCTTAAGTGACTTTCCTAGTTAAATAAATAAAAAATAAAAAATACATAATCCAGGTAGAATCAGGAATTCCCCAGGGTAGCTGTTTAGGCCCCTTGCTTTTTTAAATTTTTACTAACGACATGCCACTGACTTTGAGTAAAGCCAGAGTATCTATGTTTGCGGATGGCTCAACACTATACACGTCAGCTACTATAGCAACTGAAATGACAAAGAGTTGCAGTTAGTTTCAGAGTGGGTGGCAAGGAATAAGTTTGCCCTAAATATTTCTAAAACTAAAAGCATTGTATTTGGGACACAACATTCACTAAACCCTAAACCTCAACTAAATCTTGCAATAAATAAGGTGGAAACTGAGCAAGTTGAGATTACTAAACTTCTTGGGGTAACCCTGGATTTTAAACTGTCATGGTCAAAACATTTTGATAGAATAGTAGCTAAAATGGGGAGAAGTATGTCCATAGTAAAGCACCGTGCTGCCTTCTTAACAACACTGTCAACGAGGCAGGTCCTACAGGCCCTCGTTTTGTCACACCTTGACTACTGTTGTCATGTGGTCAGGTGCCACAAAAAAAGGACTTGCAATTGGCTCAGAACAGGGCAGCACAGCTGGCTCTTGGATGTACATAGAGAGCTAATATTAATAATATGCATGTCAATCTCTCCTGGCTCAAAGTGGAGGAGAGGTTGACTTTATCACAACTGAGAGGTGTTGACATGTTGAATGCACCGAGCTGTCTGTCTAAACTAGAGGTTGACCGATTAATCGGAATGGCCAATTAATTAGGGCCGATTTCAAGTTTTCATAACAATCGTAATCGGCATTTTTGGACCGATTGTGGCCGATTACATTGCACTCCACAAGGAGACTGCGTGGCAGGCTGACTACCTGTTATGCAAGTGCAGCAAGAAGCCAAGGTAAGTTGCTTGCTAGCATTGAACTTATCTTATAAAAAACAATCTTAACATAATCACTAGTTAACTACACATTGTTGATGATATTACTAGTTTATATAGCTTGTCCTGCATTGCATATAATCAATGCGCTCATCGAATCACAGCCTACTTCGCTAAACGGGTGATTTAACAAGTGCATTCGCGAAAAAGCACTGTCGTTGCACCAAAGTGTACCTAACCATAAACATCAATGCCTTTCTTTAAAATCAATACACTAGTATATATTTTTAAACCTGCCTATTTAGTTAATATTGCCTTCTAATATGAATTTATTTTAACTAGAGAAATTGTGTCACTTCTCTTGCGTGAGGGCAGTCAGGGTATATGCAGCAGTTTGGGCCGCCTGGCTCGTTGAGAACTGTGTGAAGACCATTTATTCCTAACAAAGACCGTAATTAATTTGCCAGAATTGCACATATTGTAACAGCAATATTTAGACTTAGGGATGCCACCTGTTAGATAAAATACGGAACGGTTCCGTATTTTACTGCAAGAATAAACATTTTGTTTTCGAAATGATAGTTTCCAGATTTGACCATATTAATGACCTAAGGCTCGTATTTCTGTGTGTTATTATGTTATAATTAAGTCTATGATTTGATATTTGATAGAGCAGTCTGACTGAGCGAAGGAAGGCTCGTAAGCATTCATTCAAACAGCACTTTCATGCGTTTGCCAGCAGCTCTTCGCTGTGCTTCAAGCATTGAGCTGTTTATGAATTCAAGCCTATCAACTCCCGAGATTAGGCTGGTGTAACCGATGTGAAATGGCGAACTAGTTAGCGGGGTGCGCTCTAATAGCGTTTCAATCGGTGACGTCACTCACTCTGAGACCTTGAAGTAGTTGTTCCCCTTGGTATATGATATGTGAAATACAAATAGTATAGACAGAAATAGTCCCATAATAACTACAACCTAAAAACTTTTACCTTGGAATATTGCAGACTCATGTTAAAAGGAATCACCAGCTTTCATATGTCCTCATGTTCTGAGCAATGAACTTTTAGCTTTTATACATGACACATATTTGTCACGCCCTGGTCTTAGTATTTTGTGTTTTCTTTATTATTTTGGTCAGGCCAGGGTGTGACATGGGTTATTTATGTGGTGTGTTTTGTCTTGGGGTTTTTGTAGGTTATGGGATTGTGGTATAGTAGAGTTGTCTAGCTAAGTCTATGGTTGCCTAGAGTGGTTCTCAATCAGAGGCAGGTGTTTATCGTTGTCTCTGATTGGGAACCATATTTAGGCAGCCATATTCTTTGAGTGTTTCGTGGGTGAGTGTTCCTGTCTCTGTGTTTGTTTGCACCAGATAGGGCTGTTTAGGTTTTTCACGGTACGTTTATTGTTTTGTATTGTATCGTCTTTATTAAAGATGTATGACGATAACCACACTGCATTTTGGTCCTCCTCTCCTTCGACAGAAGAAAACCTTAACAATATTGCACTTTTACTTTCTTTTCCAACACTTTGCTTTGCATTATTTAAACCAAATTGAACATGTTTAATTATATATTTGAAGCTAAATTAATTTTATTGATGTATTATATTAAGTTAAAATAAGTGTTCATTCAGTATTGTTGTAATTGTCATTATTACAAATAAATACATATTTATTTTAAATAAAAATTCGTCCGATTAATCAGTATCGGCGTTTTTGTGGTCCTCCAATAATCGGTATCAGTATCGGCATTGAAAAATCATAATCAGTCGACTTGTAGTCTAAACTACTGGCACACAGTTCGGACACCCATGCAAGACAAGACACGCCACAAGAGGTCTCTTCACAGTCCCCAAGTCCAAAACACACTATGGGATGCGCACAGTACTACATAGAGCCATGACTACATGGGACTCTATTCCATATCTATGGGACTCTATTCCTCTATTCCATATTCCTCTAAACATTTCTGGTAGCCATATCATGGGACTCTATTCCTCTATTCCATATTCCTCTAAACATTTCTGGTAGCCTTCCACAAGCTTCCCACAATGAGTTTGGGGAATTTTGGCCCATTCCTCCTTACAGAGATGGTGTAACTGAGTCAGGTTTGTAGGCCTCCTTGCTCACACACACTTTTTCAGTTCTGCCCACAAATGTTCTATAGGATTGGAGTCAGGGCTTTGGATTGAGGTCAGATACCTTGACTTTGTTGTCCTTAAGCCATTTTGCCACAACTTTGGAAGTACGCTTGGGGTCATTGTTCATTTGGAAGACCCATTTGTGACCAAGCTTTAACTTCCTGACTGTCTTGAGATGTTGCTTCAATATATCCACATAATTGTCCATCCTCATGATGCCATCTATTTTTTTAAGTGCACCAGTCCCTCCTGCAGCAAAGCACCCTCACAACATGATGCTGCCACCCCTGTGCTTAACGGTTGGGATGGTGTTCTTCAGCTTGCAAGCATCCCCCTTTTTACTCCAAACATAACAATGGTCATTATGGCCAAACAGTTCTATTTTTGTTTCATCAGACCAGAAGACGTTTCTCCAAAAAGTACGATCTTTGTCCCCATGTGCAGTTGCAAACCATAGTCTGGCTTTTTTATGGCGGTTTTGGAGCAGTGGCTTCTTCCTTGCTGAGTGGCTTTTTAGGTTATGTCGATATAGGACTCGTTTTACTGTGGATATAAATACTTTTGTACCTGTTTCCTCCAGCATCTTCACAAGGTCCTTTGCTGTTCTGGGATTGATTTCCACTTTCCGCACCAAAGTATGTTCATCGCTAGGAGACAGAACGCGTCTCCTTCCTGAGCGGTATGATGGCTGCGTGGTCCCATGGTGTTAATTCTTTCGTTCTATTGTTTGTACAGATGAACATGGTACCTTCAGGCATTTGGAAATTGCTCTCAAGGATGAACCAGACTTGTGGAGGTCTACAATTTTGTGTATGTAAACTTCTTACCCACTGGAATTGTGATACAGTGAATTATAAGTGAATTAATTTGCCTGTAAACAATTGTTGGAAAAATTACTAGTGTCATGCACAAAGTAGATGTCCTAACCGACTTGCCAAAACTGTAGTTTGTAAACAAGACTTTTGTGGAGTGATTGAAAAATGAGTTTTAATGACTCCAACCTAATTGTATGTAAACTTACGACTTCAACTGTATACAGAAATGAATGAAGTTGCTGGAGCTTCATCCAGGAATGAACTGGGTGTTCAAAGGGGCTGCTCACTTCGTCCTTTATGTAAAGAGAGGCATCATCACATGACAACACTGTGAGACAACTTGAAAATAAAAATAAAAGAGAGCCGCACACTCTAGGAGCTCAGATGCAAAAATGTAATTACCAACGTTTCAATTAAATTTTTGCATCTGAGCTCCTAGAGTGTGCGGCTCTCTTTTTTTTCCAAGTTTTCTACTCCGCTAGCCAGCACCTCGTCTTAATATGTGTGCGTTTCTTTTTCTTCTATAACACTGTGAGACAAGGCATAAACCATCCTGCAGGTAACTGAGTAAACAATCCCCAAGGCAAATGTTTTCCTTTACAAACATGACGGTGGATATACTACAGGACCCTGATACTCTGACCCTGATAATAAATCACGGACAGTGTCACCAGCATAGCGCCCCCACACCATCACACCTCCTCCTACATGCTTCACGGTGGGAACCACACATGTGGAGATCATCCGTTCACCTACTCTGCCTCTTACAAAGACACGGTGGTTGGAACCAAAAATCTCAAATTATTTCCACCGGTCTAATATCTGTTGCTCATGTTTCTTGGCCCAAGCAAGTCTCTTCTTATTATTGGAGTCCTTTGGTAATAGTTTCTTTGCAGCAATTAGACCATGATGGCCTGATTCACACAGTGTCCTCTGAACAGTTGATGTGGAGATGTGTCTGTTACTTGAACACTGTGAAGCATTTATTTGGGCTGCAATCTGAGGTGCAGATATTCTAATGAACTTATCCTCTGCAGCAGAGGTAACTCTGAGTCTTCCTTTCCTATGGCGGTCCTCATGAGAGCCAGTTTCATCATAGAGCTTGATGGTTTTTGCGACTGCGCTTGAAGAAACTTTCAAAGTTCTTGACATTTTTCGGATTGACTGACCTTCATGTGTTAAAGTAATGATGGACTGTCGTTTCTCTTCGCTTATTTGTGCTGTTCTTGCCATAATATGGACTTGGTCTTTTACCAAATAGGGCTATCTTCTGTTTACCAACCCTACCTTGTCACAACACAACAGATTGGCTTAAACGCATTAAGGAAAGAAATTCCACTAAGAATGCACATCTGTTAATTGAAATGCATTCCAAGTGATTACCTCAAGATGCTGGTTGAGAGAATGCCAAGAGTGTGCAAAGCTGTCATCAAGTCAAAGGTTGGCTACTTTGTTTAACACTTTTTTGGTTACTACATGATTCCATGTGTTATTTCATGGTTTTGATGTCTTCTTTATAATTCTACTTTGTCGAAAATAGCAAAAATAAAGATAATCCTTGTGTGACGACCCTCCCACTCTGTCTGCCGTATTCTCTCTTTGCTCTTGTTTTCCTTACTAAGATGCCGGTGGGCAGAGTTGGGAGGGTCGTCAGCTACATGGGAAACACCTGGGCCCAGTGTGTCCTAGGATAAATAGACCTCTTCCACATTCAAGGAAGAGACTCTCCATGCAGACACCTTTATAGATTGTGTTGTGTTTCTTGGTGTTTTTTTGGTTGGTTGCTTTGGCATCTTTCAACACCCTGCATTATCACATTCATGCATGCAAAACACTCACTTACACTGCTGATTACTGATTACACACACCATTGTATATTATACTTAGTTATTTATTTAATAAATATATATTTTGTTACTCCTTATCTCCACGTTGTCTCCCTTTTGTTACGGGCTTTGAGCCGGTTCGTGACACTTGAATGAGTAGGTTTGTCCAAACTTTTGACTGTACTGTTTATATTTTTAAATGTGCCCAAGGCACCATGATTGAGAGTTTGTGTCATTGAATAATGTCACCTATCTAATTTGTATTGTTGAGTGTGTGCCATACCTCTTCTCTGGAAAAGGTTCACCAAGCTTCACCCAGTTATTCAACCAAAGGTATGTCTCTGCCCATGGACTGAACTTAATATATTGTACTATAAATGATATATGGAAATTGGGGCAGTTGTCTTAATGTTCTCGGAAGGGAGGCCCACTGTCTCAGACTTTGAAAAGATAGAAGTAGGGTGGACAATATCCAATCTAGAACCACAAAAAGCATTATTGCATTTGCCTTCCTATAAGTCAAACAGACAATAAGTCATACCTCACTGTTTCAGCATGGACCTTTGGTAAGGGACTTCATGGACTTATTTACTATGGAGCGAGTGGCATCGGCCATCCAGGACTATAACAATGGACTGGAGGGTCTCTGGGATATATACTGTACCCCCCCCCCCCCCTCCGATGGTCAAATCTGGGTTTGGCGGATGCCAGGAGATCGCTACCTGCCCCAATGCATAGTGCCAAATGTGAAGTTTGGTCTGGTGCTGTTTTTCATGGTTTTGGGCTAGGCCCCTTAGTTACAGTGAAGGGGAATCTTAACGCTACAGCATACAATGACTTTCTTAAAGATTCTGTGCTTTCAACTTTGTGACAACAGTTTGGGAGACAGCGCTTTCCTGTTTCAGCTTGACAATTCCATATGTGTTATTTCATAGTTATGATGTCTTCACTGTTATTATACAATGTAGAAAATAGTAAAAAAAAATAAAGAAAAACCCTTGAATGAGTCGGTGTGTCCAAACTTTTGTCTGGTACTGTATATACATCTGTTTTGCGTATAGAAGGCGTTTTCAAAGTCTGGGACAGTGGGCCTCCCTTCAGAGAACATGGAAGTATATTGACCATCCTGTTAGCAATGGAGAGAAAAACATCCTATTGAGTATTGTTTACTCGTTAACTTGCAGGATGATGAATCCTTTTAACATGCTAAAGGTAAAATTTTACTTTTTTGAATCAAATCTCTATTTTTGATGTAAATGACATGTTATAGAATTGCCCAGATACTTTTGGGGGGATTTCAATTGGTTTTGAGAAACTTAGCCATATCAGCAATATACTTCCCCATTGCTCGTTCTGCAGTATGGGGCCACGGATATACATGAGCAAAGGCTCCAAAAATGGCAAAAGCTCTCAATATAGTGATGCGGGACTTTAGTATTAGTATTTATTGGGATTCCCATTAGCGGACAAAAATCTTGACAGCTGAGCCATAAAATAGCTGGGAAGAGATTTTCGATGTACTGATTCCATCATGGCACATGGTATATGAACTTATACATAAAACAATGCTTGATTCAACTGTTTTTTCAATTAAAATTATTATACAAAATTCTTGCCACCAACAGAATGTTATATACAGTATATACTGTATATCAGGACTACAACAAGCTCAGCTCTGCAGAGTTTGGTGCAAAAAGACAGAATCATAAAATCATTTATTTTGGTATTGCCCCAGATTGTTTCTGGTCACAGATTCAGGAATGGCTGAAATATCACAACAATTATTTAAATAAATCTTACAAATAGCAATGTTGGGCAATTTGGAAAGCCATAGTCAATCAATCAATAATATAATAATACTCTTAGGAAAAATATGCATCTTTAACTTAATATCTACGTGATTTAAAAGGTTCAAAATTCATATAAGACTTCACAGCAATCAGATAGGTGGTATGGGCTGAGAGTAGCTGAGGGGTGGGATTAAAAAGATAATGATCGGTAATAGTTATTACTGAAAACACTATACTGTATAGATTATATATACTGTATAATCTATACCAGAGATGTCTGAGTACTATCTATCCAACATGTAAATAAAATGACGATATCTATGTTGTGTAAATTATGTGTAAATTATGTGTAAAAAGCACCATGTACAGTGGTGATCTCAACCCCATAGAAAATCTTTGGATGGAGTTGAAAGTCCGTGTTGCCCAGCAACAGCCCCAAAACATCACTGCTCTAGAGGAGATCTGCATGGAGGAATGGGCCAAAATACCAGCAACAGTGTGTGAAAACCTTGTGAAGACTTACAGAAAACGTTTGACCTCTGTCATTGCCAACAAAGGGTATATAACAAAAGTATTGAGATAAACTTTTTTTATTGACCAAATACTTATTTTCCACCATAATTTGCAAATAAATTCATTAAAAATCCTACAATGTGATTTTCTGGATTTTTTTTCTCATTTTGTCTGTCATAGTTGAAGTGTACCTATGATGAAAATTACAGGCCTCTCTCATCTTTTTAAGTGGGAGAACTTGCACAATTGGTGGCTGACTAAATACTTTTTTGCCCCACTGTATGAAAAATGTGTATAAAATGTATATGTAAAGGCAGCCGGTACTCTTTCTGGGGCCTAAACAGGAATAAAACAAAACATCACAACAAAACAATAGTCTATATCAAGTATTACCAAAGCTGTCGGGGGTACGCCAAATAACAATGTGATTGAGCAAGGCTCTTGGTGCCAAGGGAATGCCTGACAACTTGAAATATGATTTGGACACTACAGTAAAAATGATTAACTTTGTTAAAGCAAGGCCCCTGAACTCTTGTGCATTTTCTGCACTACGCAATGATATGGGCAGCGACCATGTAATGCTTGTACAACATACAGAAGTGTGCTGGTTATCAAGGGGCAAAGTATTGACACGTTATTTTTAATTGAGAGACAAGCTTAAAGTTTTCTATACTGACCATAATTTTCAATTGTCTGACCGCTTGCATGATAGCGATTTTCTCACACGACTGACCTATCTGGGTGATGTTTTTTCTCGCCTGAATGATCTGAATCTAGGATTACAGGGAATCTCCGCAACTATATTCAATGTGCGGGACAAAATTGAGGCTATGATTAAGAAATTGGAGCTCTTCTCTGTCTGCATTAACAAGAACAACACACAGGTCTTTCCATCATTGTATGATTTTTTTGTGTGCAAATGAACTCAAACTTTCTGACAATGTCAACTGTGATATAGCGAAGCACCTGAGTGAGTTGGGTGCGCAATTACGGAGGTACTTTCCTGAAACGGATGACACAAACAACTGGATTCGTTATCCCTTTCATGCCCTGCCTCCAGTCCACTTACCGATATCTGAACAAGAGAGCCTCATCGAAATTACAACAAGCGGTTCTGTGAAAATTGAATTTAATCAGAAGCTACTGACAGATTTCTGAATTGGGCTGCGCTCAGAGTATCCTCCCTTGGCAAATCGCACTGTTATGACACTGAACCACGTACCTATGTGAGAGTGGATTCTCGGCTCTCACTGGCATGAAAACTAAATACAGGCACAGACTGTGTGTGGAAAAAGACTGAGACTCTCTCCAATACAACCCAACATTGCAGAGTTATGTGGATCCTTTCAAGCACACCCTTCTCATTAACCTGTGGTGAGTAATCCACAATTTTTGATGAACAAATAAGGTTTATGTGGAAGATGGCTAAGTAAAGAGCAAAATGATTGATTATTATTCTATTATTATTTGTGCCTGGTCCACTTCCCACGAGCTGGGTTGTGACAAGCTCACACTCATTCTTATGTTTAATAAATGTATTGTATAGTGTGTGTGTGGCAGGCTTACAAGGATGGCAGAAAACAACATTTGAGAGTGCACTGACCCTGGTGCTAGAGGAGGTACGCAGCTGGAGGTTGAATGTTTGAAGGGGTGCGGGACTATAAAAAGTTTTGGAACCACTGGTCTACATCATAAATAAAACAACAGAAGACATTGTGCACTATACACATTTACACTGCTCCACCCTTACAACTGTACAATACTGTACCATATTACGACAATTCAATATTACAATATCGTATTGAAGGTAAGATGGCGCCAACATATATGGCAGCTCTGCTTCTAGTTCTTAAGCATCTTTGCAGTATTTTTTTGTGAGTGTGTTATTTCTTACACTATTAGCCCAGATTTTTGGGGGGTGTTATTACATACAGACGGAAATATATTTTGGATATCAGAGCAGTGGTAACTCACTAGCAGTACAAGAAGGAATACGACTTCCCGAATTGGATCCTTTGTTCGTACCCCCCAGGGTGTTTTGGTTGCTCCAAAACACCACTGGCGGAGAAGAGGTATTCGGAGTGGACTTCCAGTCCGACTCAGGAGGTGGGGACACCATCCACCGCTTCCGAGTATATTACTTGCTAATGTTTAGTCTCTGGATAATAAAGTAGACGAGCTCATGGCAAGGATCTTCTTTCAGAGAGACATCAGGGATTGTAACATACTCTGTTTCATGGAGACATGGCTCTCTCGGGATATACTGTCCCCGTCAATACAGCCACAAGCATTTCGCTACACCTGCAATAACATCTGCTGAATATGTGTATGTGACCAATCAAATTTGATTTGATCATGTTTGGGTCTGTGCAGAGTGTGTGAGATTGCGCACGGCCGGCTCGCTATGGCGGCAGATGGACGAGGGAGGAATTTTCTGAACTAAACTGACCAAGATGTACCTCCAACAACACATAATACCTCACATAATTCTGCCCAAAAACAATGACAATTTATCTCAACAAGTGGCACATAGTTCCCTACAAAGGGAAACCCAGCCAGGAGCTACCCAGTGATGCGAGCCTACAGTGGCTTGCGAAAGTATTCACTCCCCTTGGCATTTTTCCTATTTTGTTGCCTTACAATCTGGAAATAAAATTGATTTTGGGGGGGTTGTATCATTTGATTTAAAAAACATGCCTACCACTTTGAAGATGCTAAAGATTTTTTATTGGTAAACAAACAACAAATAAGACAAAAAAACAGCACTTGAGCGTGCATAACTATTCACCCCCCAAAAGTCAATACTTTGTACAGCCACCTTTTGCAGCAATTACAGCTGCAAGTCTCTATAAACTTGGCACATCTAGCCACTGGGATTTTTGCCCATTCTTCAAGGCAAAACTGCTCCAGCTCCTTCAAGTTGGATGGGTTCCGCTTGTGTACAGCAATATTTAAGTCATACCACAGATTCTCAACTGGATTGAGGTCTGGGCATTGACTAGGCCATTCCAAGACATTTAAATGTTTCCACACGAGTGTTGCTTTAGCAGTATGCTTAGGGGCATTGTCTTGCTGGAAGGTGAACATCTATCCCAGTCTCAAATCTCTGGAAGACTGAAACAGGTTTCCCTCAATAATTTCCCTGTCTTTAGGGCCATACATCATTCCTTCAATTCTGACCAGTTTCCCAGTCCCTGCCGATGAAAAACATCCCCACAGCATGATGCTGCCACCACCATGCTTCACTGTGGGGATGGTGTTCTTGGGGTGATGAGAGGTGTTGGGTTTGCACCAGACATAGCATTTTCCTTCATGGCCAAAAAGCTACATTTTAGTCTCATCTGACCAGAGTTCCTTCTTCCATGTTTGGGGAGTCTCCCACATGCCTTTTGGCGAACACCAAACATGTTTGCTTATTTTCTTTTGCAAGGCACTGTACTAGATGGGCTAAATGCCTCTTGTGCTCGCTTCGAGGCAAGCAACACTGAAGCATGCAAGAGAGCACCAGCTGTTCCGGATGACAGTGTGATCACGCTCTCTTCACTGATATTTTCAACCTCTCCCTGACCGAGTCTGTAATAGCTACAGTATGTTTCAAGCAAACCACCATAGACCCTATGCCCAAGAGAGTGAAGGAAATCTGCATAAATGACTACCGCTCCGTAGCACTCACGTCGGTAGCCATGAAGTGCTTTGAAAGGCTGGTCATGGCTCACATCAACACCATCATCCTGGAAACCCTTGACCCACTCCAATTCGCATACTGCCCCAACAGATCCACAGATGACGCAACCTCAATCGCACTCCACACTGCCCTTTCCCATATGGACAAAGGGAACACCTATGTGAGAATGCTGTTCATTGACTACACCTCAGCGTTCAACTGGATCCTGGACATCGAAGAGGCTGGGGTGGAGCGGGTCAAGTGTTTCAAGTTCCTTGGTGTCCACATAACCAACAAACTATCATGGTCCAAACACACCAAGAAAGTTGTGAAGATGGCACGACAACACCTTTCCCTTTCAGGAGACTGAAAAGATTTGGCACGGGTCCCCAGATCCTCAAAAAGTTCTACAGCTGCACCATCGAAAGCATCCTGACCAGTTGCATCACCGTCTGGCATGGCAACTGCTCGGCATCCGACCGTAAGGCTCTACAAATGGTAGTGCATACAGCCCAGTACATCACTGGGGCCAAGCTTCCTGCCATCCAGGACCTATATAATAGGCGATGTCAGAGGAAGGCCCAAAAAATTGTCAAAGTCTCCAATCACCCAAGTCATAGACTGTTCTCAATGCTCCCATACGGCAAGCTGGACCGGAGCGCCAAGTCTAGGTCCAAAAGCCTCCTTAACAGTTTCTACCCCCAAGCCATAAGACTGCTGAACAATTAATCAAATGGCACATGTGACAAATAGAACTGTATTTGATATGGGATTTTTAGGTGAGAGCTGATGCCGCCCGCCCTGTGATAAACAGTGCCCACTTTGACAAAGGCAGGGGCGCAAAATATTTGGCTTGTCCGTTTCCAGTGCTCCTCTCCAGGGTGCTGTTGGAGAGACCCAATGCTGAGGACTCCACCAACATTCTGTCCAAAAAAGTATCTAACATAAATCATGTAGCAGATATAGGATATGGTAGAAAGAGTATGTGGCCTATTCTGTAGTCTACAGGCTGGATACATAAAATGTATGACAATGTCATGAGACAGACATCATGCAGGTTTGGCGCCCAATCAAATAAGAAATTAGCTGTCTTGTTCGACAAGCAGGCTACTCACAACTGTTGTCCAGGAATTTCAGCCCATTGGTTTCAAGTTAGACAAGCTGATCATAGTTCAAATGAAAATACTCCTGCATTTCCTGCTGTGTAAACACATTGCAAACAGGCTCATGGTAACTCCTGATAAAGTTGGGTAGCTGATATCCAGAGTTTAAATAGCCAAATTGAATAGTCATAGGAATCAGGACTAATAAAGCCAATGCAACAGCCTGTTTTACAAATGATGGGCCTACCACATGGATGGGCATTCATAAAATTAACTTGGACTGACATGCTAGGCTACACCCCAGTAAGCACAATCCAACTTGTTTTTTTGTTGATTTACAAATGATAGGCTTCCCACATAGATGGTTATTTTAATAAAATAAATTTAAAGGCAACACTGTAGGCTACACCTCAGTAAGCGCGAACCGATGCCAATGCCTTTTGGACATATTTGTTTGGTGCATTCCGGACCTGCCTTGATTTCCACATCCACGGACATTGGTTTTTGGTTTGGTCCGGACAAAATTTGAACCAATCATAGACGTCTATTAATTACGTATTTTCAACTTTGATTCAGAACCAAAAATGAGCCTGATTTAAAAATCAGGAAAATACATATTTTCAACATTCGGAAAATAAGTATTTTCAACTTTCATTCAGAACTGAAAATTAACCTGATTTCAAAGTCCGGGAAAAAGGTATTTTTCAATATCTGGAAAATAGTTGTTTTCAAGTCCTGGAAAATATTTTAAATGTACGGAAAATATGTCTTTTCACTTTTCATTCAGAACCTAAATTAAACCTAACTTCAATGTCTGGAAAATACGTATTTTACTCATCTTTTCAATGTCATATTGCTTACTGGGACTATTGTAGTTTTGGGGGCAGCATTTTTTACTCTCGCCTAGGGCAGCAGAAAAGCAAGACCGGCCGTGAGTGTGTGTGTGTGTGTGTCTTCACAGTCAGTGTTGTGTCGTGAGGTGTTTTATCTGTTTTTTAAATCAGATTTTACTCCTAGCTTGAGTTACCTGATGTGAAAGAGAGTTCCATGTGGTTATGGCTCTATGGAGTACTGTGCATTTCCCAGCCTCTGTTCTTGACTTGGGGACAGCAAAGAGACCCCTGGTTGAATGTCTAGGGTATGTATGGGTGTCTGAGCTGTGTGTTAGCTGTTTGAGCTGTGTGTTAGCTGTTAGCTGTTTGAACAGACAGTTATCATTAGCGTTAGCAATTTTATTATTAGCATTTTCGATAATGAGCGTAAATAGAGACAAATATATTGATAAAAGTCACCTTGTCCGAGAGACATTTACATGGTTATCAGAATGTCACACCAGGGTAAGCCTACACAATACACAGCCCTTATTTGAAGTGTTTCTAAAATCCCCTATGGGAAAAATGAATGGTGGAAAGATTATTGGAAGCATTTCCCTATGATTTATGCCTATTATGTCACCTCCACTGTGGGGCTCTATAGGCAAAATATGTGCATTGATTGAAACAAAACACAGATAGGCCTATGCTACAGTTTGTTAACACCATCTGCTCTAAACCTTGCTCACTTTACATAATTCTAAACAACACTGTACATAACTCAAGAAGATCTAAATGCATACTCCCATATGGGAATAAAATCTGATATCAAATGCTTAGCATGCAGATGCTGTATGAACGTTTCACCGGTAAAACTTGAAGAATTATCATTCCCGATTGACGGTGAGAAGGGACAGTTACCACAAAAATGTGTGCATAATGTAGAGGACATACATGCACGGGTGATATCTATAATTAGCTCTGAGGAAGAGGCTTCTAGGGGGGTGGGATGGGCGGTTACCATCGGCGGAACTGAAGCCTCTGCCTGTATATAACACCTGAATTATCATCTGAGAGTTCTGATGAAACGACAACCGTACAGACAGAGCCTTACGTGTGTTAGTGCCAACTGCACACTTATCATGGAGCACCCATCTATGTAGGCTGCAACATTAAGTATAATGTTCATGCCACAGGAGCGGGCACAGGTGGATGGTGCCTCAGTTGTTGTTAGGAATTTACCACACCAAAAAAACTGTGCTAAAATAATGTGTCTGAATTTACACAGCCAAATTAAAATCATTTCCGACCGTAATTGATGATGCTCTTGAACATGCAAACAGACGCGCGTGCCTGTATTTTCATCTCGAGGTCGCGCATGAAGAGGGCGTAGTTGGAGGAGGTGTTGGGGGGGCAACATTTGTGCAAGGCGGGGGACGAGGGCAGGGAGAGGTTCCGCGAACGGAAGGGGATGAACAGGAAGAGCAAGGGCTGCGCACACAGAGGGGGAAACTGCTGGCAGTGTTGGTTTTTCTAAGTGTATTTATTCACCCCGTCTCCTTTCCTATTGTGTTAATGATTTTCTCTATCTGTGTAAATGTCCCTTTAAGTTAGTTTATTGGCGCCACGGTCAGTGCTTCCTCTACAGTAAGCGTATTATCAAGCTAGCGACTCTTGACTGTCTCCAGCCTGCAACTTCCCGTCACCGAGAAGAACGAAGACGAGAAGAGCGAGCAGCTGAAAAGGAAACAGGGTCGGTCAATAAGAATACAGCGAAATCTACACGGATATCAGACTGATAGACAAGTCGATATCGTTGTCTTCTTTTAGTCGACTAGGCGGATCTGCGTTCTTCTCATTGTGGCTTGCTTGCCAGCCGTCGTTTTCATTGTTGAGCACCCGGCTGCGGCTTGCTCCACTGTCGCCGAGGCTCGAGCCAACCACTGGTGGGGGGTTTAATGGGAGCCTTGTTTCGATAGAACTCCCTTCTCCCCCCCACCCCCCCGACGGACCCTCGCTCGAATCCAATTCGGGCGCTGTCTTCCCCGAGGGGTGCCCTGTTTTTGCTTAGTCTGACTGGGGAAGGAGGGCGGTCCCCCAGCCTTGACTGTCGCTCTGGCCGACCCTAGTGAACCCTAATATGGCAGGAAATCTGAAGAAAGGCGGAGGACTGATCGGGATGATGAAGGACGCGTTTCAGCCCCATCACCACCTCCATTCCAATCACCAACCAGGGGCCGTGGACAAAAAGACGGTGGAGAAATGCTGGAAACTAATGGACAAGGTGGGTGACTAGCAGTCATATCCATCTAGCTACCCGGCTGATGATCTGTGGCTCAGGAAGCTAGCATAGGTGGCTAATTAGCCAGCTCGCTAACTAGACAGCTACAGTACTAGCTAGCTAGTTAGCTAGGGGTAGCTGCACCGACCAGCTAGGCTACACCGACTGGTAGAGAAGGTGGTAAATGAGCTAGTTAATTATATGTAATGTATTGTATTCATCTGCAGAAGATGTAGCCAGTTGAAGTTAGTTAGAACTACCTATATGGCTGTAGCTAGTTAGTTTGATGCTGGTGGTGGCTGGATTGCTATCTATGTTAGCCAGCTACCTAGGCAACTAGCTAGCCAATTAACATTAGCTAGCAACATTGACCAAGAAAATATCGCTTGCATGGTGGTGGTGACTCAATCATCATACCAGATTAGGGTCTTGAAAACAGTTGCTAGTTAAGTGAGAAGTTAGGCTTGGGCTTTGACCATAGCCACAGAGCTACATTTTACTGTTCAGAACAGAAATCCGTCCCGTTGACAAAGGTGCAATAAGGTTGTAAAATGTTATTCATCATTTGGGATTTAGCTAGCTGGCTAAATGTAATTTTAATGATCAGTGATTGTAAGATCAGATGTCAAACACTAACTTTCAAACAATGTGGCAACAATCTAACTGCTCGACTCCCAACACTTACTCTAGCAGTGACTCATGAAGTCCAGAGTATTGTGCAGCATGGAAATTAATACATGTGATCATCATAAAGAATTAGCTCCATTTACTTCACAAGAGGCGCAATTCACAACATAATTTCTTGGAAATTGTAGCTGGCTGACCCCTAGTTTCCTGTGCCATTCACACGAAATTATCACAGTGATTCAGAGGACAAGAAAGACTTTTTGTGTTTGTTTCTCTAGGAGTAGTCTACACATTTGTCACTCTTTTCTCTTATCTGTAAGAACCCAAGCCCCTGAGGATTGTCATAATGGCACATGTTGGCCAGTTTGCATTGCTCTCCACCAGACAAGCACATCTGCATTGTCTCCGTTAAGTAAAGGTTAAAAATGATGCATGGAGAAGAGGTCACTTCACACAAACAGAAAAAGTGAAGTGACACTGCAATGTCAGTTCTCCTTTTCTGTTTCAGAAAGTGACCTTGGCTCCCAATCAATGGCACACACAAAGTCTAGTCTGTCTGAGGCGAAGTTGAGGAAGTGTGTGTGTCCGCAAGACCTTTAGAAATAAAGACTTTGTCCACGATGGAGGGTTTTTGAAAGGAAAACCACTGTAGAACCTGCGATATGTGTTCTATGGTATGCTGATTTTAGCAGAATGCTTCGAGGCAGGATACAACTTTACAAATTACACTTGTGGAGACTTTGTTTGCTACTACTGCAACTGGTATCCTATCAAGTATTGTTCATAGCATTTGTCCTTCCCCTCTTTCAAAACGGGGTTAATAATCATTACACTGACCCATCTGCATCAGGTTTAACCATTTTAATACAGGTTTTTCTTCATACGGTTATGCCCCAAGCACAAGTTAGCCTATCTGCCCATTCAGATATCATGAGGACAACTCGGACAACAGTGCATGTTTGTAATAGATCTGCCTAAGAACTTGGTTCTGTCCCAGTCTCCGATCCTGAGGTTAGCGAGAGAGCGGAGGAGGGGAACAGCCTAAGAGGCAATATTTTGGTTTAGTCCAGGCCACCACGACTGGATGTGTTTGCGTGTGTGTGTGCACGTTTAGCCAACTGATAACTCTAGGACTTCCCTTCCTTGGCCACAGGTTTATTGTGACCCCCTCCGACTGACCTCAGTCAGTTGGCTACACTGAACACATGTAGATGGCATGTAGTACTGTGCGCCTCCTGTAGTTTGTTCTGCTGTGATGACACCGTGTGGTATTTCACCCAATAGATATGGGAGTTTTATGAAAATGGGATTTTTGTTTTCTAATTCTTTGTATGTCTGTGTAATCTGAAGGGAAATGTGTGTCTCTAATAGAGGTCCACCCATTGTGATTTTTCACCGCCGATACCGATTTATTGGAGGACCAAAAAAAGCCGATACAGATTAATCGGCCAACTTATTTTTATTTTTTGGTATTTTAGTATTTTATTTATTTGTAATAATGACAATTACAACAATACTGAATGAACACTTATTTTAATTTAATACATAAATAAAATCAATTTAGCCTCAAATAAATAATGAAACATGTTCAATTTGGTTTAAATACTGCAAAAACAAAGTGTTGGAGAAGAAAGTAAAAGTGCAATATGTGCCATGTAAGAAAGCTAACATTTCAGTTCCTTGCTCAGAACATGATAACGAATGAAAGCTGCTGGTTCCTTTTAACATGAGTCTTCAATATTCCCAGGTAAGAAGTTTAAGGTTGTAGTTATTATAGGAATTATAGGACTATTTCCCTCTATACCATTTGTATTTCATTAACCATTGACTATTGGATGTTCTTATAGGCACTTTAGTATTGCCAGTGTAACAGTATAGCTTCCGTCCCTCTCCTCGCTCCTCCCTGGGCTCGAACCAGGAACACAACAACAACAGGCACACTCGAAGCAGCGTTACCCATGCTGAGCAAGGGGAACAACTACTCCAAGTCATAGAGCGAGTGACGTTCGAAACGCTAGTAGCGTGCACCCTGCTAACTAGCTAGCCATTTCACATCGGTTACACCAGCCTAATCTCGGGAGTTGATAGACTTGAAGTCATAAACAGCGCAATGCTTGACGCACAACGAAGAGTTGCTGGCAAAACGCACGAAAGTGCTGTTTGAATGAATGCTTACGAGCCTGTTGCTGCCTACTACCGCTCAGTCAGATACTTATATGCTTGTGTGCTCAGTCAGATTATATGCAATGCAGAACATGCTAGATAACTACACATGGTTGATGATATTACTAGTTTAACTAGTGATTATGATTGATTGATTGTTTTTTATAAGATAAGTTTAATGCTAGCTAGCAACTTACCTTGGCTTACTGTATTCGCGTAACAGGCAGTCAGTCTCTTTGTGGAGTGCCAAGAGAGGCAGGTGGTTATAGCGTTGGACTCGTTAACTGTAAGGTTGCAAGATGGAGCCCCCGAGCTCACAAGGTGAAAATCTGTCCTGCCCCTGAACGAGGCAGTTAACCCACCGTTCCTAGGCCGTCATTGAAAATAAGAATGTGTTCTTAACTGACTTGCCTAGTTAAATAAAGGTGTAAAAAAAACATTTTAAAAAATCGGCCAAATCGGTGTCCAAAAATACAGAGTTCCGATTGTTATGAAAACTTGAAATCGGCCCTAATTAATCGGCCATTCCGATTAATCGGTCGACCTCTAGTCTCTAATATGGTCATACATTTGACAGGAGGTTAGGAAGTGCAGCTCAGTTTCCACCTCATTTTGTGGGCAGTGTGCACATAGCCTCTCTTCTCTTGAGAGCCACGTCTGCCTACAGCGGCCTTTCTCAATAGCAAGACTATACTCACTGAGTCTGTACATAGTCAAAGCTTTCCTTTGTTTTGGGTCAGTCACACTGGTCAGGTATTCTGCCACTGTGTACTCTCTGTTTTGGTCCAAATAGTGTTCTAGTTTGCTCTGTTTTTTGTTAATTCTTTCCAATGTGTCAAGTAATTCTCTTTTTTGTTTTCTCATGATTTGGTTGGGTCTATTTGAGTTGCTGTCCTGGGACTCTGGGGTCTGTTTGTGAACATAGCCCCAGGACCAACTTGCCTAGTGGACTCTTCTCCAGGTTAATCTCTCTCTCTTGTTATGGAATCGCTTCTTTTTTAGGTGGTTGTAGAATTTAACGGCTCTTTTCTGGATTTTGATTAGCGGGTATCGGCCTAATTCTGCTCTGCATGCATTATTTGGAGTTTTAAATTGTACACAGAGGATATTTTTGCGAGTCTCAATTTGGTGTTGGTGAGAGGACCCCAGATCTCACAACAATAGTTCTATAACTGAGTCAATAATTTTTTGACAGATCCTAATTGGTTTGTTGAATTTTATGTTCCTTTTGATGGCGTACTGAGATTTACTGTCAGGGCCCAGGCATCTGTCTCTCTCTCTCTGTTTCTGTCTTTCTCTCTCTCTGTTTCTGTCTGTCTCTTTGTTGTGTTTGTCTCTCTCTCAATTTCAATTTGAGGGGCTTTATTGGCATGGGAAACGTTTGCCAAAGCAGGTCTCTGTTTCTCTCTCTTTCTGTCACTATCTTGCTCTGTATCTCTCACCCCCTCCTGCTCTCTCTCCTCTCTCCTCTTCTCTCTGTGTGTTGTCTTTTGATCCCCATGTTATTCCACTGATAAGATCAGCCTGGAGCTCACTAAGCAGATGCAACCAGCCCTGCTCTGTGACTAGGCCACTCAAGACATGGTGGGTTCATTTGAAGGTTGTCCAATTCAGCATCAAATTGTACATTTTGGTGGTGTTTATGATGACTGAGTTCAATAGACGGAATAGGTTCAAGTGCAGAATTGAGACGACAGTCACGTTCTCCATTTTATTACATGACAGTTTGCTCCTGTATCTCTTTATAATGCACGAGGAGAGTGACTTGCCTGAGTGCAAGTTGAATATGAATGTAGCCAGTAAGTCTAAGGTAGACAACAGATAACACTCTGTTTTAGATGGGGCTTTTATACTGGACACAAAGAAGAAGCTGACAAAGTAGATGATTGATTCATTTCTGGAAAATAGGCCCTCTTCCTTGTTTCACTTTGGTCAAGTTATTCATTCATCACAGAATGCTGTGGCATGCATGTTTATGGTGTATATTGATTATGTGTTTATGGTTGTGACTCAGCTAGGGCTGTGGAGGTCACAACATTTCGTCAGGTGGTGATTGTCAAGCAAATAACGGTCGGTCTCACGGTAATTGACCGTTAATTAACGTAAACACATTTAGCATCTCCTGGCTTCCGAACATAGCCTACAAGTCATTTTTAGAAAGTCTAACAAATCCATTTAATATAGCCTACACTGTCACAATCAATCCATCATTTATTTTAAACCGGTCTAAAGAACCATGATATGAAGAAAATGGTCATGTCCTGATGTGGCTATGCCGAATGGCTGTGGGCTACACTAGTTCATTTAACAGACAAGATTTGCTTAAAATTCTGTGGCATTATTTTATAGTATGAAGAACACAGTTGAACAAAGCTGAATAAAACAAAAATGTTCTCAATGATTTGAGGGAGTGCGCACGTGCAGCTGTTCTTTGTTGAGCGGTTAACAAAGAAATAAGTATTCCTATATGCTTAATTTAGAGTTATGTAACTTTAGTTGTTCTACAAACATTGGGCTATATGCTATGACTCATACATTGTAATGCTTCACGATGCGACTCTAATGATGACTTGAAAAAAAGTTGCTTGAAAGGCATGCTTTGTGTTTTTTGCACAGGCTGTACACACTACATCAGTCTCTCATTCACAATTTGACAAGCACTTGTTAATGCCTCAAATTTCACGGCGCCATCCCCTTTGTGGCTGTAATGCATCCTAAAAAATCCACACCTTCTGCAGCCCAGAGTGCTGCGTCGTTCCCTTCTCCCTGAGTGTGCTGTGTTATCCAAAGCGTCTCTCACTCACACACCTCTCCGTCACGCGATCAGGGTCTTTCTCACAGGCTTTAAGTGAAGGCCAACACATCGGGGACGTAATTCCGCGCGTCCTTATCTAATTCCGAGGTGCATATTGAAGATATTAGAAGAACTGTCCACATTTACTTTTCATCAGCCTACAAGATGAGTAGGCCTAACGAACAGCAAAAGCACTAGCCTCTGTCAATCTACTATCCCCCATAGTGCCAAAGTCGACTTATTCTGTGCGAGGAATTAAATATTCCAAACCTAGTCCGGGACAGTTGTGGGATACGATGGATCGTAAATTAATACAACCACTTGCATCAAACTTTATTATGCATGCAATGTTGATAAACTATTTATCTATTTCATCACATTATAAGCGCAGCAATGCACACGTGGTAGCAATGCACACATAGTAGTAAGCGCAAATGTTCTGTTAGCGGGAAAACACCATTATCAAAAGTGACCGCAATTACACATGCAATGCTTTTATTATAATTTATAAAGGTACATTTTTATGGTGAAAAGGGAGCTTCCCCAAACTTGAAACTCACTCACTGCTTATATACAGTGAGGAGAACAAGTATTTGATACACTGCCGATTTTGCAGGTTTTCCTACTTACAAAGCATGTCACATGTCTGTAATTTTTATCATAGGTACACCTCAACTGTGAAAATCACATTGTATGATTTTTAAGTAATTAATTTGCATTTTATTGAATGACATAAGTTTTTGATTACCTATCAACCAGTAAAAATTCCAGCTCTCACAGACCTGCTACTTTTTCTTTAAGAAGCCCTCCTGTTCTCCACTCATTACCTGTATTAACTGCACCCGTTTGAACTCGTTACCTGTATAAAAGACACCTGTCCACACACTCAATCAAACAGACTCCAACCTCTCCACAATGGCCAAGACCAGAGAGCTGTGTAAGGACATCAGGGATAAAATTGTAGACCTGCACAAGACAATAGGCAAGCAGCTTGGTGAGAAGGCAACAACCGTTGGCGCAATTATTAGAAAATGGAAGAAGTTCAAGATGACGGTCAATCACCCTCGGTCTGGGGACTCCATGCAAGATCTCACCTCGTGGGGCATCAATGATCATGAGGAAGGTGAGGGATCAGCCCAGACCTACACGGCAGGACCTGGTCAATGACCTGAAGAGAGCTGGGACCACTGTCTCAAAGAAAACCATTAGTAACACACTATGCCGTCATCGATTAAAATCCTGCAGCGCACGCAAGGTCCTCCTGCTCAAGCCAGTGCATGTCCAGGCCCATCTGAAGTTTGCCAATGACCATCTGGATGATCCAGAGGAGGAATGGGAGAAGGTCATGTGGCCTGATGAGACAAAAATTGAGCTTTTTGGTCTAAACTCCACTCGCCGTGTTTGAAGGAAGAAGAAGGATGAGTACAACCCCAAGAACACCATCCCAACCGTGAAGCATGGAGGTGGAAACATCATTCTTTGGGGATTCACAGGTGATTGGCTAATATTGTCACCCATCAGACTATTCTTAATTTAATCGTGACTTTACAGAAACAAATTAATACATGTGACATTTTGTTTTGATTTAAAATGGACCATTATCATACACCTGCATCAAAACGGGCTGCGGAAAAGAAATACATATCAAAACCAAACTTTTATGTCACATGCGCCGAATACAAGTGCAGACCTTACCGTGAAATGCTTACTGACAAGCCCTTAACCAACAGTGCAGTTCAAGAAGAGTTAAGAAAATATTTACCAAATGAACTCATGTAAATAAAAAATCAATAAAAAATTAACACAACATAACAATAGAGGCTATATACAGGGGGTGCTGGTCAGTGTGCGGGGGTACAAGTTAGTTGAGGTAATTTGTACATGTAGGTAGGGGTGAAGTAACTATGCATAGAAAATAACCAGCGAGTAGCAGCAGTGTACAAAACAAATGGAGTGGGGGTGGTCAATGTAAATAGTCCAGTGGCCATTTGATTAATTGTTCAGCAGTCTTTTGTCTTGGGGATAGAAGCTGTTAAGGAGCCTTTTGGTCCTAGACTTGGCGCTCCGGTACTGCTTGCCGTGCGGTAGCAGAGAGAACAGTCTATGACTTGGGTGACTGGAGTCCCTGACAATTTAATGGGCTTTCCTCTGACACCGATTATTATATAGGTCCTGGATGGCAGGAAGTTTGGCCCCGGTGATGTACTGGGCCCTACGCAGCAGGTGCCATACCAGGCGGTGACGCAAACGGTCAGGATGCTCTCGATGGTGCAGATGTAGAACTTTTTGAGGATCTGGGGACCCATGCCAAACCTTTTGTCTCCTGAGGGGGAAAAGGTGTTGTCGTTCCCTCTTCACGACTCTTGGTGTGTTTGGACCATGATAGTTCGTTGGTGACGTGGAGACCAAGGAACTTGAAACTCTTGACCCGCCCCATTACAGCCCCATCGATGTTAATGGGGGCCTGTTTGGCCCGCCTTTTCCTGTAGTCCATGATCAGCTCCTTTTGTCTTGATCTCATTGAGGAAGAGGTTGTCATCTATGCACTTAAATAGCGAATGCAGGATGCTTTTCATCGTGGTTTATTTTCATGCCAGCCAGGTAGGCTATACTCCTGTTGTAAATATAAGCAATGTGCTTAATATTAGTAAAGTTGAGAAATAAATATAGTAGGCCTAGCCTATTCTGATGGATCCTCTTTTTATTAGCAGCCATCACTCTTTCTCCTGCAGTTGCATAGCCTATAGAAATATTGCCGTAATACGGTTACGGTCACCGCAGCAGCCCTAGTCTCAGCTGCATGTCATGCTTTGCTATATTATTTCCCACCAGATGTGTTTGTAGCTTGAGGGGATTGACAATGAGGAAGTGCAAACCAATGCACAGCCAAGATGTCAGTCTGACAAATAATTGTAAAAACAAATATTGTCAGCCCTTTGCATCATCTCATGTACAATCCATGACATGATGATTCATAAGAAAACAGAGCCCTTCCCTTTGTGTATTGGAGAGGGACAGACCTGTGTGTGTGTGTCGTCTATTACCAGACCAACAGCAAGCTTTAATCCTGAGATGACTATTTCATTCTCTTCACTGTGTTGAAGGCCTTAAAATAGACTCACTTAGTGACTCTCAGGGTTTGCTATCTCAGCACTGCTCTCTCACTCGCTCTCCCAGGCACTTTCATTCGCTCTGCCACTTCTCCTCCAAGTGGCTTTTCTCACTCTCTCACTTCCGTGTAGTCCCTAGTCCTTACTGGACTTGACGCTCTGGCGACACTGGTGCACAAGTGATTACTTGTCAGAAAGAGCTAGAGTATTTTACGTTTAGGTGAAAAGTGTTATGATCAATATAATCCACGTCATCACACTATCATACCGATGTATTTATCAAATGGTGTTCAGCGGTAGTTTCGTTTTAGTGATATCGATGGTCCCCTTTTCACTGACCGTTGTGTATGTAGGCTAAACACTCAAGCGTGCACAGACGTTAGTTTGTTCAGTTAATGTTTGGGTACTTGTCAGGGTTGTGGTCAATTCACTTCCTGAATTGAAAACATCTTCATAGAATACAATGTGCAACTTTTCAATTCAAGAAATAAGATTTTTTATTTACTTCCTGAATTGTATTAAAAAGCAATGGATCCCAACCTTGGTATGTATTCGCATACTACTAAGTCTCTTCCACCACCGTTGCTGACTTCTCATGTGTTTCAGTAAGCTGATTCATCATCTCCCCTATGTGTCCTATCCTCTCCCTCCATCCAGGTGGTGCGACTGTGCCAGAACCCCAAGCTGGCCCTGAAGAACAGCCCACCTTACATCCTGGACCTGCTGCCAGACACCTACCAGCACCTCCGCACCATCCTGTCCCGCTACGAGGGCAAGATGGAGACGCTAGGCGACAACGAGTATTTCCGCGTCTTCATGGAGAACCTGACCAAGAAGACCAAGCAGACCATCAGCCTGTTCAAGGAGGGCAAGGAGCGCATGTATGAGGAGAACTCTCAGCCCAGGTGAGATGATGACATTGTTGGAGATTGAGGTGGAAATCATTGTTGATGAAATTCAGGTACTTTTCCTAAAATACTTCTTGGTCTCACAATTGCCATTTCCTGATTTTTTTTATTTTTTATTTTTTTGTGTGTTTTTTTTTGTTTTTGTTCCAAGACATCAAGATAAGTGCCTTTTGTTTTTGTACCACGAGTGCGAGTATTGAGCCGTCTTATCCTCCTCCTGAAATGCTCCTGTGAGGTCGCACTCTGACCTATGTTAGATCACACTCAGTTCATTCACTACCAGAATATTAACCCTTTTCGTTAGCCCAGAGCTAAGCCGAGCTGTACGGTGCTGGCCTTGGTTACACATCCACCATAAGTCCAGGAACTGTGATTTGAAGGAACACGTTGAAAAGCAACGATCTGAGCCAGTACGGTTTGGGACAGCACAATAGCGTGAAAAGGCTCTGAATTTCTTTCTCCTACGTCTGAAGTGAAGTGGGAGGGGGGGGTATTTTTTTGTGTGTGCTGAACCCCTCCCTGTCTTAGCAGGCAGGTGTCGGGTTAGATCTCATCGGTGGGTATGTTTCTGCGCCTCCTTAAAGTGGAGCAATGTAGTCTTGTACTGAGTAACAGCCAAAGAGAAGGGTGCTGTGGTTTGTACAAGTGAACATTTGTGGTCAGGGTGACGCTGATCTATTTGCCTGTGTTCTGTCTGTCTCTGTGTTCACAGGCTTTGCCGTTAGTTTCCCACAGACATGAGGGTTGTAAAGGAGCTAAAGAAATTGCAAAAATACAAAATGTAGTCTTAACACCGTAGCTTTTTGAATAACATCAAAAACAAAAAATATCGCTCCAAACACAGTTCAAACGTACACATACGATCAACTTTCAGACACACACAAACAATGACTACGTCTTATCTGAACAGACCCGCATGTTCACACACCTATCCCTTGTGCCTGCATTATTGTTTGCCACTTGGCCTTAAATTGTATCAATTTAACGAACACCGTTTTGGATGAAATTTCTAATCAAAATGTAGTCTAACGTCTTTTGACATGACCAATATCATATTTTCCCTTTATGATTTGTAGCTCAGGGGCCAAATTATTCAATCTATTATCCATCTCAGAGAAGGGTATGCAGTGCCTTTAGCAAAGTTGAACAAGCATGTTAATGTTGACGGCATTCTATAAATCCTGTCAGAAATTCAGGATTTGGCTTAAATCTTTTGGGGAAATAGGCTGTAAAAATGGTCTATTCTACTTTGCCAACGGCACCCCATATAATTCCTACTCCGACGCTTGATAACTATGGCCCCAGCTTATACAGTTAAAAATGACAATGAAGCTTGATTTGCACATTCCTAACTTATTGCTGGACACACTCCAAGCCTCTCCAAGGGTCAACCGGTTACACGCAGTGGGAGCATGAATATGATGCCTCGAGTTAAGTATCAAGTATCAATGGCAGGATGTGGCCAAATATTTTCTCCTTTAATTAACTGACACAAGTTGGGCCCCTGAGCTCATCTCCAATGTACTCAAAACACAACCCTTTAAAAAAAAAACGTTTTTTATGAAAACTGTGGTTAATTTCCTTCTTTTAATGCAACGAAACAGAGTAGCGATGACTCTCTGCCTGTAGTTTTGCATGGCTTCTGTTTTTTTGGACAATGAGTCTCCTTGTGCTGACACTAAGGGAGAGGAGGAGGCTCGGCTCACATTCCTCTTCTGTCTTCCCCCTAATTGAATTAGCATTAAGTAACGGGCCCATTTGAACGGTCTTAACCACTCCTTTGTGAATTACATTTTCATCATCACTTTATTACAGAGCGAGTGGGTTCTAGAGCCGGAGCTGGTAGTAACCGATGAAGCCCCCACACACACACAGGGACCAGAGACAAAGAGCACTATTGTGCCTAGAGGAGAGCTTCAGTGAGTAGGCTCTAGCCCAGTAGCGTGGTTAGTGTGTTACCAGCCGCAAACGGCCTTAGCTGTGTGACACTCCTCCCATACCAGGGCTCTTAACACGGTGTGCCTTACATGCTGGCTAAACCGGGTGCGCGCATGTTGAATTTTTGTCCACCCACACCAGACGCGATCAGGACACAGAGGTTGAAATATCAAAACGAACTCTGAATCAACTATATTCATTTGGGGACAGGTCGAAACGCATGAAACGATCATAGCCATTGTCGCTAGCTAGCTTGCTGTTGCTAGCTAATTTGTCCCGGGATATAAATATTGGGGTTTTATTTTTACTTGAAATGAGTAAGGTCCTCTACTTCGACAATTAATCCACAGATAAAACGCTTCTTCTTTGGGCTTATTATGGCAGTTGGCAACCAACTTTTTAAGGTGCGTTACCACCACCAACTGGACTGGAGTGTGGACCTCAGTTCGTCTTTCAATCAATCACCCACGTGGGTATATGCTCCTAAAAACCAATGAGGAGATGGGAGAGGCGGGGCTTGCAGGGATGTAGGCAGACACACTGAATTTTAGGAGCACAATGAAAAATGTTTGACATATTAAAGCTTGTGCTCCCAAATTAACATTCCAGGTCGCACGGCTAAATATTTAGGCGCAGATGCAAGTAAAATGGTTGCACTGTAGAGCCCTACGTTACCACTCTCGTTCCTCCTGGATAGGCTGGAGATGGTTAGAACAGTTTGATACAGTGTTAGCTTCAGCCTCGACTTAAATTGTCTCCTGTATAGACAAAATGTTAGCTATTCCCTTTCCTCTGGTTGTTGATAAAGACGGAGCACCATTTAAGTGAAAAATTATGGATGCTAGCTATGAATGATATGACGATTACGTGGTCGTCCCACACGGTTGTTTCTTCTCAGACCGTTGCAGTACAGAGAGCGATAGTGGGTGGATGTGGTGCCGAGATGCCCTGCAGACTTCTCCACAATATTACCGCCGCGAAATTTGCTCTTCAGTTTATTTTCATTTTGGCGTCCGGCCCACCATATTTAGATTTGAGCAGCACAAATATTTTTTGCTCGTCTTGCACGCAGACATACTGACACACAGCCCCCATAGTTCTGAGGAGAGTGATATTTGCGTTCAGCGTTCTGACAATTGCTGGTTGATTACCACAACCACCGTAGACTGAAAGCCTTTTGCTAATTTTAGTTGTGCTTTTTGTGCGGTGGTGGCCTGACATGGGAGTCTAGCTGCAACGCTGCTGTGTGTGAGGGGGTGAAGTGTCGGCTGCGGGCTGTGAGCTGCTAGAAGGGAACTAATGATTAACAGTGACACTGTCACACACTGTGCTCGCCACACAGTTTCTTCCCGGTAGACTGCGAGCTTCCTTTTCCTGTTTCTCACAGGCCACCTAGTGTCATTTCTACCCCGCTCAGAGAGAGGGGGAGGGTGCGCAACAGGGAGAAGGAGCACAGCAAACGCTAGCCTGTTTATAACCACAAAGTCCAGTCTGAGTATGGAGTTGAAATAGGCCCTTCCAACCTCCCCTATATCCGGATATTGTTCAGACCTCCCTGAGCTTTGCCGTTTGATCTGGCTTCCTTGGCTAAGCCCCTGACCAGCGCTCCGTCCTGACTGCTGGTAGTTAATATATCCTGGGGGGGAGAGGAGGGCTCGTTCCCAAATGGAACCCTATTCCCAATATAGTGCACTACTTTTAACCAGGGCCTATGTAGGGAGTGGGGTGCCATTTGGGACGAGGACAACAGGAGAATTGTCCCGGGGCGGAAGGGGTAATCCATCTGCAGTCCGAAGCGTGAGACAAGGCTGTTCTTCTACTCCAATCCCCGTTTTCACATCCACTGGGCAGGAAACCAGAACAGGAGTGCGGCTTTCCTTTTTAGCGTGGCTGCTCTCTCCTCCTCCTGTCACTCCACCACATGCCCATGATCCTGGCCTTGTTGGATTTATGTTTTCAGATCAACATTTAAAAGCAAGGACTCCCATCTACATTCATGCAGCCCCTGTACAGCCTGCTGCAGCCTCCGCGGCTACAGCTGAGGGTATTGCAGATGGTAGAACCCCAGTGATGTTGGGAGAAGGATCTGCATGGTTGGCCATGGGCCTCCTACTTCATCTTCCTCACTACTGCAGACACTCGCTGTCAGTGCCCTCCTTTCTCTCTGCAGACAGAGGAAGCCTCCCATATCTTCTTGCACCTGGCAGTCTCAAGCTAGTCTGCACGTCCCTGATAGTGCCTCAGTGGCTCACACAACCCCTTTTGTTGTGTCCATCTCTTCTAATGCCACATTCAGTCTCTTCTCTAAATAAGCAGACAAAACTATTGCAAATGGTTTCATTTTGTTAGCTTTTCAAATGTTGACAAAAGTTGTCGTATGTAGCTGCTATGAAAAGGGGCTTCTCTGCCTCCTATCTGTGCTGCCGGAACTCTGTGGTATCATGCCAAGTTCATGTCCCTGCCAGCATTAGTACCACAACATCCCTCTATTTGCAGAGGGCATTTGCCAGTTGCTAAATTAGTCCCTCAAAGCCCTGAGCCTGCCCCGTGGATATGACTTCCCATTTTCTATAGACTACCCATTTTATATACCAGGCTGCTGGTAAGACAATAGTTCCTCACTCAGTAGCAGGCTATTGGCTTTGACTATCTCTCCCATCTTATTTGCTGGCAAAGGTCTGCGCAAACAGATCAATTTCAGCAATAGGGAAATGCACTGCCAGATAACGAAATCATTCCAAAGGATGTGTACATTTTTAGGGCACATGCAGAGAATCTGAGAGAGCCTGCATTTTGCATGTAGCATCACTCTGAGTCTGCTTATTTATATATAACATTTTAACTAGGCAAGTCAGTTAAGAACAAATTCTTATTTACAATGACTGCCTAGGAACAGTGGGTTATAACTGCCTTGTTCAGGGGCAGAACGACATAGTTTTACCTTGTCAGCTCAGGGATTTGATCTTGCAACCTTTCGGTTACTGGCCCGACTCTCTAACCACTAGGCTACCTGCCGCTGCTGAATTTGACATTCTTTGCCACTTCATGTACCAGCAGTTACTAATATGTAACTCCAATACTGTTCTGTCTGAGAATTTTGGGCTATTTCTTGACGAGTTCTGTCAGATCAGACAGACAAGTTGTGGTTGGATGTGAGAAATGGAAAACATTTCTTAATGTTTTAACAGCATTAAAAAAAAGTATTTGTATTTTTTTTAAATACATTTGTCCATAAGAACAATAAGAAAAAAATCCTACAATTCAATGTGAATTCACAATACAGCTGCCAGCAATGGTTTTGGTCTCGGTCCCTTCAGATGGTTAAGCGTTGCACCGGTAGTCTACTACCATTACTGTATCTCAATTCCACCTCGCAATGTTCGCATATCCTTTATATTTAACTTCTCAACGTATTGCCATACAGGTAGGGCTGACCCAATTTAGTCGACTGGTTTATTGTTTTTTCGAAAGGCTGACGGTCGGCCGAGATTTTTGTTTTTTAGTCGAGCAGTCCAAAATAGATTAATGTTGGGTTGCGCCTGAAATGGCACCGTATTCCCTATTTAGTGCACTACTTTTGACCAGAGCCCTATGGGCCCTGGTCAAAAGAAGTGCGCTATGCAGTGAACAGGGTGCCATTTCGGACAAAGACTTTTTATTTCACATTAGGCCATTAGGGACCATGCCAGTTATCTACTCTGACCTAATTTGGCTTTGTGAAATGCCCTCGACTGACGGGCATTTTACCCATCATGCCACATGCAGGCCAAACTGTTAGCGCTGCTGTGAATGGAAATGCACTTAATGCTTCCTGGGCTCCGTTTCAGCTTGAGTTACACTGGCCTGCACATCACCCCTAGCCCGATCGCACACGCGCGCACCCACACACACACACACATGCACGTATGCACACACGGAAGCAACACTGCATAGTTTATTTATGGCATACTGCTGCTGCCAGTTTCAAAATAATATAGACTGTATAGTTCTCCTACTGGGTTATGAGGAACATTAGGCTTTAAACAGTTCCTTATTTGACCTGGGGACACAGCAAATATGCGACGTAAGGCTATTTAGACAGGAAATGGTAAGATTACGCATCGGTCGCTTCCTCTAACACTGTTAGCACGGAAAAGCACTTTTCGAGTGGAGCGTTTTTAGGCGGCGACTCGTGTCTTTCAGTCTTTATCAGGGTGGATGATATTAGAGGAATTAAACGGTTAATAGAAAAATAAGAAAAAGTGAGACTCTATGTTTTGCGTTGGTGCGTCAGGATGTGTCAGTCAAAGTATGTGTGTCTGCGTGCGTGCACTCAAGCGCACTTGTTTGTGTGCGTAAGTCTGCTGTCACTGCTGTTTCCTGACAGAGATCCGGTGAGCAGCCAGTTCCGGAGAGTTAAATGTATATTGTGATGAAAGGGGAACCCAGTGTGGTTGCGATGTTTTTCTCTGTAGAAGTGTCTAGGACTACTGTGGTGTGATTGTGTTGCTGCTGCACGGTGGGTGTTGAGGGTCCTAGTTCACAGACAGACACAGACAGCCCGACTGCTACATTGTATTGCATTGAGAGTTGGCCTACCACCAGGCTTACAGCATGTCAATCCCTCTCTCCCCGATTGTCATGTAGGCCTAATGTGTAGTGCCACCAGCCACTGTGATTTAGTCCCCCAGACCGTCCGTTCGCCAGTAATTGGCTTCAAGTGGGCCGCCGCTTTAACTTTCTAGCCTTCTATCGCGGAAAACTGGAAATGGGAAGGGAGCAGCCAGCTGCTGGTCAAAGGTCAGGCCCTTATAGGAGGAGGGGGTCACCACGAGCTCCGTATCCAGGGATAGCTTGGCCCATCGCCACGGTAACAGCGGAGGTCTATGCTCTGTTGTCGAGGCTATGGTGGATTGGAGGGGGTATATGTATCTGCGGGTTAACTACTGTAGCTCGTGCAGAATAAGAAAATGAATGCATCCCAAATGGCACCCTATTGCCTATATAGTGGACTACTTTTGGCCAGAGCTCCATTGGCGCTGGTCAGAAGTAGTGCACTATATAGAGAATAGGGTGTCATTTGGGATGCAAGAAAAAGAAGTGCTGCGCCGGGGTTAGCAAAACACACAGCCGCCCACGCACTGAGGTTGCATTTACTCAAACACTCTCTTTCTCTCCCTCCTTTTCTTTCTCTCCTCTCCTTTTTCTCCTCTCTTCTCTCTGGCTAACGATGTCCTTGGGTTTTTCAGACGAAAAGGAATGGCCATAAATAATGAATGGGTTTGTGTTGTTTTTTTTGGCGTAGTCTTTTGGACTTTCTAACTAACTTTCGTTCGGTGCTATTGTTGTATCTGTGAAGACTGGTTTTGAGTTAAAGCAGATGACGCATACAGACAGAGGAAAGAGGAGTAGAGTAGAGGACAAGTCTATATGCACTTGTTGGGATCTGAGAAGATATGATAAGCCTAAACAATGTGTTAATAGCGCCACCTTGCCCTCTGATAGGATAGGAATAGCTAAACAGTGTGTCGTCTCCACTGTCCACTAGGCTAGTCTCTGTATCAAACAACATACAGGAGATGCGTTTTAAAGGTTTTAAGGCTCCCTGCCTCTCTTGGCTTAGCCTTGTAGCATTGGAGCCATGCCCAGCCGCGCACAGAAATACAGAGCAAGCGTATGCACCAAGTTCTACCCTAGTCAGAGATATGAGGACACACATACAACAGACACGCTGGCAGGCGCACTGTAAACTCATAAGCTACAACATCACTCTCGGGATTGGCAGTTTAACTCGCTGTCTTGTAGAATGTGACCCTTAATGGTGACTAGACACATACACACTAGTCTCTCTCACACCAGTGACGGGACACAGTTGTGCTTCACCGAGGGCACTTTGCCACCTACAGAGCAATGCCCTCACACTAGCCTTGTCAAGAACCAGGCTTCCTTAAAACTGGAAGGCAGGGAAAGTTCATGACAGAAAGATTGTAAAAGGAGGTGGACACCCGGTGACGCAACACATCAAACCAATCAAATGCCTTGCTTGGGCGGAACTCCAATTGTGCTAACTAGCATGCGGAGCAACTCTGCAAAATGTGTCTTTCCTGGTCTGAAAATGGTGATGAACATAACACGTAGCACCAACAGCATGTGGGGGGAGGGTTCTTGAAATGTAGCAACCAATCAAAATCTTGCCGCTGGGAGCCAGCAGGCCATTCAAATTATTTTTGCATGACCTCTGAGGTGTGACAGTGGCGTGATTTTAGCGGTATGGCAACGCAAGACTACACTGACACAAACAGCGTGCGTGTAAAGGTGAATCCAATATACGCTTTCTGTTTGCCGTCACTGCCCACTCGGTTAGCTAGGGTCAGTAATGTTAACCTCACCAACAGGACTTCCCCTTCTAGAAATGTGGGCACTTATAATTGGCATACTTTTCCAGCAGAAAATAAATGGTTGTGGTTAAATTAAGCACATTGGTTGAATTTGACATTTAAACTGGAAAGTGTGGACGAGGGGTTAGAGAATTGAATTGTCAGACGGGCTTAGTTTTGCAAGGGTGGTGTCAAGGTGACGAGGGGAAATGGGACTGATTTCTAGCGGGGCAGATGGGCTTCTGCTGCAGAATGCCTCGCCTCACTCAAAGACATTCACAAAAAAAGAGGCTGCATTTCTTTTTCTTCTCTTCTTGGCAGTGGAGTGTCAAAAAATCCCCCCACAGGCGTGTACACACGCTCACACACACGCTCACACACACACGCTCACACACACGCTCACACAATTTGGCAAGGTGTCTGTATCCTCACTGTCTTTTTCGAGCTCATCATAAGGCTCTGTCCTCTCCTCTATCCCCTTACACGGCCTTCCCCACCCTTCCTCTGTGCTGGCATTGGAGAGAGGGAGAGACGCTGCCGCCACACTCTCGCGCTCCCTTGTGCATGTCAATTTTCCCAGCCCCCCCCCCCCCCCCCCAAGAGCCTCGCACAATCCCTCACTGTGCTATTCCGTGCTTTCTTTGCCACTTCGCCCCCCCTGCCGCCACTGCGTTCACCCGCTTGCCTCGTTGCTCATCTGCCCAGGGGCCTCTGGAATCGGAAAAGTGTGCCAGGCATGTTGTGGCCTCCAACCCCTCCCTTCTACTGTCGAACACCAACCTACACACCCAGGCTAGCGTGTGTAATGTGATGGAGGTCTAGTCCCTTTCTCACTCACTCACTCACAGCTTCCACCATGGAGTTCAGCCCCTGGCCTCTATGTTGTGGTGTGGAAATTACAAAGCCATGTTAACATGACATATTAGTTATCGGTGGCTAAATTTAGCTGAAATGTGTAGTGGCTGTTTTAGGGAATCACACCATGGATTAGTTTGTTTTGGCCCATAAGACTATTTTCAGGGTGAGGAACCATCCATCGTCAAGTTGTATAATACTCTCTCTCTCTGTTCCTCTTCTGTAGACGGAACCTGACCAAGTTGTCGCTGATCTTCAGTCACATGCTGGCTGAGCTCAAAGCCATCTTCCCCAACGGCCTGTTCCAGGGGGATAACTTCAGGATCACCAAGGCTGACGCCGCCGAGTTCTGGAGAAGATCATTTGGGGACAAGTGAGTCCACCCCTGCTCTCTACAAAAAGTTGACATTTACAACAGGCTAGCCAGTCATAGTGAAAGTATTTACATTTATGTGGTAAGATAGGATATATTTATGCACCACATGATGGGAACTGGAAGAAAGAAATTGCTTTGATTTTTCAAGCTACGTGAGTTAGCCTAGGTAAACCGATAGAAAGTAGTTAATGGAGTCTTTTTTTTCCCTCCTAAACCAAACCAAATTTTTTATTAGTCACATTTTTGTCAGTCACCATAAACACCCAGAACCAGGAAAAGCGACTGGCCAAATTAAGCCCACAAGATTTCATATGGCCTGACCAAAAATAGCTCCATAAAAATGACAAAATCGTCCCGTGGCTTTTATGTCGCAGCTGACCCCTGCTCGAAACACTATTGTTGCACTGTAGCGAATAACATGTTTGGAACGTCCATATTCAGGGTAGAATCAGAAGTGGGACACCGTAAGTGCAACAACAGGGAAGGTTTAATACACAGCATCAACGTTGCTTGTTCAACTCAATGGGTATAGTATAGTAAACTTGTTGTCCCGATGTGTTTTAAGGACGATAGTGCCTTGGAAGGTGTTCCGGCAGGCACTGCACGAGTTCCACCCCATCAGCTCGGGCCTGGAAGCCATGGCCCTCAAGTCCACCATCGACCTCGCCTGCAACGACTACATCTCCGTCTTCGAGTTTGACATCTTCACCAGGCTTTTCCAGGTTGGGCCTATACTCACACGCACATGCAAACACACACGTACATGCGCATGGACACACAAAAACACCAGCACAAGTGCATGGATATACACACACACTCGCATGCCTAGATGCACGCACACACACACTCAAATTCAGGGTTGCACACACTCAAACACACACTCACACACAGCCCCCCTTGTACTACACTCCACTGCGCCAATGTACACAATTTCTCTTGAGAGATGAGTTGAGAAAAGAGTCAGACAATGTATTTGTGTTATGGATATCACATTTTATTGGTCACATTCACATGGTTAGCAGATGTTAATGCGAGTGTAGCGAAAATGCTTGTGCTTCTAGTTCCGACAGTGCAGTAATCTTGTTAGATATTACTGTAGCTCCCATAGAATAGTCCTCCATACCATCACTAACTCCTATCTACGGTTTAAAAGCTGGGGGTAATGGACCAAACAATGGCCATCACTGTAGCCAATAGTCTCTTACCATAGCCGCACTTTCTAACTACACATGAGTTTGGCAAAGCAATACTTATTGTGGCCATGTGTGTTTCTCTGCTATGAGGTATCGGGTGGCTGTTGCCTGCAACCCTGCCTGCTGAGAGAGAGGGCCAGTGTTTTGTAGTGGCTGCGTTGCGTGTCTCTAGGCTGAATTGAGGCCTCTTGCTGGCTCTTGTTGTTGGTATAATGCAGTCTCCAATTCTTAAAGAACCCACTTTACAGCAGTGGATCTCAACTGGTTTTGCTTCAGGAGCCAAATTGAACCAGGTTGTCTTAGTCGCGATCCAATATTCGCATCGCGATTTTATTTTATTTTAGCCAAAATTACGGTCTGTAAAACTGTTCAATCCTATATTGACAGTAAATGTGCTAATTATATGGCAAGGGAACAACAGTCCCACCTATTTTTTATTGTCAATAACCCATATTCTGGTTTGAGACTCCAAATCTGCTAAATAAATAACTCTATATTGAAAATACTATGATTGAAGAAAAGTAGTTGAGGTTAAATTATTACAAAAAAATATAGGTTCATTATTTCTAAACATTTTATACCTGGTTTTAGTCATTAAAATTCAGACTGCTGTATAAAAATAAATAAAAGTAAAACCACTCATGACCCATTCAAAACCTTGGACCTACCAGTTGAGAATCGCTGCTTACAGGTCGGGACTAGATGAAATTGTTAAATGCCTAGGAGAGGAGTGGCTTTTTGGGGGCTAATTCAAGTTTTTAAGTGGCCACCGTACAGAGAACAGAGAGAGCTTACTGGGCCATTCTTTCACTGCTAGTCAGCTGTGAGGAACAAACTGTACTAAAACGTACCTGTCCTGTCACAAAGGACCTCGGGATCTGACTAGTCCTTAGGAAATACGATTGCGTTATTGACATTTTTGCAATTCTCATCCACTAGTGACGCATCGCTAATCTAGTTGCATTGGGAAAAGTTCTAGTGGCTGTTTCCCAGACACAGATTAAGCCTAGTCTTGGACTAATGTACGTTCACCCGAGATGAATTTCACACACGTCATGTTTAGTGCTGCTGTGCCTGTGTGCAGTGGCCTAAATGCTAAAAGACCAACAACCAATGTCCCCCCGTAAGTAATTGTCCCAATTGGACAAGTGCAAGTAGTTGCCCCTTGTTTCAATCCATTTTCTTCCGTTTGGTGCCTAATGAATATGCCCACGCCACTTACATGCCAATTTCAATACCTCAAAGCGAAGGTTTATATAAATTTTCCCCTTTTAGTCACCGGTTTCTTTTGTTGTTTCTAAGGCACGACTAGTATTTGTTCCCTAAGGGGAAGTGTTCTTCAGTCTTATTTTTTCTTCAACATTTTATTTTGTATTTTCTTTAGGCCCCAGCTAGCTCCCTGGCTTGTGTGATAGTGAGTGGATTGGATACAGTGCAACCTAGGTGGCTGGCTGTCTGCGAGTCGTGCCGAACAGCTGAACACATGCCCTTTATTTGGGTTTTGGACGCGCCCTCAAAATAGCCGCGGCGTGTTTGCCGAGAGCGCTCGTGTTCTTTTGAAGCCCCCTGCACATCAAGGTCGTGCTTCTCATCAGCATGTGAATGAACCTGTATGATAGAGCGATAGTGGATAAACTGCAGTAGAGCAGAATTGGATGGAGGCATCATTTCTTGTTAGTAACACAAGACTGGTCTGGTTAAAAGTAGTGCACTATATGGAATAGGGTGCCATTTTGTGACGTGTGCATTTGCTACTTGCTAGCTTCCTTTGCCTGTAGTAGTACATGTATAATTTTGACTGCCGTCTGCCCGGTATGTCTTATCTATGACTATGGTTCCTGTGCTATCTGACGGTTAGGTGTAGCGCGTTAGTAGACTTGCTAGCGGCTCTCATCGGTGATGCTGCATGCATGACACTCAGCAGGGTAAAGAGGAACGCGTTTTACGATGGGTGTGAGGTCGCTTTCTTTCCGTTCGTGTTGTGGCCGGAAGTGAAAACTGGCTGATGTAGCCTAGCCGACTCAAGGGTCGTGTCCTAGGGTTGTGTTCATTGGGCGTGGGCTAAGAGAAGTGTCTTAATTAAAATACTTTCACATTTTACAGTTAAAAATGACATCGGAGAATGCGTCTTTTAGAAGAGGAAGTGACAGGATGGCATTGTTGCGGTCTGTTGGGTCACCCATACATGTATAACCCATTGGTTGACTGTATTGTACAAGGCTTGGTCTTTGGTCACTTTGTTTCCACTTCATTTTGCCACTAAACCATCAGCATGAGTTCACTTCACACTTTCTTTCACAGTTTTTGACGTGTCAAGAGACCTCACAAACTCACTGGTGTGGATCCCCCTTCACACCGCTACGCATCCTAGTCTAATTGCTAAGTCAATTTGAAACAAGTTTGTCATAGTGCGTTAGCTTCCATCTGCTAGCAGTAGAAGTTGCACGAACACTGGCCTAACTCTATTTCCTCTGTTCTGTTGTCTCCGAGCATACATTTTAAGACCAGACGGCTGAAAAATAGTTCCTGATGGTGTGTCAGGGTACTCTGAACACTCTCTAATTTGAGTCACACAGGCAGTCGTATTGCAGCACAGGGTGATTGACTCATAGTACAGTACATTCGTAGCTTCTCACTGTCGTTACCACATTACCATTCCCCGGGGGCAGATCTGACATGAAGATAAGGTTGCATCTCTGGAGAAAGTAAAGGGAGCTTTTAAGAGTCAGCCATGATTTGTTGCATTACTCGCCACGGTGTACCACTGTGTTGTGCCGCTGTGTTGTACCACTCTGCGACGACGTGACTCACCTTCTGCTCTGTGCTGCGTGGGTGTGTGCAGCCTTGGTCGTCTCTGCTGAGGAACTGGAACAGCCTGGCGGTGACTCACCCGGGCTACATGGCCTTCCTCACCTACGATGAGGTCAAGGCCCGGCTGCAGAAGTTCATCCACAAGCCTGGCAGGTCAGTGAGAGAGTCTGCATACAGACACATGAGCACATTAACACACACACACACACGGGCACACACACCGTATGCACCCTGATGCGTGTGCGCACACACCTCAGCCAGATACACTTTCTCCTCTATTGTCGATGCACAAACACAATGAGAGAGGAGCATGATGTTTTATTATAAACTGGGTGGTTCAAGCCCCAAATGCAGGTTTGGCTGACATCTGTGGTATATCAGACCGTATACCACGGATATGCCAAACCATTTATTTTTTACTTCTCTAATTATGTTGGTGACCTGTTTATAATAGCAGTAAAGGCGCCTCGGGGGGGGGGGGTTTGTGGTATTGTGCATAAGAACAGCCCTTAGCCCTGGTTTATTGGCCATTTACCACATCCCCTCGTGCCTTATTGCTTAATTATACACTTTCATTCAAGTTACTCTCTCATTAAAACCATGACTTTACATATTCACTTTTATTCTTCTCTCTTCAACATATGTGATGGTCACTGACTTGAGACTTGCCCGTGCTGTCACGTACTCTCACACTCCAAAAACAGCTACTTAGACTACTGTTAAGGCGCAGTGCTTTCTTACAGTCTGCCTGTCATGAGCTTACACACACACACTAACAAACTCGACCTAACACACTCTGGCGAGCACCGCCAGCTTGGCTGTCGAACGCACACTTGCACAATGACACCAGAAGGCGCCAGTCCACCCTCACCCCTAGTCTCATGTGCCCCCCCCCCCCCCCCCCCCCCCCGTGGCACATGGAACAGCATGGTACCTAGCATCAATAGGTCTATTGTAGAGACTGGGCGGATGTCAGTACTCGCTCCAACAAGAGGGCAAGTGTGTGACACAACGCGGCAAGTATTGAGCCTTCGTTCAACCTCTTATTCCTAGATGACAAAATTGGTGACTCTTTAAAATGATTTGAATGAATAAGCGTTACTTAACTATGTGTGGATGGTGTATTCATATTAATAATGCTTGAGGATCCTGTGATGTGTAAACGTTTCCAAGCGTTGTGAGTGCGTACAGCATTGTAAGCTGTGATGTGTAAACGTTTCCAAGCATTGTGAGTGCGTACAGCATTGTAAGCTGTGCCTGTGTAAACGTTTCCAAGCGTTGTGAGTGCGTACAGCATTGTAAACGTTTCCAAGCGTTGTGAGTGCGTACAGCATTGTAAACGTTTCCAAGCGTTGTGAGTGCGTACAGCATTGTAAGCTGTGATGTGTAAACGTTTCCAAGCGTTGTGAGTGCGTACAGCATTGTAAACGTTTCCAAGCGTTGTGAGTGCGTACAGCATTGTAAGCTGTGATGTGTAAACGTTTCCAAGCGTTGTGAGTGCGTACAGCGTTGTAAGCTGTGATGTGTAAACGTTTCCAAGTGTTGTGAGTGCGTACAGCATTGTAAGCTGTGCCTGTGTGTGTGTGCGTATGCTGTACACGCTTATAAATTGAATTGCATATAGTGTGCACACTCACACTATAAGCAATACAATTTATAGGCATGTACAGTATATTGTTTACAAAAGTTTGTAATGCCTGCAATTGCTTTATAAAAAGCTTGTTAATGAAAACATATCCTTTGGTATTGAACTCAGGACAGAGAACTCACCAGGAGTTTGCTTAGGGTGGGGATGAGCTGGGATTGGGCATTTTTTGGGGGGTGTTTTCCCTATTGTCATTAGTCCTGTGTGTGTGTGTGTGTGTGTGTCACAGCTACATCTTCAGGCTGAGCTGCACGCGACTGGGCCAGTGGGCCATCGGCTACGTCACTGCAGATGGGAACATCCTGCAGACCATCCCCCACAACAAGCCCCTCTTCCAGGCCCTCATCGACGGCTTCCGGGAAGGATTGTGAGTTCACCAACCTCTCTTTCTCTGTGCGTCTGCCTTCCTGTCTCGGTCTCTCTAACTGTATCTTTCTCTCTCGTCTCTCTTTCTCTCGTCTCTGTCTATTTCTCGCCCTTTCCAGTCTCAACTCGAGCTGATCTTTCTATAAACAATGGGGATAATTTTACATCTCAAAGTCCTTGCAACATGTCTCATGTTGCATCGGCCACGACTCCATGTCCCCTTCTGTTTTCATAAGCAGCAGGAGAGTTTGATTTGCAATGTGCAGTCAGTGGTTTGGGTGGATAGTGGCTATAATGGCGTCTCCTACAGCATTGGTTCCAAACTCTGGTCCTCGAGTACCCCCAACAGTACACCTTTCTGCTGTAGCCCCGGACAAGCACACCTGATTTTACTTGTCAACTAATAATCAACTCCTTGACAAGTTGAATGAGTTGTGTTTGTCCGGGGGTTTAAACAGAAAATGTGTACTGTTGGGGTTACTAGAGTATGCCAGTGTTCAAACTTCTGTTTTTGTTTTATAAACGCTGTGGTAAGAATCTTCCAGCCTGTAATCAAATGCTGAGTTAGTCTGTGAAAGGTTGTAGGCTACATGTGATTTGCTTTGCAAAGAGTAGAACATGTGTTGTACTATGTAAAGTATAGCCTTAAGGTTACGCGAAAGACGTAGTCAAAAACATACAGCTGCGACTCAAATTACACTCTATTCCCCATATGGTGCTGTGTTTTTAATTATTTTATTTATTTATTATTATTTACTAGTTACAGTCTTGTCTCATCGCTGCAACTCCCGTACGGACTCAGGAGAGGCGAAGGTCGAGAGCCAAGTGTCCTCCGAAACACAACCCAACCGCACTGCTTCTTGACACAATGCACATCCAACCCGGAAGCCAGCCGCACCAATGTGTCAGAGGAAACACCGTACACCTGGCGACCTGGTCAGTGTGTACTGCGCCCGGCCCGCCACAGGAGTCGTTAGTGCGCACTGAGACAAGGATATCTCTGCCGGCCAAACCCTCCCTAACCTGGACGACGCTGGGCCAATTGCGCGTGGACCTCCCGGGTCGTGGCCGGCTGCGACTGAGCCTGGGCTCGAACCCAGAATCGTTGGTGGCACAGTGATGCAGTGCCTTAGACCACTGCTCCATCCGGGAGCGTGTTTTTAAACCCTTGTGGCAGCCCTGTGTGGCTTTACTCAATAGCAGTGTACTTTATATCGGGAATAGGGTGTCATTTGAGACAACCTACAGTACCAGTCAAAAGTTTGGACACACCTACCTCTGAGAGAATGCCAAGAGTTGTGCTACACTTTTTTTTGCTTACTACATTATTCCATATGTGTTATTTCATAGTTTTGATGTCGTCACTGTTATTCTACGATGTAGAAAATGGTAATAAAAAAAATAAAAAAACCTTGAATGAGTAGGTTTCCAAACTTCTGACTGGTACTGTATGCGTGTTGGTTTCCCCTTGTGAGTGACCATCTCCTCTACCCAGCTACCTGTTCCCCGACGGGCGCTCCCAGAACCCAGACCTCACAGGACTGTGTGAGCCCTCGCCACAAGACCATATCAAAGTCACACAGGTAGGTCTCTCTCTCGCATTCATAACCTTACATACTGCACTTCCTGAATCTCGGGTCCTGCTCTGTAGAGGAAACGGTTTGAAACTGAGTGAAAACGGGTACTATTTAAACTTGTCCAGTAGGAAATTCTGATTTATTTTCTGTTTTAAAATGTTTTTGCTGTGGTGTGCCCTACTGAACACGACCCTGGCTCCTTTTTAGTTGCAATATAAGAAACAAACTAAACTACGGGTGCTTTTAATCTGCTCCGTTTGTGTTTAATGAGCATGCTATTCTATGCTCTGGGAGGTCTGCTAAAATCCCATGGCTGACTATGCATCTCTGTGTGTATGTCCTCAGGAGCAATATGAGCTGTACTGTGAGATGGGCTCCACCTTCCAGCTGTGTAAGATCTGTGCGGAGAACGACAAGGACGTGAAGATCGAGCCCTGCGGTCATCTCATGTGTACCTCCTGTCTCACCGCCTGGCAGGTACTGTACCCCTAGTCTCTTTCACACTGCTGGTTAAGGGGGGTGTAGGGCGGGTTGGTGGGTGTGTGGGTCAGTGGGCGGAAGTGTATATGTGGGTGCATGCATGTGCATTCTCATATAGACATGAATGTTCCTAATCCCTCTCTCTCCCTCCCTCTCTCGATTATTTTCTTCTCCTTCAGGAGTCGGAGGGTCAGGGCTGCCCATTCTGCCGGTGTGAGATCAAGGGCACGGAGCCCATCGTGGTTGACCCCTTTGACCCCAAGGACCCCATAGGGGGCTCCTACGGGAGCTGCAGGGGTATTTTTGGGGCGGAGGGTGCCCCGTCGCCCAGCTACGACGATGACGACGACGACCGGCTGGAAGACCCCCACCTCATGATGAGCAAGCTGGCCTGTTCCAAGGTGAGCGCGGTTTAGCTAAATCTGATATGCCCTCTTCCTCCTTACTGTAGCTCCTTGGTGAAGTTTCCCCTAGTTACAGGTCTAGGATCAGCTTCCCCTCCCCTATTCTTAACATTTTAGTGGGGGATATGCGAAAACTGAGTGTGAGTGTTGTCCAGGGACAACTTTACATTACTCTTCCTCTCCCTGGGCCACGTTCAGCAAGGTACAACATTGTGGAACGTTCAGATAAATTCTGTCACAAATAATACTTTTCTTTCTCAAAGTTTACCTACTGAAAGTTGGGCACATAACCTACTGTAATCCTTGTGGACTATAAATGTGCACCCCTGCTCTAAACTGAACTCTTCTGAGGAACTCTTCCTCTCTCTTTCCCGCACCTTCAGAGTGTAAGATCACATCGCTTTCATCTTTGACTTCTAAGCTTCCGGGTTAGCTTTGCTTCTTCCAGGTATTTGATGTGCGGGGTCTTTATTTTTCTCCTCTTGTGAGACGGCATCTTTCAGCTGTCTCTTTGTAACACGTCTGAACTCAGCCCGTGGAGTAAGCTTGAATAGACGAGTACTCTGAGAGTGAGATCACACAGCTTTGATGTGATTGGGCATTGTTTTCTTTGGTATTGAAGAGGAAGTGTGCAGTGACAAGTTCCCAGAACTCTCTCCCTGAGCTGTCGTGTGATGTTGCAGGTGGAGCGGCCCCCTTCGCCCATGTCCCTTGCGCCCCAGTCCTCCCTGCCCCCCGTGCCCCCCCGCCTCGACCTCCTGCAACACCGACCGCCCAACCCCCCAGGAGCATCCAGCCCAGGGACCACGTCCAAGGCAAGCTCTCTGCGCAATTCACAGTCTAACAAATGGGAATGTCGCAAATTGAAATGTGTGCGGAGAGTCGGGCCTATTTAGCCACTGTTGGACCGCAGTGGAGGTTGAATAGAAATTAAAATAAGTGGCAGTAATTTATGTTTTGTATAGCACAGACCAAAATCCTCAAACTTTGTTAAAAATGAGTGTTTTTGGCATGACAGCTGTTAATTAATGTGCTTCCGTGATAAGTTGACAAATGCTCCTACGAAGTAGGCTACTACTTCCTATGAAAACAGATGAAATTGATTCAGTCCTCATGGTCTGTAATTGTGCCCTCCTTGCCTGTAGGCGTCCTCCCACCACAAGGACAAGCCTCTCCCACTGCCCCCAGCCCTGAGGAACCTGCCCCCTCCTCCTCCACCAGACAGACCTCTCTCTGCCGGGCCTGACGGGTGGCTCGGCAGACGGCCACTACCCTGCACCCCCCTGGGGGAACCCAAGCTCCCCCCGGCCCCGCCCAACCGTAACCTGGCCGACTGGAACCCCAGGCCGGTGCCCAAGGCCCCCGGACAGCCACCCGGTGTGGGAGACAGGCAGCTCTCCAACAGACACTCCCTCCCACTGGCCCTACCGTCAGCCCTAGACGGATGCACAGACGGACAGCGGAACAACAGCTCGCTCAGTCTGGACCATCAGCTGGTGAAGGGAGCCCAGGTATAATACTAGCTTCCGTTAGAGCAGTTGGTTAAATGTGGTTTCACAGACATGGATTTCGTCTATACCAAGAGTGTATACAGTTGCACGTGACTGTGTGAGGATCACAAGTGAGTATTTACAGAAATGGAACTTGAGCGGCGTCTTCTCTGTTCCTCCCCAGAGTTTTGGAGGCACGGCGTCTGGCAGTCAGGAGTATGACAACCCCAAAGTGAGGCCTTCGGTGTCGGCCAATGCCATCTATGCTCTGGCTACAAGGTACAGTACACACACTCCTCTCCCTGCTGTGTGAATGTGCTATATGATGTATAAGGCCCAGGAGATTTTCCTGGCTGAGTGACTTTACCTGAGGTATAGGTATACTCAGAACCTAGAGTTTTCCCCGATCAGGTCCCAGAATCCCAATCTGTTTATATTAAGTGTCCTCCTCTCACTCCCTGCGTTGTCAGACCACATCCAGATCTGAAGCCTGTGGCTGGGGGAGAGACCTACGAGAGTGACGAGGAGTCCGACTACATGATCCCCACCTCTCGGCCCGTGCTGGCCCCCATGGCAGCCCCCCTTGTGGTGACAGAGGCCCCAGCTCCCAAACCCCCCCAGCCCAGCTCTCTTAACTCATGGTAAGCACCATCTGCTATAAGACCCACTCATTGAGAAACGCTTCATTGAAAGGTTTCACTGTAAGTTCGTTGATAACAGTGATGATATTGTATGATATGATATCTTCAGTAATGTATTTTCTTATTCTGACAATTGATTACACGTCAATAGCAAAAACACAAGTAAAAAAAATATATATATCTAAAATAAAATCTAGCCATATGATGTCATGTCCTCTTAGCCTCCCTCCCCTTCCTGTGTTTGATAGGCCCATGCTGAAGGACCTGGATGAAGGACCTCAAATGTATGAAGCCATGTATAACATCCAGGCCCAGGCCCTCACAGCCTCCCTGCCTCACCTGGCCAGAGACTCGGGTACTGCCCTATCACAAAACTATGGCTGTGTGCCAAATGGCACCTTATTCACTACATAGTGAATTACTTTTGACTCATACTTTTTGGCCACTCTGTTCTAAACACAATCCACTTCTGCTTATTATGAACACGCATGTAGTATACCCCATCTTTTCTAGTTCAGCACGCCACCTCTCTTCTCATTTTACCCCACTGTTCTAGCCCACACTATTCTATTCTATCCCATTCTATTAAATTCCCTTCCATTTGAGGAGATTAAAATGCCATTGTTTCATTTCACCCTTCTGACCTGACTGTGAATCCCTCCCTTCCCCAGATTGCTCTGAGCTGCCCCCCATGGCCAGTACCAATGGTCCCATCTGGGAGATCCCCTGCCCGGTCCGGGAGCTTCCCGAGGAGGTAGAGGAGGAGAACGGCTATGACATCCCCAAACCAGCTTTGCCCATGGCCCGACGCACCCTCTCCGAGCTGGGGGCCGCCACCAGCCGTCTTGTCATGGACAGCGAGCCCGGAGCGTCTGCCTGTAAGGCCTCCACAAAGCCAGTGATATAGTTAATTTGTAGGGTCAGGAGTTTCAAAGGGGGGTAGTTCGAGCCGCATGTGGCTTCAGAGCCGTGTGTTTCAGACCCTTATAGTTAATTTGTAGGGCGGAGAGTTTCTTCTGACCTCATCTGACCAGGGAACACTGGACCCTAGGTACTTTATTTGATAAAGACATGTACAACAAACCAGATTTGCACCAGATTTGAGCTAAATAAATAGCCAATTGTAAGCTATAGGCTGTTACTAGAGCCCAGAGTTTTTCCGTCCCAGTCATGGGTTGAGGAAAAACTCCTGGCCCAGTGCATCTCGAATGGCGGACCACCCCTGGGTATTTAACAAGGTTGTCCCTCATGTATTATTCCTGTATTTAAGTCTTCAAGATTTAGGATTGCGAATTGCGAGATTTGGGCAGGAGAACTGAATTGTAATGTGGATGCTGCTTGTTGTTCTGTGGTTTGTGATGCGAATGCTGTTCTATTCTCCTTCCTGTTCTTGTAGCCTTCTCAGAGTCCAGTGACGCCCCAGAGCGGCCGCCCAAGCCCCTCCCCCGCCGCTTCAACTCAGAGCGCCGGCGCAGCCCCATACCTCCTGGATTAGGCACTGGAGGAGGCGGAGGAGGGTCGGGAGAAGGAGGTGGAGGAGTAGCCAACCCCCAGATCACCAGCGAGATTGAGCATCTCATGAGCCAAGGCTATACCTACCAGGACATCCAGAAAGCCCTGATGATTGCACAGAACAATATGGAGATGGCCAAGAATATCCTGCGCGAGTTTGTCTCCATTCCCTCCACGGCGCACATTCTTACATAGTACCTCCTCTGCTCCAGCCCTGCCCAGCTCAGCCCAAAGCCCATCGCCTGCAGTACTAGCGCTTCAGTGCTAACCGGAGCCCCTGCAGTCTCCTGTCCGGCGCCCTCTCAAAGCTAGCTCGATGCTAACTGTGTGTGACTCCGAGCCCTGCACTCCACGTGATTTCTCAAGAGAGTCTGGACGCCTTTTGTAATGTGCTGCAGGGCCACTCTCCATATCCCATGTGGTGATGCTGATGGCTCATCATGCAACCGAAGCTTCGGCGGTCTTTCTCAGTCGTTTTCGCATCCTCCCGAGGCCTCTACCGAAATGTAATCGACACCTCGCAACAAAAAAAAACATGTACGTGTGTCTATATAAGAATTTAATATATAACAAAATATATATTAAATGTGTATAATGTATACATATATATTTCCCATGAGTTCCGCTTCGAAGGTCTTTTTTTTTTTTCATGTCGTTCATGTTAAGGATAGATTGCAGAGGTCAAAGATGGTGGTTCTTTGAAGCCGCTCTGAGCGAGAGAGCACCCTTCTATAGTCCCCAGCCCTCACTTTGAGGAGAAAGACAGACTTGGTTTAGCATTTAGAAGCAGGCGTTTCCTAAACATTTGGCAACATGTCAAATGTGGCCTTTTTAATGATATTGCTTCGGTACTTTCTGGGGGAAATTAGTGTTTGTGTGTTGCCTCAAAGTAGCATAATGTTAGTGTTAGAGGTCTGGACTGTCATCTCCAGCTAAGGTTGTAGCCCAGTGTGTGGTTTGTGTGTGTGCGCTTTCAAGTGATCTACAGCTAAGGGAAAGGTTAAACCCATAGGGTGTGTGTCTTTGTCTGGGATGTGTCTTTGTCTGGGATGTGTGTTAGGTGTGTCTGGCCATTGACTTGGCTACTAGGGTAGGGATGCGTGATGGCTGACCGAGTTCACGGTTGACAATTTGACTTAAGCCCGGTGAAAAGCAAAGCTGTTTTGACTGTGTTATTAGATATATGCATCATTTTCTACTGTGGGTAGCTTTATTTCCTACATCTAATCGCCTCATCAGTGATTTCGATGACCAAACTGGGACTGGGAAGCCTGTGTTTAGTTTTTTCACTAAGACGGTTTTTAGAGGCAGTCCTGGCTCTGCTGTTAAGCCACACAAATGTGTGATACCAACTTCGGATGACTTGGATGTCTATGTTAGCGCAGTGGAAGAGGGGATGCTCTCTCTCACTCCCACTCTGTCAGATCTAATCAATCGAAGCCATCTGGGAGGTCCCGATTGGCCCATGTCCCAATCCCTCTTCTATCCCTGAGCAAAATGAATGCTGGTTGGTCGTTCATCCTTAAATGTAGTGCTCTTTCTAAACATACTTCTCTCTACCAATCGTCTGAATGGGAGGGGCAAAGTGTACTTAAATCTAACGGTGGGCAAAAAAGTATTGACGGATTCTATTAAAGGCCCAGTACCGGGCCAAGATGTTATGATGTGTTGAACACAGCTCCGACATGAGGAGAGCTTCGTCCGAGACGTACACCGAAGCTGTTCATCGTTGTGAAAGAAAAAAAAATATGTCATCGATTTACTTTAATAATATATTATTATTATGATCATTATTGTTATTATTAATTCAGAAGTGCTTTACTGCTGCTACTATTGTTATTGCTATACTATTAAGCCTTAAATGTACATTTGTGAATATTGTTGTTTGACCTCTTTTTTTTTTGTTCTTTTTTTTTTAAAGTGACAGTATCTAATTTGTGTTCTTTATTTGGTGATGTAGCATACTTGAAAATGCAAGCAGCTTGGGTTGTGCAATTCAAGCTGAATTCAGTTGTTTTCTTATCTTTAGTGTTGGACTGGATAGCCTTTAGGGGAATTATGATGACATCATAAATCGCACTGTCAGCATATTGACCGAAGTGGTAGCACCGGCAGAACGAACGATGTGATTGAAGAAAAGGAACAGTGCCATAACTCAGTCAGACGTCTGTATTGTAAATGCCTCCACTTAAAAGGGGAGTACATCTAATCCAGATGAAATTGGGTGTTGTGCAAGCTTTGTTATTAAGGAACGTCTTAATTGCACAGCTGCAAAAAGCCCAGTAGCTTAGGGAACAAGGACATGTTGAGACGCACACCCAAAATGTTGATGAGTCGCCCCCCCCCCCCCCCCCCAAAGGAGACAAAGTTGCACATTCTATATAACTCTTGTTTATTTCGGTAAACCGTTCCGGTCACACATTGACAGGGTTATAAAGAGTGTTTTACTTTATTTTTCCTACAGAGATATTACATCTGTTGTTTGGGTCAACGTAACAGCAGGGTTTGTGGACCAGTTGGGAATGTGGAAATGTTGTTTTCTGTTTTCACGGAGAGGTTTCCCCAAAATCCCGGTTGGAGAATTGCCAAGTTTTAGGATTCCCCTCCCTGTTATTACTTCCTGATTCCAGGAAAACCTGGGAATTGTGGGAACATTTCTGGAATTTTGCAATCCGATCTGTAACTCAGGAATACCATATGTACACTAACCAGACAAGTGACTTTTCACGTGGACTGTTCCGACTCGTCTTGACTCAATGAGTTGACAACACATTGTTAAACTAACGAATGCACTCATTGAATACAGTAGGTGTACCATGTTCCTGTATGACTGCATGATAGGTCTTCATTCACTTTTGAGTGTGACAGCAGTCTAAGGCACTGCTTTGCAGTGTTGCGGCGTCACTACAGCCTGGGGTTTGCTCCCATTACCGAGTCCCATAGTGCACAATTGGCCCGCGCCATCCGGGTTAGGGAAGGGGTTTGGCCGGTGGGGCTTTACTTGGCTCATCGTGCTCTAGTGACTCCTTGTGGTGGGCTGTGTGCCTGCAGGCTGACGACGATCGCCAGTTGAACTGTGTTTCCTCCGACACATTGGTGCAGCTGGCTTCTGAGTTAAGTGAGCGGGTGTTAAGAAGCGTGGTTTGGGGCGTCATGTTTCGGAGGATGCATTACTCTGCTTTCGCCTCTCCCGAGCCCGTTGAGGAGTTGCAGCGATGAGACAAGTTCTTAATCACAAAATTGGGGGGGGGGGGGAAGAGGGGTAAAATTACAAAAATATATATAGGGTTTGTGAGGTTTCAGAACGGAATCGCTTTTCCTTTAATATTAATTACTGTACTGATTCTTGTCTATGTATGAACATGTACAGTGCATTCGGGAAGGATTCAAACACCTTGACTTTTCCACTTTTTTTTTACAGCCTTATTCTAAAATGGTTTAAATGTTGTTTTTTTCCCTCATCAATCTATATGCAATACCCCATAATACATTTTTGCAAATGTATACAAATGTTAAAAAAACATTACATTTACATAAGTATTCAGATCCTTTACTCAGTACTTGTTGAAGCACCTTTGGCAGTGATTACAGCCTTGTGTCTTCTTTGGTATGAAGCTACAAGCTTGGCAAACCTGTATTTGGGGAGTTTCTCACATTTTTCTCTGCAGACCTTCTCAAGCTCAGTCAGGTTGGATGGGGAGCGTCGCTTGGTGGTTCTAAACTTCTTTAATTTAAGAATGATGGAAGCCACTGTTTTCTTTGGGATCTTCAATGCTGCAGACATTTTTTGGTACCCTTCCCCAGATCTGTGCCTTAACACAATCCTGTCTCGGAGCTCTACGGACAATTAATTTGACCTCATGGCTTGGTTTTTGCTCTGACATGCACTGTAAACTGTGGGACCTTAAATATAGACGTGTGTGTGTGTGTCTTTCCAAATCATGTCCAGACAATTGAAATTACCACAGGTGGACTCCAATCAAGTTGTAAAAACATCTGAAGGATGATCAATGGAAACGGAATGCACATGAGTTCAATTTCGAGACTCATAGCAGAGGGTCTGAGTACTTATATAATTAAGGTATTTCTGTTTTTTTTATTTTTAGTACATTAGCAAACATTTCTAAACCCCTGTTTTCGCCGTGTCATTATGGTGTGTTTATTTGAGGAATTTATTTCATTCATTTTAAAATAAGGCTGTAATGTAACAAAATGTGGGAAAAGTCCAGGGGTCTGAATACTTTCCATATGTGCCTTCAGAAAGCATTTATACCCTTAGACTTATTCCACATGTTGTTACAGCCTGAATACAAAATGGATGACATAAACATTTCTCACCCATCGACACACACTACCACGTAATGACAAATTGAAAACATGTTTACAAATGTATTGAAAATGAAATGCAGAAATCTCATTTGCATAAGTATTCACACCCCTGAGTCAATATGTGTTAGAATCACCTTTGGAGTCTTTCTGGTTAAGTCTCTAAGAGCGTTGCACTCCTGGATTGTACAATATTTGCACATTCTTTAAAAAAATATATTCTTCAAGCTCTATCAAATTGGTTGTTGATCATTGCTAAGACAACCATTTTCCACTCTTGCCATATATTTTCAAGCAGATTTAAGTAAAAACTAACTCAGCTACTTGTGAACATTCACTGTCTTCTTGGTAAGCAACTTCAGTGTAGATTTGGCCTTGTCCTGCTGAAAGGTGAATTCATCTCATATTATCTGGTGGTAGGCAGACGGAACCAGGTTTTCCTCTTTTGCCTGTGGTTAGCTCCATTCCGTTTTATTTATTTCTATCCTGGAAAGCTCCCCAGTCCTTAACGATTACAAGCATACCCATAACATGATCCAGCCACCACTATCCTGAAAATATTGGGATTGGTGCTCTGTTGTATTGGTTTGCTCCAAATATAACCCTTTGTATTCAGGATAAAAAAGTGAATTTCTTTGCCACGTATTTTGCGGTATTACAACAGGATGAATGTTTTTGAAATATTTTTCTTCTGCACAGGCGTCATTTTCATTCTATCAATTGGGTTAGTATTGTGGAGTAACAGCAATGTTGTTGATCTATCCTCAGTTTTATCCTATCACAACCGTTAAACCCTGGAACTGTTTTGAAGTCACCATTGGTCTCATGTTGAAATCCCTGGGCATTTTCCTTCCTCTCCAGAAAACTGAGTTAGGAGGACGCCTGTATCTTTCTAATGACTGGGTGTGTTGATACACCATCCAAAGTGTAATTAATAACTTCACCAAGCTCAAAGGGATATTCCAATGTCTGCTTTTTATACCAATAGGTGCCCTTCTTTGCAAGGCATTGGAAAACTTCCCTGGCCTTTGTTGTTCAGTCTGTGTTTGAAATTCATTGCTCAACTGAGGGACCTCACAGATAACTGTATGTGTGGGGTACATGGATGAGGTAGTTATTCAGAAATCATGTTAAACACTATTATTGCACACAGAATCAGTCCATGCAACTTATGTGACTTGTTAAGCACATTTTTTATACTTCTTTATGCTTGCCGTAACAAAGGGGTTGAATACTTATTGACTCAAGACAGCTTCTCATTTTTAATGAATTTGTAAACATTTAAAAAAAATATTTTCCACTTTGACGTTATGGGCTATTATGTGTAGGTCCGTGACATAACATCTAAATTGTATCCAGTTTAACTTCAAGCTGTAGCACAACAACAAAATGTGGAAAAAGTCAAGAGGTGTGAATACGTTCTGAAGGCACTGTAAGTGCATATGGATATTTTTTCTACATACTATACCAATTTGTGCTACGATACTGTCACTTTAAAAATGAAGTGTATAGTTACTGATTTAAAATATGTGAATTGCTATGTTTTATTTCATTTTGCATTCCTGTACATGTCAGATTTGATATCTCCCCCCCCAAAAAAAGTTTTTTGTTTACTTTTGTGGATAATTTTGTGCACAGTGCCATATGTTTAGAAGTGTCAGTAATGTTCTCCTGATGACTAGAATAAGGCATTGTCTGACGTGAGAACATGGTTTCAGCCCGTTGGTCTAAACAATCTCAGATAGTCCAGTATTGGTTCTTACCTATACGCCTCCTCTGCCTATTGGACGACGTCACCACATTTACACATCAAACTCCTTTCCCCATGTGGAGGAGTTCCATTTTTTTTACCAGAAGAGGGAGCTGTCTGTCCTCTGCCATTTTTCTCTTCAACCGTTGAGGCGTTTATTGAACTTTTTAATGCTCGTCATTTTGGAAGTATGCACAGTGCTATACTGTTTATTAAAAGAGTAAGTAAAGACGTCAAGTCTCAGTTTAACGGTACTTATCCATTGCTGAACACAGTCCTTGAGCAATCTCTCTCTACTTTGGGTCACACGTGTCGCAACACCTGTGTTGCAGAAAAATGCATTTTCCATGTTTTATACAAAACTGCTGATTGTGCCCCAGGCTTGCTGTTGGCTTGGGCTTTTGGAGGAAACTTGGCCAATCCCAAATCAAACCCTAGCCCCCTGTGCACCTTTTTTTTAGGAGTAATATGGTAATTGTTCCCTCTTGCCTTCTGATAGGAAAAGAGGCATTTTCTGCAAATTGTATTTACCGAATTCCCTCAGTCCTCCCGAAGTGCATAGGGGCTATGGGTCGGTTTGGGATTGGGCAAGTGTCCACCTCTCTCTCTCGCTGCCTTACTGCTTCAGCTTTTCTCACTACCAAGGTCTAAACTGCCATCAGTGCCCCGACGTCAGCTTTTGTTTAAAACATCTGCCTGTCCATGCATGTGGATGGTCCGATAATGTGGACCTTTCAGAGTCCATTGTTTTTTTGTTATGCATTTTCCATTCTAAACGTATTTATTAATTTACTGCTGTACTCCTCCCCCAAAACTTCACAAAATCATGTTTTTCTTTTCTGGAATTTGAAGCATTTTTCTTTTCTTTAAAAAAATAAATAAACATGCATTGCTATGCTGTGCTGCATTTATTTAGTCCATAATCATTTATCTTTGTCATAATCTATATTTCCACTGTGTCCATTATCATAGACATCCCTCAATTTGATGCAATCGTGTCTTGTCACTTGAATCACAAAGAACGGACGAAGAGAACCTCAGTTGGGCAATGCCCTGATTCTCCACCCTTCTCCCGAGTCCCGAAGCATGCAGTCATAGATTTAACAATATTGGAAACTACCTCAAAGGCTTACACTGAATACTTTTAAGTCCATGAATGGGGAGTGTGCACTGTGCAACTGCACACTTTGGGAGAAGGGTGGAAATCAGAACGCAGCCTTGGACTTTAGGTTCTACGGTGAACTTGAACATGTTTTAAGTGTCAACATAGGTGTGCGCTTTTCCTCCATTTCATCTTCCAGTGATAAGCGGACAATCTACCAGTCAACCTCCAACAGTCATCCCTGCGTGAACACACCTTGGTAAGAATTGTTAGCACCGTTGTCGTGTAAGAAAGGTCTAAGATCCGTTCTGCATTTTGGCCCGGTACAGACAATTCTTGTTCCCCTCATCTTGGTATCGATTAAAAATAGAATAAAACTCCCAAATCCATTACTTATCTGAATATGTTTTAGTACTCTTGGGAAGAAATGTGGGAATCATGGGAGATGACCAGCTGCTGTAGTACAGCATACATTCCTGTCTTCACAAGCCGAAGGTGATCTTCTCTTCTAGCTATGTTTATATTTGGAGTATATACAGTATTCTTTCCATCAATTGCTTGTTAGTCCTGTTTTTGTTTTTTTTTAAACGGAAAGTTGCAGATTGTCAAGATGAGGTAGTCTTTTCAGGCTTGAAGAGAGACGTTTTTCATTGAACATGCATTTTTATTTGGCATTTACTTAATAAAAAAAAAAAAAGTTTTTACAAACAAAAGGAATCCGTTCACCTGTCCTGAAGTTAATCAGTCTTTGCAAGTCATAGACCATTACACATTTTTTTTTTTTAAATTAACAAAATGAACAGATAGTTCTTGTCAAAAAAATGTTTTTTTAAATGGTGAAAAGAGTGAAGGCTGTAATTAGACAGTACAGAACTTACATTTGACTTCATACTATCAAAGATTGATGACTGTCATACTTTTCTCCTCCATATTGTACCGTTACACATTTGATTGGGAGGACCATGAGTAAAACTGGTGGCCCTAATGATTTGATGCAGACTTAAGCAAACCACCTTTTAACCTGTAGTGTCTTTAGTTATTAATAAGAGTAACTTCTGGGTTGTGTTTTAACATAGCCATGGGCGAGCTCTTGGAATCTTGCCTGTTGTGATTTAAGAAAGCTCAAACTAAGGAGTGTATTGTTATCCAGCCATTCTCTGGTGTAGAAATGTTAGTCTGACCAACTGATAAAACTAATTCTTGCAATTTTGTTTGTAGAATGAAAACTACTAGGTATCATAGCATAGCAATTCAAGAGGGGTTCTGTGTAAAACACTATCAGAGTATAACATTTAGTCCCTGTTCCGATGACTTTCATGTAGTTTATATTGGAGAGAGAAATAAGAAACCCACGCACTACTCTTGCTAGTATCACTGCTCTTTTACGTATCTGCCTCAAGGCCTTCGTCAGGTTTTTAGTTTAAAAAAAAAATTGTTTTACTATTGACGAAGGCTTCGAGGCCAATATGTAAAGATTAGTAAACAGTAGTGATGCTAGCATGAGCAGTATGCAGGTTTCTTCTTTGTTCTCATGTTATTCAACTGTTACCATGCACCTGCAACAAAGTTGGCTCAGATGTGCGAGTGCCTGTTTGAATTATAAATATAGTTTATTTGCCATTGGGGAGAGTGGGGTAAGTTGAGCCATTATTTTTTTTTTACGTTTAGCATCACTCAATCAAGGAAAATATAGTGTTCTAACAAAGTTATCTACATGTATGTCAGAATGTTGTGTATCCCTGGAAATAATAATAATGTGAACATTTAGTTTTGAAGACCGCTTGTCCAAAGAAAGTGGTCTCTTGGCACAACGTACGTATGGGGTAAGTTAAGCCGCCTACAAATGTCTGTACTGAAGGAAATATTACTACTACTTCTCTTAAAACCATGTCTGACTTTATTTCCCAAACACAATTCAACACGATCACAATAGTTTTTTTCTTTTAAATAATTTGTAGCATCTTTTAACACCACTTACTTTATTTTTAAAAACACTTAACATAGGCTAGGTCCTGTTAACCCATATCCCAGCGATAATGTCTTGCATTACGCCTGGGAAGAAACACACATTTGCTCAACTTACGCCAAGGCGAACATTGACGATATTAGCCCTCATGCTAGGTTTAGGACCTCATATTGAAGCTTATAGAGACCCAAACGGATGTGTGTGTATAACAATCTTAAAATGATCTACTTTGGTTTAGACCCAAGCATCATAAACCCGGTAACACAAATGCATTTGACTTGGTGAAGATACGTTGTTTTGTTTTTTTTTTACCTAACTTGCTTACCACTTTTTACATGTACATTTTACTTCCTTCACAGACTCCCTGAAATTATGACCTCTTCCCATTTTGGTCAAATTATTAGTTTTATGTATGGTTTCCTAGAAACAAGGGTGGCTAAACTTACCCCTTTGGCTCAATTTACCCCACTCTCCCCTAGGTCAAAGAGCCATTTTACCTTCACTTTAATCAAAAACTAGCTAAAGTTTCACTCGCATTAAACACGCAAACACTCCTTCACCCAACTTAAACCAGAGATTCACAGACAAAACCAACAAAACATGACAAATTATCATAACAAACTAAAGAAAATCAGTGCACTGGATATATTCACGAAGAATGATAAAACAAGTGTGAAAGAATGTAAGCTATTCTGCTAGCTGTGACTTGTAGAATGAGGCTGAATGTATAAGGTAGACAGATGTTTACGAAAACTGGAAAAATATCAGCGTGATTCTAACCTCTTATTTACAAACAGCACAAGAATGAGACAGCAGTTTACGGAAGAAAAAGTAACCAGTAGCTTTGGCTTCATCGGAGCTCTGCTATTGGCTCTTGTAGTACAAAAGAACCCAATCCTGGATATTTCACTACATATCCTTTCTTCCATGAATAAGTCACTGCTTTGACCTGATTTGGATAGGCCTTCACCTATCCAAGTCATGTCAGCTTAGCCATCACTCCAATGAAGGAAAGCAGGAAGGATATATTGAAATGAGGCCCATCTCTCATAAGATTAGAGGAGGATACAAGGCCTTACACTTGTTTTTGGCTTTGTGAATGAACATGTTAGGTTCAGGGGTAAGTAAAAAATTAAAAAGACTAAACTAAAACGGAATTTGCTAAATGATATGTGATGTCACGACCACTTTGAGTCCACTTTGAGAACATAGCTCTAAAGGTTGTATGTTGATTTACATGGGTAGATGAAGCAGGCTATATACATGTAGACATGGTAGGTAAGCCTGTCATTAGGCACCCATGGTTTCAGTGTACAGACTTTAGCAAAGTAGGAATTGAAGGCAGGCAATCACGCGCAGAACAGAACAGCAGGTGGACCTCTAGAGTAAAGCGAGCTCTGGTTCAGGGCGTTAGTTCACGTTCCTCCACTATGCTGCAGAGGAACGCGCCCTAACGCCTTGGACCAAAAAAAAAAAAAGCACCAAACCAAAAACTAGCCATGTCTTTTTAAAAGGTTTTTCTCTCGTTATTTTAAATAAAGAAATATATACAGGATATAATATATATATATATATACACACTTCATAAAGAGCAGTTCCAGGCTGATCTTCAGTGATTGGTTGCCTGAGTTGGCATTTGGATTAAGGTACATTTATATATATATAAAACCATCCTTATTTTGTGCTCTAACTGGGTCTTATGGGTGCATAGAAGAAGCCCATTCAGGAAAATTGCTAGGCTGATCCTAGATCTGCATGTTCTATGTTATGCAAATGATAAACATGACTGAACATAACGTAGCTACCTACTTTGTTAGCCACTGCCATGCTAAAGAACTAAGAATGTGGGATCAGGTTAGAGAACTGCAGCACATATCAGATGAGTTGTAGGTCACAAGGCATCAAAGGATCCATCCCACCCTGAGAGAGTGAACTGGACTGGGAGCAGCTGCAGGAGTCCCCCTTCACACAGCCACACTCACTTCTGCACGTCCATGTACTTATCACCCTTTACTCCAGAGGACGGACACACACACAAACACAGAGAAGTGAAACAATGTGTTAAAGGTTGTATCATAGGACAGCTGGTAAGGAACATCTTCAACGCAACATTGCATTGTAGTAACCACTAAAGTTCAAATACTAAAATATACAATTTTAACTATCATTTGGATGAGTGGTTGTACAATTCATGAGGAAGGTAAAAAAAAAAAAATAGCCAGTGTCCATAGTTACCTGGTCACTAGGGGGCTTCTTGTCTCCGTTGACACCTAAAAGCACGGCCTCCTCCGTGTTGTCATTATTAATCTCTACCATTGTGCTGTCCTTACTCGGTTTGGTACTAGAGAGAGAGAGAGAGCTCAGTCACCAGCATGACCAATGTAATACCCTTTTCACACTCCTAAGCCAAGACAACCCAAGCTGGCCTGTTTATGCCTCCAACATAGTTGCGATACTAAAAAGGACAAGAAACTGAGCCAGCACAGTACGGTTCGGGTCAGCGCAATAGTGTGAAAACGGTATCCGATAGAAACGATAATGACACATCAGGGAAAATCATGAAGAAGAAGGGAAAAAATGACAATGAGGTATTTTAGAGGTATCCTCTAAGGCATATCCAACTAATTAAGCTACCTGATAAGGTGTCATGATTCCAAAATATGGTTGCAAAATTACAAAAACCTTCCCTAAAAATGCACGGCTCTTCCAGCAATTCTGGGTGGAGGATTCCTGGGAATTTTGAGAATGCTTCTGGAATTTTGCAGACCTTTAAAGTAAAATTGTGGAAAACACACTTACAGATCCTGCTTGCCCGAACGCCCACATGGGATCTTGCCCTTCTTGTACAGGAAGTACAGCACACTGCCAAGGATAGCCAGCAGGAGAATACAGATGATGATGACAGCGATGATCACACCGCTGCCCTCTGGTGGGACAAAGAAGAAGAGGCAGAACCACGGGTCATTTCCCATCCGGTAAATGCTTTGTGATAACGTCGCCCTCTTAAGGAGTTTCAGATGTTAAAAAATGTGTGTGTGCGCGCTTGCGTGCGTGTCCATGTCATTCAGGAGTGTCGCTTGTATCAATCAGAGACAACAGCATGCACAGGTGGTGGTAGTGATGAACAGGCGTGCAGTCTCTGAACAGGTTGTTCATCATGGAATATTTTTTTTTATTGAGGACCAAAGATCAGTCAGAAGAAACACTTTCCAGAGTTGTGCTGCTTGGTTTCTCTGTCAGAGAATACCAACCAGAACTACAGTAGGAGGCAGCAGGACAAAGGGAGAGAGAGGGAAAGAGTGAGGGAAGGTAAAGAGGTGGATGGGTGCACTTGGGGATGGACCTCCCCTGGAGGAAGGATGCAGATTTAGATGGATGGATCCATATCCATCAAGGTACAGAATGGGTGATACCACTCCATTCTCTCAGGAGGGGGTTTGTACTCAAAATGCTCCAGATGCAAATGGAACTTTTCAGCCTGGTTAAACAAAAACATTTTTGGGGGTTATGTTTGTGATGATTCATGAAGCATCATTCAGAGAAAATATTAAAATGATAACATTGTAACTAACAAAGTATGAATATAAAAAAAAAACTATAATTCCAGATTTCATCTAATTATATTTTTCCACTTGATAATTTAGAAGTATCTCTCCACATAGATAAAGTTGTGTAATACTGTACTTTTTCAGACAGTATTACAAAGTCACACACAAAGAGATCCTATTAAATGATCAATTATTCCATGTCACAAGTGTTGCCTCCTGAGTAGAGAGTACAAAGCCCTCCCCTGCATAGAGAATGAGGGTGCTGTGGAGAGAAAGAGCGAGTGTGGAGGGTGATGGGGGGGGGGGTTCAGTCTAGGCAGTGTGAGCTGGGTGGAGCGAGGCGTGGGCAGGGCAGCCTTCGAAGCGTGCTAGGTGGGTGGCAGCATCAACGCCCAGGACCAGAAGTCACAAACCTTTCTTGACTCTCTTCGGAGGAGTTACTGGGGTTACTGTTGTTACTGGACAAACCACACGGACACAGTTATCACGATAATACACCAGCTCTATGGCAACCTAACACTGTTAACGACTGTGCAACAACCGCCCTGTCTACTTAGCGTGGCCCTAATCACTTATGGCCTTTGTTACAGACACAGATAGGCAGGAGACAGGAACCAGGAACGGCTCTGCGGTCTGCACCCTCCCCAAAAAATGCCCTAATGATTTCCAGGAGCGGCAGCGCCGGCTGTTTTAATCATATTTTGTCATCAATAAAGCAACAACAAACAGGATTTTCCCTCCGAGGGACGGAGGCAATGATTTCCTGGCATGACGTGAACGGTCCACTGAGGTAATGGGAGTCAGAAGACTATGTTGAGTGCACTTTAACCATCAACACACAGCTACAGTTTCAGCCTCGCTCCTGATCTGTGTGCAAACAAAGACGGATCTTTATGCAATAGGGCGATATGCAACCATTTAGTGAACATAGTCCGAATTAGGATGACCCTGTAGTAAGAGTTCTATGGCCAGTTTTCTGGATCCAAATTGAGCCTAACCCCAGACTAAAAACTGTGCTCAATGACAGCCCAGAATCTCCATTGAAATAGCTTTCTAGTCCGGGTCAGGACTAGTCAATCTATCTGTGTCTGGGAAAGCCGGCCCATAAAGATTTAATTTAATCTACCATCTAATTATGACAGTTATCAAAGAACACATGGGGATGTGTTCGTATGATATGACTGATCAACACATGGAAAATAAGCAGCTCTCGCACACCAGTTAGTCAATAAAAGGTTTCTCAACCGTGACCGTCCTCATCGGTATAAACCTTAATACAACCATAGAGACCTTTTTGAATTATGATTTTGGTCATTGCTAAAAGCACCCGTCGCATTTTTCCTTTTCTTTCCTTTTTTCCCCCCTCCCCGAGGAACGCTCAACTAGCCAATCAACCGCTCAACAACAAAATTGCGAGAAAAAAAAGGTGCACGCGTTCCTTGTTGCAATACCATGGTCGTTTGTTATTGCAGTCACGCTGCACAGGTGATCAGATCTCCCGACACTTGCCAAAATCGAAGCATCCCATTGATATGATACAGCGATCTTCTGGAATGCGCAGCATGACCGCAATAAAGACGACGTGGAACTCAACCAATGACACAGCAGCGATGACAGTGAGTGTTTCTATACTAAAAGAGTGGTACGCTTACCTGTAGTACTGGGAGCTGAAGAGGTCGTTTGGACAACTGAAAACAGGCAAAGGGAGAGTGACACTCTCCTGTTAGCACACTGACGGTTAAAGGAAAACTAGTAAAGGGAAAGGGGGGATACCTAGTCAGTTGTACAACTGAATGCGTTCAACTGAAATGTGTCTTCCGCATTTAACCCAACGCCTCTAGCAGCTTTACTAAAGATGATTTGAAGCTCAGGTTCTTGTTTTCTGTCATGTTTCCATTAATTAAACCATTCGGTTGTTAGTATGTTCTGCCTGTTCATTTTCTCTTAGCAGTCAAACCGGACATCTTGACATAAAATATACAAGACATGACAAATAAGACAGTGGACAGACAACTTACTGGCTTTGATGCTGAAGAGGAAGGAGTCTGTGCCATGGACGTTGGAGGCGTTACAGTTGGCTGTGACGTCAGATGTCACCTTGACGCTCACCACACTGAGAACCCCGTCCTCTGTCTGTCTGTGGGACACCTCCTTCAGGATCTAGCACACACAGGGGAATAAAGCACAGATAAGACTTGAAACCAAAACACTGTCTATGTCCCAAATGGCATCCTATTCCAGATATAGTGCACTACTTTTGCCCAGAGCCCTATGGGCCCGGGTCAAAAGTAGTGCACTACAATGGGAAAAGGTGGCCATTTGGGACAACCCAATCGCAGATATATCGGTTCAGAAAGGAAAGTTGAACATGAGTTACTTTGTCTATTAACCTTGTTACAGGAAAATACCCATGTAGCCAGGATCGGAACAGATCTGTGTGTAAATAGATCAAAAGAAGAAAAAAACACACCATTGTCCCTCTTTCCTTCCCAGCCAGCCGAAACATTGTCTGTATGAGCTGACCCAGAGGAGCCCTCTGTTCCTGCTGGTCTGACTGACTGTCGGTCTGTCTGCTTACCTGTGATTCGTCAGAGGAGCTCCAGGTGATAACAGGGGTTGGGTATCCTCTAGCATGGCAGCTCAGGTTAAGGAACTTATCTGTGACCTCCTCCAGGACTGTGTCTGCTGACTCCTTGATCTCTGGGGGTCCTGTATGGAAGAGGGGGACGGAGGGTTAGTTGTGTGTGTGTATGTGTGTGTGTGTGTGTGTGTGTGTGTGCATGCGTGCAGGCAGGCGGGCTCACCCTGTATGTGGACATGTAAAGAGCCACTGGTCTCCAGTCCTTCCAGTGAAGGCACCTTCACCACACACACGTATGTCCCCGCCATGTCAAACACAGCATCCTTCAGGGTCAGTGTGTGGCCCTCTGCAAAATGTTCTCCTTTCTACACACACACACACACACACACACACGTCTATGAGGGAAACAATATAAATCTAGCAGCCACACCTCTTAAAGAACACATCTGAGTTTCGAAAGACATAGTCGAGACAGATATCAGGGGGCTGTGGGAGCTGTTTTGTTAGACATTATCGATCATAGTTTGCTGCTGAAAAAAAATCCTCTACAAAATCCTTTACATCCTCTGCCTTATTGTGGATCGAGAGTTACTTATCTCACGGAACACAGCGGAAGTTATTTAATGGATGCCTCTCTAACGTAAACCAGGTAGAGTTTGGCATATGTCAAGGTAGCTGTCATGGCCTCTCACCTTTACATTTTTTTTCTAATGTCCTACCACTGGTATTGAGTAAAGCATGTGTGTCTATGTACGCTAATGACTTAACATTATACACTACAGCTACCACAGTAAAAATCACTGCAACACTGAACAAAGAGTAGCAGTCAGTTCTAAAATAGGTGGCAAGCAATAAGCTAGTCCTAAATATATCAAAAACTAAAATAATTGTATTTGGGACCAAACACTAGCTAAACTCTTAATCTAATCTAAATCTTGTAATGAATAATGTGGCAATTGAGCAAGTTGAGGGAACTAAACTGCTTGGTGTAACCCAAGATTGTAAACTGGGAGGTTCAAAACATATTGATGCAACGCGAGAAACGCGCACCACTACAGTACATATTGCGGAACTCTCTTCCACACCAAGTAACTCAAGCGAGCAGTAAAATCAAACTTCAAAAAACAGATAAAACAACGCCTCATGGCAGAACACGGAAAGTGAAGCGACACACACACACGCGCGCGCACACACACACACACTCTAAAACACACATTCTACACACACACACACATTGTAATGTTGAGGTATTGGCTCAGTGGCCTACTGTAATTTACCTTGAACCATTCAGTGTGTGTGGGCAGGGAGGACAGGGCATTGCAGGTGGCCATCAGCTCCTCTCCCTGGGCCATGACATGGGTGTCTTTGGGAATCAACACAGCCTGGTCCAGATCTATGGACACACAACATGCACTGTTAAGAATACTGCTACACTACTCTACATACAGTAGGCCAATGTTAGTAACCAGATCAAAGGGGCAATGGTATACATTGTCCCCATTCAGTTTCACATTTGCGAGCCCACAAAACCTTCTGCACTCCATTACACCACATTTCACTACTACTGCAATAACTAGGCCAGGAGTTTTTCCCAAGCCAGGGAATAACTCTAGGCCCTAGTCATTGGACCATAGCGAGGGTCCTAAGTTTATTCTGGTCATGTCACAACTTTTGGGGCTACTACAGTGCCTTGCGAAAGTATTCGGCCCCCTTGAACTTTGCGACCTTTTGCCACATTTCAGGCTTCAAACATAAAGATATAAAACTGTATTTTTTTGTGAAGAATCAACAACAAGTGGGACACAATCATGAAGTGGAACGACATTTATTGGATATTTCAAACTTTTTTAACAAATCAAAAACTGAAAAATTGGGCGTGCAAAATTATTCAGACCCTTTACTTTCAGTGCAGCAAACTCTCTCCAGAAGTTTAGTGAGGATCTCTGAATGATCCAATGTTGACCTAAATGACTAATGATGATCAATACAATCCACCTGTGTGTAATCAAGTCTCCGTATAAATGCACCTGCACTGTGATAGTCTCAGAGGTCCGTCAAAAGCGCAGAGAGCATCATGAAGAACAAGGAACACACCAGGCAGGTCCGAGATACTGTTGTGAAGAAGTTTAAAGCCGGATTTGGATACAAAAAGATTTCCCAAGCTTTAAACATCCCAAGGAGCACTGTGCAAGCGATAATATTGAAATGGAAGGAGTATCAGACCACTGCAAATCTACCAAGACCTGGCCGTCCCTCTAAACTTTCAGCTCATACAAGGAGAAGACTGATCAGAGATGCAGCCAAGAGGCCCATGATCACTCTGGATGAACTGCAGAGATCTACAGCTGAGGTGGGAGACTCTGTCCATAGGACAACAATCTTATTGTAGTCTTAGTATAATCTTAGTATATTGCACAAATCTGGCCTTTATGGAAGAGTGGCAAGAAGAAAGCCATTTCTTAAAGATATCCATAAAAAGTGTTGTTTAAAGTTTGCCACAAGCCACCTGGGAGACACACCAAACATGTGGAAGAAGGTGCTCTGGTCAGATGAAACCAAAATTGAACTTTTTGGCAACAATGCAAAACGTTATGTTTGGCGTAAAAGCAACACAGCTCATCACCCTGAACACACCATCCCCACTGTCAAACATGGTGGTGGCAGCATCATGGGTTGGGCCTGCTTTTCTTCAGCAGGGACAGGGAAGATGGTTAAAATTGATGGGAAGATGGATGGAGCCAAATACAGGACCATTCTGGAAGAACCTGATGGAGTCTGCAAAAGACCTGAGACTGGGACGGAGATTTGTCTTCCAACAAGACAATGATCCAAAACATAAAGCAAAATCTACAATGGAATGGTTCAAAAAATAACATATCCAGGTGTTAGAATGGCCAAGTCAAAGTCCAGACCTGAATCCAATCGAGAATCTGTGGAAAGAACTGAAAACTGCTGTTCACAAATGCTCTCCATCCAACCTCACTGAGCTCGAGCTGTTTTGCAAGGAGGAATGGGAAAAAATTTCAGTCTCTCGATGTGCAAAACTGATAGAGACATACCCCAAGCGACTTACAGCTGTAATCGCAGCAAAAGGTGGCGCTACAAAGTATTAACTTAAGGGGGCTGAATAATTTTGCACGCCCAATTTTTCAGTTTTTGATTTGTTAAAAAAGTTTGAAATATCCAATAAATGTCGTTCCACTTCATGATTGTGTCCCACTTGTTGTTGATTCTTCACGAAAAAAATACAGTTTTATATCTTTATGTTTGAAGCCTGAAATGTGGCAAAAGGTCGCAAAGTTCAAGGGGGCCGAATACTTTCGCAAGGCACTGTAATAATGACTAATGTCCCAGAAACTGTACCAGAGGAACGTTTCACTCACAGTCGACGAAGAGCTCTGTGTGCCCTACGGTTTCTTCATGCGTGTCCAGGTCTAGTGAGGTACAGGTGATGTTGCCGCTGCTTAGACGCATCACGTCTTTCAGGACCAACACGTTCAGCTCCGATTCCAGCTCTTGCTACAGAGAGGGAGTGGCATTTATAACACACATCAACCGTGTCGTGTGTTAACACACAAATTCATGCACGAGCGCACATACACCCAATGACACACAATCCACATCCAATCACTTACAGTAAACACATGCATCAATGTATATAGTTCTGTTTATGGTTGGAGGCACAGAATATATATATATTTTTTTACATGGGACTAGGAGTAGGCATGGGTTTCTTACCATATTGTGCATGAATGTAAAGGGTGGTTGAGGATTCCCGTTGGCACGGCAATGGACCTCAACTGTGTCCCCTTCTTTGACACGCCCCTTTGGTGACTCCACCCACACATCAAGAGAAGTGGTTGGATCTGAAGAGATTTTGTATTTTATTTAACCTTTGTTTATCCAGGAAAGTCAGCAAGATGTAAGACCTAATTCTTGCTAACAAAGACGACCTGGAAAGTGGCAAGTGTAGCCATGTCAAGTTCGGTACAAAACATGAGACTTCAAAACTTGACAGAAACAAGTGGCGATAGCACAAAGAGTCGGAAAATAAAAATGTTGCACTGTGGCATAGTTGCTTGCATTTATGATTCCTACTTCTCGTTGAGACTGAACACGATTTGAGACGGCAATGTACTTGTGTAAGTCTGTGACTGCATGTGTATCGTTTTCTACTGTCTCCATATAAGGTGGGACACATTAAGAGGCACAGTAGACTCACAGTGGACAGTGATGTTGATCTTGTTGGTCTCAGTCATCTTGGTTCCACCAGGGACAAGGTAGCTGACTTCGCAGTAGAAGAACGAATCCTCGTCTTCCTTGACCACATTCAGGTGAAGGTCACTCTGGACAGTGTACAGACCACTGGACTCCTTAGTGACCAGGGTCACCACACTGACCTCTGTGAGACATGCAGCACATATGGAAAACAGAGAACTTGAGTTACTGTAGAAGTGTAGATGTTGATGTATGCCCAATGGCCAGGTTGAATACAAGGGGTATTCAGAATACTATCGCTTCTTTTTGTTTTGTATTTTTAAATACATGTTGTTTTTTCTTCATATTTTCAGCTCAAATCCAAAGCCACATTTCATATTCAGGCACATGAAACAGACATCTATTTTTCCAACAGGCTGTGTCATAGTAATCACGGATCTTTGTTCCTTAAGTTCACTGTCAAATTCTTGACTGAAGTCAATCTGATCTTCATATTTGATAACAGAAAAAAATATGTTTGTTCCTTGTGAGATCCGAGGCATGTTTACAACATTCTAAATGCGTTTACTATTGTCACGTTGCCCACACACACAAAGCAGGAAGAGCATGAAGCAGATGTGGAACTGCTAGCTGTTATTATCAACTCTGTTTCACCTAGCGTAGATACTAATGTCAGGGGGTGTCTATGGACACGGTGGTCAAAGCCTCGGTAGTACTCACCGCCTGGCGTGTTCTGTAGTGGGCTCTGGTCACGGTACCAAGTGATGTTGGGCCTGGGGTAGCCATTCTTAGCCTCACAGCTCCCTATCTATGGTGAAAGATGACATTACACGGTCAGTGTGTAAACCCTTTTCTCCTCGATTTTGGGGATAAAAAGCTTAATTTTAAATATTTTATACACTAAAACCATCCTAATTTTAATTTCTCTAAATGGTTAGTGTTACAAGTCCTCCAAAGTTACAAGCCCTTACCTTATCCACATGCTATACCCTGAAGTCCTCACTGACCGTAGCTATCGCTAACAATGTGTTGTTAGTTTGTTTGTTTTTACCTTAGATGGGTTATTTTTGCTGACAGAGATCCCAGAGTGCACCCCCTCAATGTTTGGACGATCAGGCGACGCTAGAGAGGAACAATGGATGACATCACATAGGGAGCGATAGCTAGAATAGTCCAGGACTAGGCTAAATCTGGGTCCAGGAAACTGGCCAGAGCAATGGGTGCATCACACTCTTACCGAACACCTTGAGCATTGTGCGTCCCTCCATGTTACCCGCTGACAGTCCGTTGACTTGGCAGATGAACTCTAGCTCATCCTCCAGCGCCACGTCCCTGATGGTCAGCACCACCTCGCTGCTCTTCCCCATCCCGTTCACACTGATCTTGTCTGTGAACTGCCCGTCCCGGTCGACTACCTGCACGTTTCTGTCTCCGTAGTAGATCCTCGAGCGGACGTTGGTCTTCGTGATCTACGATCGAAGGTTGAATTCAATTGTCAGTTGGAAAACAGGGCAGAGACAGAGGTGACGGATCCTTGAGATTCATGGGCGTGAAGTAAATCTTTGTGCCCATGTAAATCTCCCATTTACATCAACGTTAGCCGACGCATAAATGTACAGATGGATCTCGAGTTAGGACTCAGCCCAGAGAGCTAAGAGAGCATGTGTTCATTTGTGAAACAGGGATCTGAGATGGAAGGGATGTGTTAGCCTGGTTGTCAGATCTGTTGGTCCTTTAGCCAACTGCTAACAGAGTTAGATTTGGCAACCAGGCTAACGTGTGTGTGCGCGTCTGTCCATGTGCATGCATTTGTGTGTGGGACTACTCACCATGTACCACTGGATAATGACATCATCGTGGCTGTCTGAGACCGTGAACATGCAGGTGATCTGGGCCGTGTCCCCAAGGAACACCTCCACTCTGTCCTCCATGTTCACCTCCACCTTGGCCCAGGCTGCTGTAGAGACAGAGAGTTTGAGATCAATTTCATTGCAGGCCGACTGTGCAGAATCAGTCACGTTTAAAGCAACTTTGCACAATGACGTGAAAGTTTGTAGCTTTGATCATCCTTTTAATAATTTCTGTGTCAACATTAAAGATGGAATCCGCAGTAGGGGGAAACTGCGCCGATGGCCGCCCCACACGTGCAATGATGTCAGATGGGAAAAAACAGCGTTTGTTGTTTGCAGTAACTTCTTTGTTTTTGTAATATCACAATTTTAAAGCATGCATGCGCACATAAGCACACACACACACACATCTTCCTGGCCTGACGTGGTAGGAGCTCAAAATAAGCAACAAAAAGCTCATAATGGTCAAAGAAGAAAAATAGGCTATGACAGGAATTCTGGGAGCCCACCCATGTCCATATTAATGTGCTGCATTCCAGTGTGTCACTGTTCAAGGAGGGAAGAAAGACTCAATTTACAGACCGCATAGTGAGCCAGTGTTCGGCTCTCTCACAGAGGAATGAGTGTTTTTTTCCCTCCAAGCGTCTCACAGCGTGAGGCATCGTACTGTATGAGGACACAGGCCAGAAGGGCACTTTACACACTTTATGAACTTTACACACAATATGAAAGCAGACTCCTTCCTATAGCGTAATCTAGTACGCTTCACTTCCGGTTGAATTAGCTCTGTTTTGTTGTTTCGTAAAGTTTTGAAAGTGTATTGAAAAGTTTCTTAGTAGGAAAGGAAATGCCAACAACTAACAGTGAGCCATCGTGCTCATGCATAAAAAAAAACAAATAATGAAAGTAAAGCATTGCCAGTTTGAATTTAGAATTTTTCTTCTTTGTTTTATAAGAAACAATGTTGAAAATTCCAAATTGTTTGCATAGTTAACTTACACACACAGCTCTGACACACACACTTACCTCACCAGACATGTCATCAGGGGTATTTTCATAGTCCCCAAATCCAGAACAAATCTTAAAAAGTGTACAGTACTATATAGAGCCATTATTGCATGGAACTCTCATATCATATTGCTCAAATGAACATCAAACCTGGTTTTAAAAAGCAGGTAAAGCAACACCTCATGGCACAACGCCTCTCCCCTTTTTGACCTAGATAGTTTGTGTGTATGTATTGATATGTAGGCTACGTGAGCCCTTTTTAAATTGATGTAATTCTGTTCTTGAGCTATTATTGTCCATTAATGTTCTGTGTTACGTCAAGTTTCATATTTTGTGTGGACCCCAGGAAGAGTGCCAGTTGCTTTCACAACAGCTAATGGGGATCCTAATAAAAATAACACAGAATAGAAAAAAATTGAGATTGGTAATGACCCCTTGCTGTGCCTTTAGACATTTCTGCCAATATGCAATGTTAATTACTCACTTTCAGTAGCATGCTGTGAGTTAAGAGAAAGAAATGTGGCAAGTCAATCATGTGTGATTTTTTTTTATGTGGACAGAGTGTGTGGGTGTGGGGGGGGGGGGGGGGGGCTTATCGGCTGCATGGTCTACGTACATGCAGTGTATGTATATGTGCGTATCTTCATTTTCACTTTAATAGGTGAGAGTTCACATTGAGGGCACATTAACACTCACTGAGCACTTTTGATCTCAACACCACAGTGACAGCCAGGTTATTATCTCCTGACACACACACACACACACACACACACACACACACACACACTTCTCTGGAACCACCAGAGGCTAATGGAGGAAGAAGGATGTAGTCTTAGTACAGTGATCCAATTAGGTATCCCCACAAAAATATTTCCTGTGCATTAGCAACGGAACAACAGGCCAATGCTGACTCACTCTGAAGGGGTCATGTTTACAGTCATCATGTTCCAATTCTCAAGCTATCCTCTCTACATACAGTACCAGTCAAAAGTTTGGACACGCCTACTCGTTCCTTGTTTTTTCTTTATTTTGACTATTTTCAACATTGTAGAATAATAGTGGAAACATCAAAACTATGAAATAACACATATGAAATCATGTATTAACTCAAAAAAAAGTGTTCAACAAAACAAAATATATTTTATATTTGAGATTCTTCAAAGATTCTATAAGAGGAACAGGAAGTCAAGCAGTAGAACATTTTAAGTGCCCGTACTCAGCTCCGGTGAGCTCCTGCCCAAGACAAGCACTATGTGTGTTTATGTGCATGAATTTGTGTGCGCGTAAACAGGAGGAGGGTGGGGATTGACATTGGTCTCTGTATTGAGATTTATAACAAGTTACTGATGATCGGGAGGCCAGAATGTAAGAGGAGCAGTGCCCCTTGTCCCACGTTGTGCACATGTGAGGTGAGTACCTTCACGTGCAGAAGAGATACTTTAAAACCTTATGTTGCCCTTATAAAGGCATTATGAATGCAGTCTACTGTAAGATGTTACCAAGACCTTTCTCCCATGGTTTTAGGCATTATCTTACCTAACATGGTAGATAATAATCACATGGTTACCACGCAAATAAACAAAATGCTTGATATCAGGTGTTGAAAACATACTTTCATCATTGTGACATAACGCTTTGAAGGTTTTTAGAATGTGATTACCTAGTAGATTAGACTGGACACATTAAGAATGTCTTTAAAAAATGTTTCTTGAATGTTTTTGAAGAAAAAAGTCAGACTTTGGCTTGGGGCAGTTGCCAGCATACCTAAGAACCAACCACTTTGAACATCATAATTTAGTCTAATTAGCACAAACGAGTCTGAGACACACATCTGGAGCGGGCTGACAACAACTCTGATTATGTCTAGGTGTTGACATGCTCTCTGACAGAAGACGTGCGATTTAAAAGAGTTTCCTTACATTTCACTAACAAGGAAGTCACTGTTGATAGTTCAAGTGAGGACCGAAGGTGGCCCCACCTTGCAGTGTTCCAGCTGTCCATGCTCAATCATGTGAGATCTGTGTGCTTGCCAACAAAGCATGGCGTAATTACACCAGACAACACAAACAAGCATTTTCAGGTTAATTCTTCATTATTGTTTCTCTTTTCAAAGACATATAAAGGGAGAGCTCTCTTTTTTCAGGCCATATTATATCAAACATTTTGTATACCTGCACACCAGACTTTGATGTCTTTGCAGACATAACTCCTGCCTACAAACACCTAGTGCTGAGCAATTAACCAGAAATGTAGGTTATATTTCTGTTTTTAAACAACTAATTGAGGACATATGTTCAATTATTTAAATTCCATTCGGTTCGTTTTTTTTCTGTGAGCTCAACGCGCACATCGCACAGTTCTCCAGAGATAAATCAGATCCAACCTGAACTGTGCGATATAGTTGGGAGTTGTAGTTTCCAACAAGCCAATATTCTACATAGTTTAGCGCATAAAACGTGGTAATTAACTAGAATGACCAAAATCCATTGCGCATCACTTGTCCGGTCTGTGTTTATTTTACACCCGCTACGGAAAAGAGTAGAGTGCGCAATCGTGAGGTGATATAGAGAGCAGCTGTTGCTTCATGAGGTACAGTAACTCTACCTGAGAATACATGATCAAGGTAAGGGTTTTCCAAACTGGGTCCCAAACTGTTTTGGTTTTTGACCTAGCACTGCACATCTAATTCAAATAATCAAAGCTTAATGATGATTATTTGAATCAGCTGTGTAGTGCTAGGGGGAAAAAACGAATCGTGCCCAGGACCGAGTTTGGGAAACTAAGTGATCTAAGTTATTTATAGTTGGTATTCCGTAGTCATAAAAGTATACCTTATTTACTTTGAAGTCAGACCGCATAGGCAGCAGCTCTATAGAGATGAGATGATAACTTTGAAGTCATCACATTAAACAAATATACACAACAACATATTTTATTAAAGTAATGTGAATAAATGATGGTTAACAAGTGATAAGCAGTAATGGGCAGTCACTACCATCATGGGACTTTGATTAATTGTTTTATTCTGTGTTATTACAGCATTCAACCCACATAATGCATGGTGCATTTAATGTTGAAAAATCAACCTCAAAAATCTCTTGTCTCTCGTCCAGCTGAACCGAATCAACCCACCAGCTGCTACGCAAACAAGCGCACAAGCAACCACACAAACAACACGCACGCTCATGCACACTCACTGACCATGTCTGAATACATACTGGAACTGCATACTAATTTCACCATTTGATCTAGTAGAATTTTCCAACAACTGCTGATAATCAGATTCATTGCACTATCACGCATTAGATTATGCATTCTGAGTACTATTTTAGAGATTTCACATACTTTAAAGCTTCCCCCACCCCAACCTGCAGCTCAGAAAAACAGAAGCCTCCAGACAGGTAGATGAGATACGGCACTGGCTTTTCAAAGCCTGGAATGTGTTTTGACTCGAAGCGATGGATGGAGGGACACTTGGCACACTGTGCCCTACCTGCCTCGCTCCCTCTGTCTGTCAGTCTAGCTAGCCTGGCTTTAGGCCAAGCCAGCAGCAGCTGGAGAGAAGAGATGCAGGTGTGGGGCACTCACACACACACACCATTTCTTATCTTTTCATATACTTTATCTTCCCACGTCATCCGCTTCAACCACTGGACCTTGACAGGATATCTGGGCTTCAACCACACTTGCCGACGACCTGCATTGTTAATTACATACTATCAGAGTCTCAGCAGTCATCTTTGGGATTCAATTAATGTTGCTACTGATGATTTTAAGGAGGCTGTTCATGCGCTTTCCTAACTGAGAGACCTGAGCTCAACGCACCGTCTGGTTCTTTGACATCTCCACCCCTCTGGGTGACCCTGACAAGACTGCTCATCCCTGTCGTCTGGCTTGGGGGGGCTATGGAGGGGCCCAAATCCCTGTGAGGGGGAGGGTGGGGCAGTGGATTCACATCTGTGCTCAGACCCCCAACCAACAACCACCCTCCACCCCTAAATGAAGCATGTCCTCACCAATCAACCCTGAAACAAAGTTTGTTTACATAACGTTCATATATAATGCCTACAATGTATTTAATGTACTCTTGATCTCACAGTCAGGCGAGTGTGTCTCTGAATAGTTTGTAGCTGTAAAGTCTGACTCGCTAGATTAATCTGTTCTAAACAAGATTAGGGCCAAATCTAAATATTCTATATAATATTTCGATATCAGCTATGGATTCTTCCCACTAAAAATAAATCATTAAAAAAAATGTATAGTGGGCTCTACCATGGTTTTCTGTAAATTTACTTTTCACAAAGCTAAAATGATTTGCTAGGATGAACAGTACAGTTATTCAATGTGTACTTATCATTTTCCCCATGCATGTTTGTTATAGAATCTGCTCACTGCACAATATATGTTTCCATACATACTTATAAACACCACTCATTGTTCATAATGACAGTTCAATGACATCTCTGTCACCTCTAAGAATAACAACGCCATATAAACCCTCCTCATAGCTGCCCATGTCCCTTAATGTTGATGATGTGGTTGTTACTGACAAGAAGCACATGGCTGAGCTCTTTAATCACCACTTCATTAAGTCAGGATTCCTATTTGACTCAGCCATGCATTCTTGGCCGTCCAACATCTCCTACCTCTTCTAATGCAACTAGCCCCGATGATCCTCCCTCTTTTTTTCCCCTGCCCTGCTACAAAGTTTCTCACTGCAGGCGGTCAATGAGTCCGAGGTGCTAAAGGAGCTCCTTTAACTTGACACCAAAACAACATCTGGGTCAGATGGTTTAGACCCTTTCTTCTTTAAGGTTGCTGCCCCTATCATCGCCAAGCCTATCTCTGACCTTTTAAACCTGTCTCTCCTTTCTGGGGAGGTTCCCATTGCTTGGAAGGCAGCTACAGTTGGTCCTTTAATTAAAAGGGGAGATCAAGCTGATCCTAACTGTTATAGGCCTATTTCTATTTGTTCCTGTTTATCAAAAGTGTTGGAAAAACTTGTCAATTATCAACTGACTGGCTTTCTTGATGTCTATAGTATTCTCTCAGGGATGCAATCTGGTTTCCGCTCAGGTTATGGATGTGTCACTGCAACCTTAAAGGTCCTCAATGATGTCACCATTGCCCTTGACTTTAAGCAATGTTGTGCTCTTTTTTTATTGACTTGGCCATAGCTTTTGATACGGTAGACTATTCCATTCTTGTGGGCCGGCTAAGGAGTATTGGTGTCTGAGGGGTCTTTGGCCTGTTTTGCTAACTACCTCTCTCAAAGAGTGCAGGGTATAAAGTCAGAAAATCTGCTGTCTCAGCCATTGCTTGTCACCAGGGGAGTACCCCAAGGCTCGATCCTACGCCACACGCGCTTCTCAAATTAAGTGAACAACATAGCTCAGGCAGTGGGGCGGCAGGGTAGCCTAGTGGTTAGAGCGTTGGACTAGTAACCGGAAGGTTGTGAGTTCAAACCCCCGAGCTGACAAGGTACAAATCTGTCGTTCTGCCCCTGAACAGGCAGTTAACCCACTGTTCCCAGGCCATCATTGAAAATAAGAATTTGTTCTTAACTGACTTGCCTGGTTAAATAAAGGTAAAAAAAAAAAATAAAAAGTAGGAAGCTCTCTCATCCATTTACATGCAGATGATACAGTCGTATACTCAGCTGGCCCCTCCCCATATTTTGTGTTAAATGCTCTACAACAAAGCTTTCTTAGTGTCCAACATGCTTTCTCTGCCCTTAACCTTGTTTTGAACACTTCCAAAACAAAGGTCATGTGGTTTGGTAAGAAGAATGCCCCTCTTCCCACAGGTGTGATTACTATCTCTGAGGGTTTAGAGCTTGAGGTAGTCACCTCATACAAGTACTTGGGAGTATGGCTAGACGGTACACTGTCCCTCTCAGCACATATCAAAGCTGCAGGCTAAAGTTAAATCTAGACTTCGTTTCCTCTATCAAAATCTCTCCTCTTTCATCCCAGCTGCCAAACTAACATGTAAGGGTGCTCTCGAGCGACTAGATGTTCTTTACCATTCGGCCATCCGATTTGCCACCAATGCTCCTTATATGACACATCACTGCACTATATACTCCTCTGTAAACTGGTCATCTCGGTATACTTGTTGCAAAACCCACTGTTTGATGCTTATTTATAAAACCCTCTTAGGCCTCACTCCTCCATATCTGAGATACAGTGCCTTGCGAAAGTATTCGGCCCCCTTGAACTTTGCGACCTTTTGCCACATTTCAGGCTTCAAACATAAAGATACAAAACTGTATTTTTTTGTGAAGAATCAACAACAAGTGGGACACAATCATGAAGTGGAACGACATTAATTGGATATTTCAAACTTTTTTTAACAAATCAAAAACTGAAAAATTGGGCGTGCAAAATTATTCAGCCCCTTTACTTTCAGTGCAGCAAACTCTCTCCAGAAGTTCAGTTAGGATCTCTGAATGATCCAATGTTGACCTAAATGACTAATGATTATAAATACAATCCACCTGTGTGTAATCAAGTCTCCGATTAAATGCACCTGCACTGTGATAGTCTCAGAGGTCCGTTAAAAGCGCAGAGAGCATCATGAAGAACAAGGAACACACCAGGCAGGTCCGAGATACTGTTGTGAAGAAGTTTAAAGCCGGATTTGGATACAAAAAGATTTCCCAAGCTTTAAACATCCCAAGGAGCACTGTGCAAGCGATAATATTGAAATGGAAGGAGTATCAGACCACTGCAAATCTACCAAGACCTGGGCGTCCCTCTAAACTTTCAGCTCATACAAGGAGAAGACTGATCAGAGATTCAGCCAAGAGGCCCATGATCACTCTGGATGAACTGCAGAGATCTACAGCTGAGGTGGGAGACTCTGTCCATAGGACAACAATCAGTCGTATATTGCACAAATCTGGCCTTTATGGAAGAGTGGCAAGAAGAAAGCCATTTCATAAAGATATCCATAAAAAGTGTTGTTTAAAGTTTGCCACAAGCCACCTGGGAGACACACCAAACATGTGGAAGAAGGTGCTCTGGTCAGATGAAACCAAAATTGAACTTTTTGGCAACAATGCAAAACGTTATGTTTGATGTAAAAGCAACACACCATCCCCACTGTCAAACATGGTGGTGGCAGCATCATGGTTTGGGCCTGCTTCTCTTCAGCAGGGACAGGGAAGATGGTTAAAATTGATGGGAAGATGGATGGAGCCAAATACAGGACCATTCTGGAAGAGAACCTGATGGAGTCTGCAAAAGACCTGAGACTGGGACGGAGATTTGTCTTCCAACAAGACAATGATCCAAAACATAAAGCAAAATCTACAATGGAATGGTTCAAAAATAAACATAACCAGGTTTTAGAATGGCCAAGTCAAAGTCCAGACCTGAATCCAATCGAGAATCTGTGGAAAGAACTGAAAACTGCTGTTCACAAATGCTCTCCATCCAACCTCACTGAGCTCGAGCTGTTTTGCAAGGAGGAATGGGAAAAAATGTCAGTCTCTCGATGTGCAAAACTGATAGAGACATACCCCAAGCGACTTACAGCTGTAATCGCAGCAAAAGGTGGCGCTACAAAGGGGGCTGAATAATTTTGCACGCCCAATTTTTCAGTTTTTGATTTGTTAAAAAAGTTTGAAATATCCAATAAATGTCGTTCCACTTCATGATTGTGTCCCACTTGTTGTTGATTCTTCACAAAAAAATACAGTTTTATATCTTTATGTTTGAAGCCTGAAATGTGGCAAAAGGTCGCAAAGTTCAAGGGGGCCGAATACTTTCGCAAGGCACTGTATCTACTGCAGCCCTCATCCTCCACATACAGCACCCATTCTGTCAGTCACATTCTGTTAAAGGTCCTTTGCGTGATGTATTGTCGTCTCTACCTTCTTGCCCTTTGTGCTGTTGTCTGTGCCCAACAATGTTTTGTGCTGCTGCCATGTTGTGTTGCTACCATGTTGTGTTGTCATGTGTTGCTGCCTTGCTATGTTGTGTACCACTAGTTCCCCCTGTTGCCTTTACTAGAAGTCTTAAAATCCTTGAGAGGAATCTCTCTCTGAGGCATTCCCAAAGATGTAAATATGAGGGCCTTGTCAAGAGCTCCTCAATCAAATGAGTTCTGCTGCTTTACCCTCTGTCTTTTCTAACAGGCACCAAAGAAAGAGTTCCCCTTTTATCATCAGATCCATCAAATGCCCTTTTATCTGTCAAAACCACTGATGCTCAGAAGTTACGCGACACAGGCGTACAATTTGCAGTCAAGCACGTCTGCCCACACAGAACGTGTTTAAAGTCTTATCATCAAATATGCTTTGTGACTAGACCTTCAAAGAGAATGGCAACGTGATCACAGGCGTGCATGCTTCAGAGCGAATGAGAAGAAGCCCACTATGAAGCATCAGACACTAGGACGCCAGGACTTGGCCGTCCCCCTAATTATTGCCTGGCTCATTAACTTTCAATATCCTCTTTTGGGAGTCTGTTTTATTAAGAGCAGAGTGTAGTTACCCCCTAGACACTGATGTTAAATCAATTTATGATTTTTTCCCACTAATGGGTAAATGTAGGATTGGGGAAGCTGATCCTTGATCTGTACCTAGTGGAAACTTCACCCCAGAGCATTTTATTTACAACTTCCTGCTAGGTTTTGAATAGCAACAGCAGGGTGACAACACTTCTTATCAGAAGAGCTATTGAAAAACATGTCTCACTACTAGCTATAGACTAGGGTTTCCCAAACTCGGTCCTAGCCCCCCCCACCCCTACCCAGGGTGGGCCCCAGGACTGAGTTTGGGAAACCCTGCTATAGATAACCTAGAACTTAAAAACACATACATACTGTATATCATTAGCACTGTTGTGAAGAATAACCCAAATTTCACCAGTTGGACGACTGGGTTCCCTTTGATACATATGCAGTACCGTATAACATGCTACTTTTAATGTCAAAACTGAAGTACCATGTTGAACAATTATTGTAATGGCAGTAGTTCTGTAAATGTCTGTACTTTGCATTAAATTCCAAACAGTTAGAACAAATGTGTTAAATTATGTGTTCAACAATAATGTGGCCCCTGCTTGAATAAGGCATGGCTAATAGGCAAAGCCCTTGGCAGTGGACCATGAGTAAACCAATACACAGTGGCTACAGAATACAGTCCAACAAGAAACCCTAAAGAATACAAATAAAACAGGGAGGCACAGGGGGTCAAAGACATCACAGAGCAATTTTTATATGTCATCACAGCAACAATGGGCCAATTCTGAAATGTCTTGAGACCTAATGACAGTGTGTACGGGTCCCAAATACTGCCATCATGGTGCTAGCTACAGTAGTGGCGTAACGTTAGGACAATGCTAGCGTTATGGCTGAGCTCCAGCTCATCAGACCTGCTATGGCTCCTGCTGAGTTAGCCTTTCTAATGCTAGCTTGGCTAACAGCTAACTCCAACTTCACTGTGCTGAGTTAGATCACAGTAGCTAGCTAGTTCTGGAAGAGGCTGTGATTCAGGTGAAACTTTACATGCTGAGAGGAGTACTGACATGGGCAGCTGCAATAAGCAGATTCCCATGCCAAAAGCAAACGGCGGCTGCCTGGTCACCATGACCCAAATCCTTTCCCCTGGGTCGTCGTCTAATGCCTACTCTGGGGGCCAGTCAACATACCGTTACAATCCAATGATTTATAAGTTAGGAGGAGTAGGAAGATGAGCAGAAAGTAAACATAAGATGGAGAAATGGGACCACACACGCAAGAGAACATTTTTTTCTCAGTGAATCCAATCCCTTCTTACTCTTTCAGCAGCACACCTGTTCCTAAAATCACCTCAGGGTGGATTTTTTTTTTTTTTTTTTTTACCTCAACACTCCTCTTCTATTGGTCCATCTGGATGTTGTCTAGAATGACATGTTCCATAGGGAGAAAGGTTGTGAAACAGGGAGGTACTACCTGAACCTGTCCAATAAGGTTACTGTTTCTACGGTGTACCCTACTGAACACGACCCAGTCTAGAATATTCTCTGGCTCCCACTGTGAAGAGACTGAAGACTACTACTGAAGATTCAGCAGAATCACTGGCCTAATCACTCTTTAAATATGTTTTTTATTTGGCATTACCTCAAAAGATGAACACCAAAGAGAGTTCACTGTGTTCTCCTGCTTTGATAACTTGGAAACCTGTTGGTCTCCTCCACGCACACACTCCAACACTCAGTTTGCATGCCCTATGCATAAAAGTTTATACATGACTTCTGAAATTATGTGGGATGATATAAGTGAAATCATAACAAAATGGACGTCATCTCACAGCTGCATTTTAACTGCAAACTCAGTGTGTTCCCACCTTATGCCTTGTCACATTGTGGTACAAATGTACCCTTCCATCCTCCTTCCCACATTTTGAAAAATGTGGCCTCCAAAAGGATTTGTGTACTCAAGAAAAGGCAAAAATAACACAGAAGTATGGGAAAGGCCAGTAGGGACGATATTATTTTCGTGCCGCCTTCATTGTGACGACAGAGCAAATCCCATGACATGCCTTCTGAAGTATGAAATGTATGCTGGAACTCTCTCTCTCGGTCTCTCTCTCAGTGGCAGATCTAAAGATAGCCACCTCTGGAAGCAATTGGCCCATGCAGCCCGAGCCAACATGATGAAGTATTTGAGAGCGGCTCTCTCCTTTTTTGGTGTACCTTGAAAGTGGCGTGAATCAATGCCAGGTAGTACACAGTACTATACAAGGGGTTGAGTGTGCCAGAGAAGCAACCATTCACCATGTAGGACATAGAAGGCCCCCATGAGTAATATTTTAAAGCAGGGTTCCCCAACAGGTGGTCTGAATTTGTATTTATTATTATTATTATTTTTTATCATTGTTGGACATAAAAGACTGTAAAAACCCCAGGAAATCAGCTCCAAGGGATTTTAATTTTGGAAAACTATTCCCAAGTATTCCCATGCATAATACATTGTATACAAATGTAAGCAAGGTTTGAAATTATTATGTTTTAGCAAAATATAATATCTGTTTGGGCTTCTTGCTATCAATTTGCAATCGGCTAATTATTTGTAATTATGTTCCAGCCCCCCAACCATTCACTCAAGAGTAAATCATCCCGTGGCTGAATCTGGTTGATGATCTCTGTTTTAAAAGGCAATCGATATACATGCAGTGAAGAAAAGCCTTGATGTGGAGATAAAATAAATCACCTTTGTTTTGGAGCTAATTTTACCTCAAGAGTTGTTCCCTATTAAAAAGTATGTGTCGAATCAGAGCAATGAATTGGTACATTATAGTGACATCAAAACTAGTGTTTATTTAATCTCAGTATGCTAGTCCTGCAAATAGGCTAATGGACTGAATAAAACAAGGAGGAACTTATCTCCATATCTTTACTGTACTCACAATAATCACAGAACCATCTCAACACCATCTCTGACCAAAGCAAATACTGCATACATTGTTTATGAAAATGTGTCCCGCAAATACTAGGCGGTCGTGATTCAATGCAGCCCTAAAAAAATATACAATAAAATATATGTTAACAGTGACACACCTCTAGAAACCAGGCCTGAGGGGAAAACTGGACGAGCCCCAGCCAAGTACTTCTCAATAAGCCTGTCTGTGTAATGTCTGCCAGTCGGTGACCTTGGCTGGTCTGGGCCGAGGCTCAATGGAGCTCTGGAACACCCTATCTGCGTCCCAAGGCACCCTATGGGCCCCTGTCAAATGTAGTGCACTATATAGGGAAAAGGTTGCCATTTGGGACACACCCCATAACAAATGGAAGAAGAGAAGAAACTTCAAATGATTTATACATGCAGGCTGACAAGAGAATGCAGTAGCTTTTTCCAATGTGCTTCAGGTTATCTGTAGCAATTCTGAACTAACAAGACTATTTCTTGTCACCGTCAATTTCACAGTTTGAAGGTAGCTTTAATCTTAAAGTCTAAGGGGGGGACTAAGTTAACATATATCATAATTTTAAGATGGTCATACCATGGATCATTTAGCTATTTAACTGTGAATTTTAGGACTCATTTAGGTATCAAACAAAAACAAAAAAAATGTCAAAATATAGAATATTGAGCCTTACTACTATAGCCCTTAGAAACGCATTGAATAACACATTCATAAATGGCCCAAAAAATAAATAAATAAGAAGGAATAAGACTTTGAAGTGTCTGTCCTATATCTAAGAGATATAAGAAAGCTCAGTAAATATGTTTGTTTTTTACACATATTTAACCCCTTATTTTTTTGTTGCCACAAACCTACCTCCACACTTCCATTCATTTTCGTATGGGTTACATTTAGACAAGTCCCTTGACACTTGTGGGGGTCGTAGAGCAAAACGGAGAACGCCATTGTGTTAGGACTCTACAGACGTTTTCGTAAGAAGACCCATTTCCGGCATGTCTCATGGACTGACAAACACGCCTGTAGCCTGGCCACCTTCCACCGCAGATGCGGAAGGCTTAGGTGGATGCGGTGGATTGAGATGCAGCCTGATATCTCTAGCTTAAACTGACAGATTTTGATGGGTATTTTTTTATTTTTTATTATGACACATGGGTTTGTCAATAGACTTATAAGGGTTGAACATTTTATGCTTTAGCGCATCTTAGATTATCTAAATGGTGTCCCATCCTCCAAAAAGCTATTTTATTTTTTTAAATTTAACCTTTGTTTAACTAGGCAAGAACAAATTCTTATTTACAATGACGGCCAACCCCGGCCAAACCCGGACAATGCTGGGCCAATTGTGCACCGCCCTATGGGACTCCCAATCACAGCCGAATGTGATGCAGCCTGAATCTCCAAAGCATACAGTAGCTATAATGAAGAGCTACTGCAAAGATAGATTAAAATAATGTACTGTCCACTGTGTATTTACTTCATGTGCTTCTTCATGAAAGATGCTAAGATTTAAATTACCTCACCCAATAATACAGCTCTATAAGGAGGCCCCATACAACATATAATCGTGATATGATTTGCACACTGTCCGAACAGAGTTACAGTAGGCTAATGGCAACTGTACAGTAAGGCCAGAGAGAAGAACACTGTCTGGAATGTAAACAGACGCTGACACTACCAGAGTGCTCTAATGTATGTTCCATGAAACAGCAAAAACACACACACACACACACGTGCGCACATGCACTTGCACACACGCACACAAACACAAACACTCAGGTGGAGCCATCCAGGGAGTCAGTAATGTGGTCTGCACTAAAAGGCTCCAAATGTGCCATAGATCAGCAGAGAGTGTTTCAGAAAACAACATCCATTATTAAGCAGCAGCGTGTACTGATGGGATTGGACGACACACTGCTTCTGTCAGGGGCTGAGCGATCTCCCCTGCTCCCCCGTTTCAACCAATCAAATGAGCTCCCGAGGGCCATTCCAGTGCTCTCCAAATACATATTCAGGCCTTCAGCTAAAAGCAGGCCTCTTTGAGGCTCTGCAAGAGGGACTCCGGTCTTCCCTCACTTTTGATCCGAGATCCGAAATGCAAATGGTCGTGGCTGAGGCCAAAGACAATATTCAATGTGTGTCATGTTCACCAGCAACTACAGAAATGGAACTTCTCTTTTTCTCTGGCTAGTCTGGCTCATCTACAACGGCATTCAATCACATCTGCTGTATCAAATATACCAAACTAAAATATAAACGCAACAGTTAAGTGTTGGTCCCATGTTTCATGGACTGAAATAAAAGATCCCCGAAATGTTCCATATGCACAAAAAACGTATTTCTCTCAAACGTTGTGCAGACATGTGTTTACATCCCTACTAATGAGCATTTCCCCATATCAAGAAGCTGATTAAACAGCATGATCATTACACAGGTGCACCTTGTGCTGGGGGCAATAAAAGGCTGCTCTAAAATATGCAGTTTTGTCAGTGAGTGAGCGCGTAATTGGCATGCTGACTGAAGGAACGGCCACCAGGGCTGTTGCCAGAGAATTTAATGTTCCTTTCTCTACCATAAGCCGCCTCCAACGTACTTTTAGATCATTTGGCAGTACGTCCAACCGGCCTCATGTAACCACGCCTGGCCAGGACCTACATACAGTATCCGTCTTCTTCACTTGCGGGATCATCTGAGATCAGCCTCCTGAACAGCTGATGAAACTGAAGAGTATTTCTGTCTGTAATAAAGCCCTTTTGTGGGGACAAACTAATTTTGATTGGCTGGGTCTGGCTCCCCAGTGGGTGGGCCTGGCTTCTAAGTAAGGCCCATGCCCTCCCAGGCCCGCCCATGGCTGCACCCCTGCCAGGTCATGTGAAATCCATAGACTAGGTCCTAATGAATTTATTTCAATTGACTGATTCTCTTATATGAACTGTAACTCAGTAAAATAATTTAAATTGTCGCATGTTGCGTTTATATTTTTGTTCAGTATAGTTATAGGCTAAGGTATATAGTTAAGGCTAGGGTTTCTATGGATGGGAGATAAGTGGATGACGCCTTGGGTGTTAAAGAGCTATTTAGTAGGATTCCAAGCACTATTCAACACTGGGGCTGAATTGAGAACTGTGGCAGGAATCTAGGGCTGGTCTGAGGGGCCGGAGGCCCTATGCCCCTGAATCTGGTGGGGGAACAGAAGAGAAGAGAAGCAGGCAGGCAGGGGGAGGAATATCTGAGGAATGCTCAGCATTCTCAGTCCATCATGGCTGCCTCTGGGATAAGGTGGCCATTATGGAAAGGCCAAACCACACGCGCACACACCCTCGCACACATAAACACACACACACACCCTCTCAGAAGACTCACAGTACTGAACCCAGTTCCCTGTCCACTGTCCAGAAGTGTCTATCTATTTCACTTGACAGTGAGACAGGAGTGAGCACTCCACAGCGATTGGCCACGGTGTCTATAGGAGTCAAGGAGAGAACATAAGGAGTGGTAGTACCAGGAAGGGCCTCTTCTTCCTTATCCTCCTCCTCCTCTACTGCTCGATTGTGACTGGCTGGTGTTGAGTGTTTTCTCTCAGGTCATTAAACCTCACCATAGTGTTTTAGTGTGTTTGACCCCAGAGCAAAAGTCAAGGGGTTGAGAACCACAATCACATAAGCTTGAGCGTGAGAGATAGCTTTAGAAATGACCAATGCACCCTGCAGTCATGACATTAAAGACCACAGTTAAGTAAGAGTCATGTAAGCTTTCTGTAGTTCACAGTAAGTTCATGAAATACTTTGTATTGAAGATCTACAATATTTTCCACACAGAATATTTAACAGATTCTCCACAAAATGATGAAAATCCACACAAATAGTGTATATTAGCTTCTTCCTGGAAAATAACATTTTCGCTGGAACATTCTAAACTCACATGAGCTAAAATAACTTTCTTCCTTTCACATTGAGATGCTGTAGTTTGTTTCACCTCGCAAATCAGAAGCACATGCCTTTTTTTCTGCTTCAATGCATCAGCTGTGCTCATGTCCACATAACTTCTGTGCTGTGCTGTGCTGTGCTGTGTGAGCAATGGCCTGTGTGCCAGACAAGGGGAGCTTCAGAAGCTACTTTTCTGATGCATTCCACCATCTGAGAATATGGCCGCCACAAGAGTCTCCCACAAGCCTCTCCAGCTGATATATTTGGAAATTGGAAGACATTTGACATATGCTGCTGTTCAAGTGATTCAATTAGCATATGTTTTATGTTTCTGTGCAGCATAAAGTACATTTAGTGGATCAAGGGAATCTCTACCCCTGGTTTCACCTTGCATTAGCATGGTGTGTTTTCGTGCTCCAAGATGATCAAATCAAATCAAATCACACAAAAATTGGTCACATACACATGGTTAGCAGATGTTAATGCGAGTGTAGCGAAATGCTTGTACTTCTAGTTCCGACCTTGCAGCAAAATCTAACAAGTAATCTAACAATTTCACAACAACTACACTGTACACACAAGTGTAAAGGAATGAATAAGAATATGTACATATAAATATATGGATGTGCGATAGCCGTGCGGCATAGGTAAGATGCAGTAGATGGTGTAGAGTACAGTATATACATATGAGATGAGTAATGTAGGGTATGTAAACATATAAAGTGGCATTGTTTAAAGTGACTAGTGATACATTTATTACATCCAATATTTAATTCTTAAAGTGGCTAGTGTCAGGACTCTTACCGAAGGTCGTCACCGGCCTACTAGCTGCCACCGATCCCTTTTCCCTTTTCTGTTTGTTTTGTCTGTTTAGTTTCACCTGTTCCTTGTTGAGGTTGATTAGTTGGGCTATTTAAGCCGGTCGGCCCGCCTGCTCTTTGTGCGGGCTTAACTATTTTTCCCACTGTGTTTCTGTGTGGTAGTACGTATTGTGTTGGGCATTTGTTATTGTGCGCCCGGTATTCTTGGCGAGCACTATTTTTTTCCCTGTGCGGAATAAACGCTATCCTGAACTTTCTGCCTCCTGCGCCTGACTTTCTGCCTCCTGCGCCTGATTGAGTCAGTATGTTGGCAGCAGCCACTCAATGTTAGTGATGGCTGTTTAACAGTCTGATGGCCTTGAGATAGAAGCTGTTTTTCAGTCTCTCGGTCCTAGATTTGATGTACCTGTACTGACCTCGCCTTCTGGATGATAGCGGGGTGAACAGGCAGTGGCTCGGGTGTTGTTGTCCTTGATGATCTTTTTTGGCCTTCCTGTGACATCGGGTGGTGTAGGTGTCCTGGAGGGCAGGTAGATTTCCCCCGGTGATGCGTTGTGCAGACCACACTACCCTCTGGAGAGCCTTACGGAGCAGTTGCCGTACCAGGCGGTGATCCAGCCCGACAGGATGCTCTCAATTGTGCATCTGTAAAAGTTTGAGTGATTTTGGTGACAAGACAATTTCTTCAGCCTCGTGAGGTTGAAGAGGCGCTGTTGCGCCTTTTTCACCACACTGTCTTTGTGGGTGGACTAATTCAGTTTGTCCGTGATGTGTATGCTGAGGAACTTAAAACTTTCCACCTTCTCCACTACTGTCCCGTCAATGGATAGTGGGGTGCTCACTCTGCTGTTTCCTGAAGTCCACGATCATCTCCTTTGTTTTGTTGATGTTGAGTGTGAGGTTATTTTCCTGACATCACACTCTGAGGGCCCTCACCTCCCCCCTGTAGGCCATCTCATCGTTGTTGGTAATCAAGCCTACCACCTTAGTGTCATCTGCAAACTTGATGATTGAGTTGGAGGCCACGCAGCCATGGGTGAACAGGGGACAGATTTGCCAAAAGGAGGGCGAGGGAGGGCTTTGTATGCATCGCGGAAGTTAGAGTAGCAATGATCCAGAATGGTGCCAGCATGTTTCGCAGATTCAATATGCTGATAAAATTGAGGAAACCTTGTTTTCAGATTAGCTTTGTTAAAATCCCCAGCTACAATAAATGCAGCCTCAGGATACGTGGTTTCCAGTTTACATAGACTCCAATGATGTTCTTTCAGGGCTGTCGCGGTGTCTGCTTGGGCGGGATCTACACGGCTGTGATTATAATCTAAGAGAATTCTCTTGGTAGATAATGCAGTCGGCATTTGATTGTAAGCAATTCTAGGTCAGGTGAAGAAAAGGACTTGAGTTCCTGTATGTTGTTATGATCACACCACGACTCGTTAATCTTCTTACCAGAGAGATGTTTGTTTCTGTCGGTGCGTTGCGTGAAGAAACCGGGTGGCTGTACAATCTCTGTACAATCTCTGATGTCTCTGGAAGGCAACCCTTGCTCGAATTTTGTCTACCTTGTTGTCAAGAGACTGGACATTGACGAGTAGTATTCTCGGGAGCGGTGAGCGATTTGTCCGTCTATGGAGCCTGACCAGAAGACCGCTCCGTCTGCCCCTTCTGCGGCGCTGTTGTTTTAGGTCGCCTACTGGGATCCGATCCATTGTCCTGGGTGGTGGTCCAAACAGAGGATGCGCTTCGGGAAAGTCGTATTCCTGGTCGTAATGTTGGTAAGATGACGTTGCTCTTATATCCAATAGTTCTTCCCAGCTGTATGTAATAAAACTTAAAGTTTCCTGGGGTAACAGTGTAAGAAATAATACATAAAAAAAACAAAATACTGCATAGTTTCCTAAGAATGGTAAGCAAGGCGACCATCTCTGTTGGCGCTGTGTTGTACAAACCTGTACAATTGTTCTATCTGATCAAGGTTTGTCATGTTTACACATGGTCATCAGAATGTGGGCACAGACCAGGACACAGGACGCATGTAAGCGGCAGGTAGAAATGGGGTTTTGACATTGTGAAGGCGTTTCATAATAATCATAGGCTCCCAGCTTCAGCACAGACTGAGAATCAGTCATATCCCAGCCAACAATTCTAGGGAGAGAGAATGTTTTTACAATGTTACCCGTAATGTTCCCCTAATTTGTGTCCAGTTTTTCTGAGGGTTAGGAGAATATTCCGTCAACGTCCCACTAAACATAAACAGAACATGGTTACCATGTTCTCATAATGTAAGATATTAAAGTTTAATGGGAACGTGGCAGTAACATTTTTGTGTATCACTTGTCAGGACGTCATCCCCCCCAAAATTGTTCCATTACACATTTTTACTGTTGCCAAGCCCATCAAGGCCTTGATTGGTGAACCACTGATCAATTCACTGCTACTTTTGTCTGTTGGCAAGGTTAGGAATACTCACACACACTGATTTAACATGCAGTGTTTTTACACTTTGACTACATGTTGCATGTCCATTCATACAGTAATTATTATTCACTATGTCCTCACCTGGGATTTTAACTCACAGCCTCTTGGTTCACAGCATTCAGATATTCCTGGTAGGCCACTATGTCTGTGTCAGGTATCAGTTAATTTGACTATCATTGATTTAATTTACTTATTTACTTTCTGTATAGTTGTCTAATGTTTGTGGGGTATATTTACCTGTTTTCACGATACAAGGTTGGTTGAGAGAATGCAAAGAGTGTGTAAAGCTGTCATCAAGGCAAAGGGTGGCTACTTTGAAGAATCTAAAACGGTAAATATATTTTGATTTGTTTAAAACCTCTTTGGGCTGAGATCCCGCTAATGGGATCGATATGACAACAGCCAGTGAAAGTGCAGGGCGCCAAATTCAAAACAACAGAAATCCCATAATTAAAATTCCTCAAACATACAAGTATTTCACACCATTTTAAAGATATACTTCTTGTTAATCCCACCACAGTGTCCGATTTCAAAAAGGCTTTACAGCAAAAGCAAACCAAATGATTATGTTAGGTCAGAGCCAAGTCACAGAAAAACACAGCCATTTTTCCAGCCAAAGAGAGGAGTCACAAAAAGCAGAAATAGAGAAATTAATCACTAACCTTTGATGATCTTCATCAGATGACACTCATAGGACTTTATGTTACACAATACATGTATGTTTTGTTCGATATTTCATATCAAGTTCATATTTATATACAAAAATCTCAGTTTACATTGGCGCGTTACGTTCAGTACCAAAACATCTGGTGATTTTGCAGAGAGCCACATTAATTTACAGAAATACTCATAATAAACATTGATAAAAGATACAACTATTATGCACGGAATTATAGATACACTTCTCCTTAATGCAACCGCTGTGCCAGATTTCAAAAAAACTTTACGGAAAAAGCACACCATGCAATAATCTGAGTACGGCGCTCAGAGACCAAAACAACCCAAACATATATCCACCATGTTGTGTAGTCAACAGAAGTCAGAAATAGCATTATAAATAGTCACTTACCTTTGATGATCTTAATCAGAATGCACTCTCAGGAATCCCAGTTCCACAATAATATGTTTGTTTTGTTCGATAATGTCCATAGTTTGTGTCCAAATACCTCCTTTTTGTTTGCGGGTTTAGCCCAGTATTCCAAATTCATGACGCGCGATCACTAGGAGCAGATGAAAAGTCAAAGAGTTCCGTTACAGTCTGTAGAAACATGTCAAACAATGTATAGAATCAATCTTTAGGATGTTTTTAAAATAAATCTTCAATAATGTTCCAACCAGAGAATTCCTTTGTCTTCAGAAATGCAATGGAACTCAATTAACTCTCACGTGAACGCGTGTCACCAGCTCGTGGCTCTCTGGCAGACCTCTGACTCATTCCCCTCTCATTCGCCACCACTTCACAGTAGAAGCATCAAACACGGTTCTAAAGACTGTTGACATCTAGTGGAAGCCTTAGGGAGTGCAATTTGACCCCATAGACACTGTGTATTCGATAGGCCAAGAGTTGAAAAACTACAAACCTCAGATTTCCCACTTCCTGTTTGGATTTTTTTCTCAGGTGTTGCTGCCATATGACTTCTGTTATACTCACAGACATCATTCAAACAGTTTGAGAAAATGCAAAGTGTTTTTATCCAAATCTACTAATAATATGCATATATTAGCAACTGGGCCTGAGTAGCAGACAGTTTACTCTGGGCAACTTATTCATCCAAGCTACTCAATACTGCCCCCAGCCCAAATAAGTTAACACTTTTTTGGTTACTACATGATTCCATATGTGTTATTTCATAGTTTTGAGGTCTTCACTATTATTTCACAGTGTCGAAAATGTTTAAATAAAGAAAAACCCTTGAATGAGTAGGTGTGTCCAAACGTTTGACTGGTGCTGTATGTTAATGTCAATATTTGGCAAAAGTTACAACACACCTATCTGATCTCATTTAAATGTGTTTCTCAATGAAAGATCGGTAGGAACCGGTAGAATTCTAAATAGCAGAGCATCTCAAAGAGAACTATCGTCTTTTTAAAATCTACACCACATATAACATAGAACATAAGGAATCACATCAGCTCTCTATCTGTAAGATTTCAAATTTGTTGGCAAAACATGGCCCAGATGGTACTGTTGCTTCTGTTAGAAACATACCCAGAACATTGTTGCCATATTCTCAGAATATCAGAAATTTGCATATTTACAGTAGCATGTCTGTACTTTCTCACATTTGACATTTAAGCAATGATGATGCCAGTTATACCAAAACAATACACAGCACAGAGTTCCATCTCCAAATTTTAAAGGGATACTTCGGGATTTTGGCAATGAAGCCCTTTATCTACTTCTAAAGATACATTTTTATGCCGCTGCGTGCAGTTTGAAGGATGTTGCTAACTAGCGTTAGCACAATTGCTAACTAGCATTAATTCAATGACTGGAAGTCTATGATGACTGCTAACATGATAGTAGATACCAAAGTAATTGTGCAAACACGAGTTAGTCATTAGCTCGCAAAACTACCTTCATACTGAATGCAAAGACATAAAAATGCTATCCTTGAGTTCATCATCACTCATTTAGCCCATTGTCTACTCTATGCAAGAGCCTTATTCAATTTGATCTGGCATTAGGCGCTAAATGACTCAACAAAGACAGTGTAGAAGGACCATTTTACCAAACGCAAAGCCTTTTTAAGTGCTCAGATTCCTGAAAATCGAGTACATAGCTCTGGGCTTTAGATGTGGCTTACAAACAACACAATTCATGTGACAGTAGACACTGGACAGTGAAGGGCACAGAACAGAACAGGCCTCTTTCATTCATGGCACAATCAGGCTGTTAGTACTACCTTAGATATGTTAGCGCTTGGTATAAAGGCTTACTTACGGTGATCGAAACGATATGTATCTCTATCCATGATCAAAAAAGGGAACAAACTAGTTCATAAGTTTGGACGATTTGCATGGAATGTTTACACATTTTATGTAGCAGTCAATAAGATCAAAGTGTGTGTGCATGCGTGCCTTTCTCCCTGCCTGTGTGTGTGTGTGTGTTGTCAGCTGAGGGGGTGAAAAGTTGAAACCAATGTCACTCCATTGGTTCACACAGACTCACACAGCACAGCTGTCATCCCTGACTCTCTCCAATCCTTTATCGTGACACTACTGTAATGAGTGGAGCTATATTATCTAATAACCGAATACAGTGAGAGGTGCTTAGCCACAAAAATATGCCAATTGCTGAAACACATGACCACAACTGTTCCAGAGGGGCAATGAGGAAAATAAAGCGAGCAGGATTTAATTTCGCTCTCAGCCTTTGTCTCCCCACATTTTCTTCCTAAAACAGGCAGAGACGGCAAGAATTGGCACGTATAACATCTTAATAAATGAGAAATCTGGAGAAAACAACAATACTCTTTCACGACCAGATGATGAGTCAAATATTAAAGCAACTGTTTACATACCGACAGGGCTTTGTCCCGACAAATTTGTTTGGTTATTGTATCCAAAACATTAAATAATGTCCTTCTATGGTATCATGCCTTGGCCTCTGAGAAAACACCAGACAGCAAAACAAATTGAGAGTCATTACTAATTGTGTAGGTGTGAAATAGAATCGTAGACTGATACAGATAGACAATATGATGAAGGTGCAATCATAACAGACTAGTGTGTAATATTTTGAGCCCTGAATGCTGATTGGCAGACAGTCGTGGTATATCACACCGTATACCACGGATATGAAAAATGTATTTTTACTGCTCTAATTATGTTGGCACCTCTGGGGTTTGTGGTATATTGCCAATACACCGCGGCTAAGGGCTGTATCCAGGCGTTGCGTTGTACGTAAGAACAGCCCTCAGCCGCCGTATATTGGCCATATACCACACCCCCTCGGGCCTTATTGATTATTTTATAAACCGGGTAGTCCTGGATGCCCAAGGGGGTGTGGAATATGACCAATGACGCAACCCGGAGCGCCTGCATACAGCTCTTAGCTGTGGTACACAACATAACCAAAAGTATTGTCATGACGTTGGCCTGGGGGTAGGTTTATGACAGTCATAAATACCTCTTCCCCCCTTTTTCCTCTCTCTACCCTACTGATGTTACATTTGCAAAACCCTTGGTTAACATAGAGATTCTGGGAACATCAGAAGGTGGGGGGAAATGAACTATATTCTGGTAATCTGACCAATTGAACATATGTGGTGGTACTTAATGAATATGCTGTCAGTTCGGTTGTCATCTGAGACATTCTCATCAATGATAAGATGACATAAACGCTACAGTGGAAAGTCTACACATCAGAGTTATCAGATTCACATGGAATTGTTGTTCAATTTAAATGTTTGAATGTGAAATTATTCGTGATGGGATGAAATTTGCTGCTACAACATCCTCCATTCTTCTGGGAAGACTTTCCACTAAATGTTGGAACATTGCTGCGGGGACTAGCTTCCATTCAGCCACAAGAGCATTAGTGGTGTCGTGCACTGATGTTGGGCGATTAGACCTGGCTCGCAGTCGGCATTCCAATTCATACCAAAGGTTTTCCATGGGGTTGAGGTCAGTGCTCTTTCCAGGCCAGTCAAGTTCTTCCACACCGATCTCGACAAACCATTTCTGTATGAACCTTGCTTTGTGCACAGTGGCATTGTCATGCTGACAAAGGAAAGGGCCTTCCCCAAACTGTTGCCACAAAGTTGGAAGTACATAATTGTTTGGAATGTCATTGTATGCTGTAGTATTAAGATTTCCCTTCACCTGAACTAAGGGGCCTAGCCTGAACCATGAAAAACAGTCCCAGACCATTATTCCTCCTCCACCAAACTTTACATTTGACGCTATGCATTCAAGCTTCTCCTGGCATCTGCCAAACCCAGATTTGTCCATCGGACTGCCAGATGGTGAAGCGTGATTCATCACTCCAGAGAAAGCAGCGAGCTTTACACCACTCCAGCCGACGCTTGGCATTGCACATGGTTATTGCACATTGCACATGAGGCTTGTGTGCGGCTGTTTGGCCATAGAAACCCATTTCATGAAGTTCCTAACGAAAAGTTATTGTGCTGGCGTTGCTTCCAGAGGCAGTTTGGAACTCTGCAGTGAGTGTTGCAACCGAGGGCAGACGATTTGTACACGCTACGCATTTCAGCCCTCGCATGTCCCGTTCTGTGAGCTTGTACGGTATAACACCTTGCGGCTGAGCCATTGTCATCATATGACGATGCCACGTTGAAAGTCACTGAGCTCTTCAGTAAGGTAAACCTAATGTCAATGTTTGTCTATGGAGATTGCACAGCTGTATGCTCAATTTTATATACCTGTCAGCTACAGTGTCCACATACTTTTGTATATATAGTGTATACTAGTAACTGGTTACCAACATAATTAGAGCAGTAAAAATAAATGTCAGCCAATCAGCATTCTGAATGCTGATTGGCTGAAAGCCATGGTATATCAGACCATATACCACGGGTATGACTTAATGGCTCCGGGGGGGTTGGCTGCCATTTGTGCTATTTTTTTTGTTTTTTTTCCGCATTGTTTGTAACTTATTTTTGTAACTTATTTTGTACATAATGTTGCTGCTACCGGCTCTTATGACCGAAAATAACTTCTGGACATCAGAACAGCAATTACTCACCTCAAACTGGACAAAGATTCTTTCTTTAACAAGTCCGACGCAAAGTATTATACAGCTCTGACGGGAACGGGCCCAAATCCCCATAATTTGCGTGAGGAAAAGACGAAGAAATAGATCGGGCTAATAATTCGTAGGTGAGTGAGTAAACCTCCACTACCATCCGTTCTATTGGCCAACGAGCAATAATTGGAAAACAAAATGGATGCTATATGAGAAAGACTATCCTACCAACGGGACATTAAAAACTGTAATATCTTATGTTTCACTGAGTCGTGACTGAATGACGACACAGATAATATAGCTGGCAGGGATTTTCCATGCATCGGCAGGACAGAGAAGCTACGTCTGGTAAGACGAGGGGCGGGGGTGTGTGTCTATTTGCCAATAACAGCTGGTGCGCGATGTCTAACATTGAAGAAGTCTCAAGGTATTGCTCAAGGCCATCAGACTGTTAAACAGCCACCACTAACACTGAGTGGCGGCTGCCAACACACTGACACTGACTCAACAGCCACTTTAATAATGGGAATTGATGGGAAATGATGTAAATATATCACTAGCCACTTTAAACAATGCTACCTTATATAATGTTACTTACCCTACATTATTCATCTCATATGCATACGTATATACTGTACTCTATATCATCGACTGTATCCTTATGTAATACATGTATCACTAGCCACTTTAAACTATGCCACTTTGTTTACATACTCATCTCATTTGTACATACTGTACTCGATACCATCTACTGTATCTTGCCTATGCTGCTCTGTACCATCACTCATTCATATATCCTTATGTACATATTCTTTATCCCCTTACACTGTGTACAAGACAGTAGTTTTGGAATTGTTAGTTAGATTACTTGTTATTACTGCATTGTCGGAACTAGAAGCACAAGCATTTCGCTACACTCGCATTAACATCTGCTAACCATGTGTATGTGACAAATAAAATTTGATTTGATTTGATTTGAGGTAGAGTGCCTTATGATAAGCTGTAGTGTCACGCCCTGATCTGTTTAACCTGTCCTTGATTGTCTCCACCCCCTCCAGGTGTTTCCTGTCTCTCTGTGCCAGTTCGTCTTGTATGTTTCCAAGTCAACCAGCGTTTTTTCCCGTTCTCCTGCTTTTTGCATTCTCCTTTTTCTAGTCCTCCCGGTTTTGACCCTTGCCTGTTTCTGGACTTTGTACCCGCCTGCCTAACCATTCTGCCTGCCTTGAGCACGAACCTGTCTGACACTCTGTACCTCCTGGACTCTGATCTGATTTTGACCTTTTTGCCTGTCTACGACCATTCTCTTGCCTACCCCACTGGATTAATAAACATTGTAAGACTCCAACCATCTGCCTCCTGTGTCTGCATTTGGGTCTCGCCTTGTGCCTTGATATGTAGACCACACTATCTACCAAGAAAGTTCTCATCTATATTATTCATAGCCGTCTATTTACTACCACAAACCGATGCTGGCACAAACATCACACTCAACCAGCTGTATAAGGCCATAAGCAAACAAGAAAATGCTCATTCAGAAGTGGCGCTCCTAGTGGCCGGGGACTTTAATGCAGGCAAACTTAAATCCATTTTTACCTAATTTCTACCAGCATGTCACATGTGTAAACAGAGGGAAGAAAACTCAAGACCACCTTTTCTCCACACAGAGAGACGCATACAAAGCTCTCCCTCACCCTCCATTTGGCAAATCTGACCATAATTATATCCTCCTGATTCCTGCTTACAAGCAAAAACTAAAGCAGTAAGTGCCAGTGACTCGCTCAATACGGAAGTGGTCAGATGACGTGGATGCTACGCTACAGGACTGTTTTGCTAGCACAGACTGGAATATGTTGCGGGATTCATCCAATGGCATTGAGGAGTATACCACCTCAATCACTGACTTCGTCAATAAGTGCATTGACGACGTCATCCCCAACCAGAAGCCATTGATTACAGGCAACATCCGCATCGAGCTAAAGGCTTTCAAGGAGCAGGACACTAATCCAGACGCTTATAAGAAATCCCGCTACGCCCTCAGACGAACCGACAAACAGGCAAAGCGTCAATACAGGAATAATATTGAATCCTACTACACTGGCTCTGACACTCGTCGGATGTGGCAGGGCTTGAAAACTAATACGGACTACAAAGGGAAACCCAGCTGCGAGCTGCCCAGTGACGCGAGCCTAACAGATGAGCTAAATGTATTTTATGCTCGCTTTGAGGCAAGCAACAGCGTGTATGAGAGCACCAGCTCTTCCGGATGACTGTGTGAGCAAGACCTTTAAACAGGTCAACACTCACAAAGCCGCGGTGCCAGATGGATTACCAGGACGTGCACTCAATGCATGCGCGGACCAACTGGCAAGTGTCTTCACTGACATTTTCAACCTCTCCCTGACCGAGTCTGTAATACCTACATGTTCCAAGCAGACCACCATAGTCCCTGTGCCCAAGGAAGTGAATGTAACCTGCCTAATTGATTACCGCCACTTATCACTCACGTCGGTAGCCCTGAAGTGCTTTGAAAGGCTGGTCATGGCTCACATAACCAGCATCATCCCGGATACCCTAGACCCACTCCAATTCGCATACCGTCCCATACATCCACAGATGACGCAATCTCAAATTCCTTGGTGTCCACAACACCAACTAACTATTATGGTCCAAACACACCAAGACAGTCGTGAAGAGGGCACGACAACGCCTTTCCCCCTCTGGAGACTGAAAAGATTTGGCATGTGTCACCAGATACTCAAAAAGTTCTACAGCTGCACCATCAAGATTATCCTGACCGGTTGCATCACTTCCAGGTATGGCAATTGCTCGGCATCTGACAGTAAGGCGCTACAGAGGGTAGTGCGTACGGCCCAGTACATCACTGGGGCCAAGCTTCCTGCCATCCAGGACCTATATATTAGGCAGTCAGAGGAAAGACCAAAAATTGTCAAACACTCCAGTCACCCAAGTCATAGACTGTTCTCTCCGCTGCCGCACGGCAAGCAGTACTGGAGCGCCAAGTTTAGGACCAAAAGGCTCCCTTAACAGCTTCTACCCCCAAGCCATAAGACTTTGTTGTGTCTGTGACTATCATTAAATGTGAAGACTTATTTTATCAAATAATTTCTCTATGTGTAAGTTAATTACGCGATTAAACTAATCATGTAACTTTAATTAACTAGGAAGTCGGGGCACTCCAGGAAAATGTTGTTTATAGAGTGTCAATTTCCCATCCCGGATCCGGGATCATGAATACAGACTCAAGCTCATTACCATAACGCAACGTTAACTATTCATGAAAATCGCAAATGAAATGAAATAAATATGCTAGCTCTCAAGCTTAGCCTTTTGTTAACAACACTGTCATCTTAGATTTTCAAAATATGCTTCTCAACCATAGGAAAACAATCATTTGTGTAACAGTAGCTAGCTAGCATAGCATTTAGCGTTAGCATTATCGTTAGCATTTAGCAGGCAACATTTTCACAAAAACCAGAAAAGCATTCAAATAAAATAATTTACCTTTGAAGAACTTCAGATGTTTTCAATGAGGAGACTCTGTTAGATAGCAAATGTTCAGTTTTTCCTGAAAGATTATTTGTTTAGGAGAAATCGCTCCGTTTGGTGCGTCACGTTTGGCTACCAAAAAAAAAACGAAAATCCAGTCATCAATGCGCCTAACTTTTTTCCAAATTAACTTCATAATATCGACTGAAACATGGCAAACGTTGTTTAGAACCAATCCTCAAGGTGTTTTTCACATGTCTCTTCGATTATATATCCTTCGTGGAAGTGTGCTTTCTGTTCTGAATCCCAGGAGAAAATGACCGCAATTGAAGATTACGCACGAATTTAGACAAAGGACACCGGGCGGACCCCTGGAAAATGTAGTCTCTTCTGGCCAATCTTTCAATGATATGCCTACAAATACGTCACAATGCTGCAGACATCTTGAAGAAATGACAGAAAGGGCAGTCTCGTTCCTGCTGCATTCACAGCCATATAAGGAGACATTTGAAAACAGAGCTTCAGGATTTCTGCTCATTTGCTGTTCGAAGTTTCATCTTGGTTTCGCCTGTAGAATGAGTTCTGTGGCACTCACAGATAATATCTTTGCAGTTTTGGAAACGTTAGTTAGTTAGTTTTCTTTCCAAAGCTGTCAATTATATGCATAGTCGAGCATCTTTTCGTGACAAAATATTGCGCTTAAAACGGGCACGTTTTTTTTATCCTATAATGAAATAGCGCCCCTATAGACTTAACAGGTTATAGAGTGTCAATTTCCCAAATTTAACTCTTCAGATATTTTCATGTTTTACTAACCAACTAAATAATCACACAGCATTACATAACAAACAAACAGTAGATATTTAGGTTACTACATGGTACAAAGAATAAGTCCCTTGCATACGAAGCCGATATGACGTCTTGGTAGACAAAGGAAAGGGGTGGGGACTGAGAAAGAGCTGGAAAGACTAAATGCATTCACAACACACAGTTGATAATAGTATTCATTGGAATGCTAATCCTTTGCACATGAACGGCCACTCATTTGAGAATAATTGCAATATATGTATTTACGGCCCGTATGTCGTTGTTGTGTTCTCTGTTGGAATCGCCTGTCCATCTGCCGGAGAGTCAGTTCATCAGAGTCTCTGGTTAACTTCCCCAGATTTCACAATGTCCTTCGTGGTTGTAGCTTTCTCCGCGGCTCTGTTGTAATGGATCCATCAGGCCTACAGATGGTTGTTGCATAGAATAGATGCTTCTGCGGTCGTCGGTATTCTCGTACTAGACTTAAGTAATTTCCACCTGCAGACTAGTATTTATACGTCTAGGATTTGCTCTTATTCTGTAGTGATCGATAGTCTCAGAGTTTAACCATTTCCAGCCGTGTAGCCAAAACTACACGCTGTATTGTCTATTGGTCTATAGAATTGTAGCCATTCCAACGCGAGGACTCCCTCCCGGCATTCTCTGACTTAATGTAAACTTTGTAGGAAGTGGGTTTTATACTCTGTGGAAGAAAGGGAGGTTCTATGACACCTAATGTGATGTCTGGGCTCACAGGGGTGTGGCTACTGACTAATTAAACTTTACATGAAAATCCATACTCTAATTTAGAAGGTTAACATCACGTTACTTATTTTCACAAATGGTTTCATATTTAATCACGTTTCACAACATTTAGATGTAAACCTGACAGCTGGGAAATGTACACTTTAAGAGATACAGTTATGTGTGTTTCCTGTCCTTCATGAGATCCCCAAATGAAACACATGGACCACTCCCACATTCTCAACAATAGAAATATTGTTTAATTATTCAAACTTTTGATGTCTAAGGTTCTCCCTGTGTTCCACAGTTTACATTCCAATCTCGAACACTACAGAGCATAGGGGCAGCGTATTTTATGACAGTCATAAAACAGTCGACTTCCCGCTCTCCCCCTCTATGAGAGAGAGCACACTGTAGAGCGGACCCACTGTAACCTGAGAGTTATGACAACTTCTATCCCCCCATTTGTTTTTACACTGCTGCTAAATTGCTGTTTATTATCATGTAAAGTCACTTTACCCCTACCTACATGTACAAATTACCTTGACTAACCTGTACCCCCTGCACATTGAATCGGTACCGGTACCCCCTGTATATAGCCTTGTTATTATTATTTTATTGTGTTACTAAATATAATGTTTTACTTTAGTTTATTTGGTACATATTTTCTTAATTCTTTCTTGAACTGCATTGCTGGTTAAGGGCTTTTAAGTAAGCATTTCACAGTAAGGTCTACATCTATTGTTTTCAGCACATGTGACAAATTTGATTTGATGACAATACATTTATTTATAATGCTCTAATTACATTGGTAACCAGTTTATAATAGCAATAAGGCACCTCCGAAGTGTGGTATAGCGCATTCTGAAAATATTCAGACTCCTTTACTTTTTCCACATTTTGTTACGTTACAGCCTTATTCCAAAATTTATTAAATTGTTATCAATCATCATCAATCTACACACAATACTCCAAAATGACAAAACAAATGTTTGCAAATGTATAAAAAAACAACAACACATTTACAGAAGTATTCAGAGTCTTTACTCAGTACTTTGTTGAAGCACCTTTAGCAGCAATTACAGCCTCAAGTCTTCTTGGGTATGACGCTACAAGTTTGGCACACTTGTATTTGGGGGGTTTTCCCATTTGTCTCTGCAGATCCTCTCAAGCTGTCAGGTTAGATGTGGAGCCTTGCTGGCCAGCTATTTTTGGATCTCTCCAGAGACGTTCAATCAGGTTCAAGTCCAGGCTCTGGCTAGGCCACTTAAGGACATTCAGAGACTTATCCCGAAGTGACTCCTGCATTGTCTTGGCTGTGTGCTTAGGGTCATTGTTCTGTTGGAAGGTGAATTTATTCACGTTCCCTGAATTCTGACAAGTCTCCCAGTCCCTGCCTCTGAAAAATATCCCCACAGCATGATGCTGCCACCACCATGCTTCACAGTAGGGATGGTATTTGCCAGGTGATGAGCGGTGCCTTGTTTTCTCCAGACGTGATGCTTGGCATTCAGGCCAAAGACTTCAATCTTAGTTTCCTCAGACCAGAGAATCTTGTTTCTCATGATCTGAGAGTCTTTTAGGTGCCTTTTGGCAAACTACAAGGGGGCTGTTCCGTCTGGCCACTGTGATAGAAAAATTACATATTTACCTGTTTTCTTTTATATTAATGGTTAATATTTAACCATCACTGGAGATGGCTTGAGCTGACAAATTAGTTAACCATTTGGGCAGGGGGCAGTATTTTCACCACCGGATGAAAGGCATGCCCAAATTAAACTCCCATAAGCTAGGATATGCATATAATAGATTTGTAGTAGATTAGTAGATTTGGGTAGACAACACTCTAAAGTTTCCAAAACTGTTAAAATAATGTCTGTGAGTATAACAGAACTGATATGGCAGGTGAAAACCCGAGGAAAATCCAACCAGGAATTACTATTATTTTGAAAGGCTGTTTTTCCATTGAAAGCCTATCCACCATACAAAGACTTAGGACCCAGTTCACGATCTCCATGGCTTCCTCTACAGGCCAGTCTTTAGGCATTGTTCCAGGCTTTTACTCTGAAAAATGAGGGAGATACACCACTTTCAATGAGTGGACAGTGGAAATTTCCAGACATGAGCCTTTTCTATTGACAAAGCTTTTGTCCGGTTGAAATATTATTGATTATTTATGACAAAAACAACCTGAGGATTGATTTTAAACATAGTTTGACATGTTTCTATGAACTTTTATTGTACTTTAAAACTTTTTGTCTGGACTTAGTGCCCGCGCCTTGTGCATTCGGATTACTGGACTGAACGGGCGAACAAAAAGGAGGTTTTTGGTCATAAGAGGGACATTATCGAACAAAACAAACATTTATTGTCTAACATGGAGACCTGGGAGTGCCACCAGATGAACATCAAAGGTAAGTGATTTTTTTTAACGGTATTTCTGACTTTTGTGACACCTCTCCTTGGTTGGAAAATGTCTGTGTGGCTTTCTGTGGCTAGGCACTGACCTAACATAGTCGCAAAGTGTGCTTTTGCCGTAAAGCTTTTTTGATGTCTGACACAGCGGTTGTATTAAGGAGAAGTTTATCTTTAATCGTATGTTTAACACTTTTTAATCAATGTTTATGATGAGTATTTCTGTAATTTGATGTGGCTCTCTGCACTTTCACCGGATGATTGCTTGAGACAATGCATTTCTGAACATAACGCACCAATTTCAAATGAGGTTTTTGGACATAAAGATGAACTTTATCGAACATAACACACATTTATTTTGTAACATGAAGTCCTGTGAGTGCCATCTGATGACGATCATCAAAGGTTAGTGATTAATTTAATCGCAATTTCTGACTTTTGTGAGCCCTCTCCTTGGCTGGAAAATGGCTGTATGGTTTTCTGTGACTAGGCGTTGACCTAACATAATCATTAGGTGTGCTTTCGCCGTAAAGCCTTTTTGAAATCGGACACTGTGGTTGGATTTACAAGAAGTTTATCTTTAAAATGGTGTATAATACTTGTATGTTTGAGGAATTTTAATTATGGGATTTCTGTTTTGAATTTGGCGACCTGCAATTTCACTGGCTGTTGTCGAGGTGGGAGGCTAGCGTCCCACTTGTACCAGAGAGGTTAAGACTGTGTTACATAGACAGGAATGTGTTTACTAGAGATAGCTTAGGAGTAGAACAATCCATCATTGTCACAAAATCATACTTGCATCTGGGAAACTAAGCCAGGGTGAGGTTAAGACAACAACCCACATGCAAATAACAACAGGATGAACCCAGAGTGGCTTATGATGCTCCTTGGTCTGCATGAGGGGGTTGAACCAAACATGACTGAGCATTGTTAGTGTCAGCTATATATAGTATTCTGCATTTGTGGAAAGGTTAGGTTACTTGGTCCAACACTCAAGGTTGGGGGGTCGACCAGCCTCATTATTGCAACAATTAATCGATATTAAATAAGATGATTGTTTGAAGAAATGATCAAGTCTCTCTCAGTACTGAATTTCCATGACACCACTCGACCATAAAGGCCTGTTTGTTGGAGTGCTGCAGAGATGGTTGTCCTTCTGGAAGGTTCTCCCAACTCCACAGAGGAACTCTGGAGCTCTGTCAGAGTGACCATCGGGTTCTTGGTCACGTCCATGACCAAGGCCCTTCTCCCCCGATTGCTCAGTTTGGCTCGGCAGCCAGATCTAGGAAGAGTCTTGTTGGTTCCAAAATTCTTCCATTTAAGAATGATGGAGGCCACTGTGTCCTTCGGGACCTTCAATGCTGCAGACATTTTTTGGTACCCTTCCCCAGATCTGTGCCTCGACACAATCCTGTCTCGGGGCTTTAAGGACAATTCCTTCGACCACATGGCTTGGTTTTTGCTCTGACATGCACTGTCAACGGTGGGACCTTGTATAGACAGGTATGTGCCTTTCCAAATCATGTCCAATCAATTGAATTTACTACAGGTGGACTCTAATCAATATAAACAGGATAAACCTAAACTCAATTTCAAGTCTCATGGCAAAGGGTATGAATACCAATGTAAATAATGTATTTTTCTATTTAAAGAAATTATACATTTGCAAAGAAAAATAAAAACCTGTTTTCACTTCGTCATTATGAGGTATTGTGTGTTGATTGATGAGGAAAACATTTATTTAATCCATTTTAGAATAAGGCTGTAACGTAACAAAATGTGGAAAAAGGGAAGGGGTCTGAATCCAGGCACTCCACTTTGCTTCGTGGAGAAGAACAGCCCTTAGTCGTGGTATATTATACCCCCCCCCCCCTCCCCCCATTAAAAATGAAGTCATCTTCACTTTTATTAATTTTGTGCCTTGGATTTTTGGAAATCATGGATGACTGACATAGACACTGTAAATTGTGCACTAGTATTATAACAGCCACGCATCGCTTCACAATGAAGTGGGTTCAGTTATAATGTGCTGGAATTGAGCGCATTCCTCCATAGCTGACCCATGTACAGATGTAGGATCGTAATTTGAGACAGTTCGCTAAAGCAGGAAAATAATCCTGTTGTAACGTTCGTCGTCTTACTCTGATGAGGAGTAAGAGAGATCGGACCAATTTGCAGCGTGGTAATTGTCCATTTTTAATAAGACAAACTGAACACTATAACACACAAAATAACAAAGTGAAACAAACGAAACAGTCCCGTGTGGTACAAACACTAACACGGAAAATAATCACCCACAACTCAAAAGTGAAACCAGGCTACCTAAATATGGTTCTCAATAAGGGACAACGATAAACAGCTGCCTCTGATTGAGAACCATACCTGGCCAAACACAGAAATCCCAAAACATAGAAAAAGGAACATAGACAACCCACGCAACTCATACCCTGACCATACTAAAACAAAGACATAATAAAAGATCTAAGGTCAGAACGTGACAGTACCTCCCCCCTAAAGGTGCAGACTCCGGCCGCAAAACCTAACCTATACCTAACCTATAGGGTAGGGTCTGGGTGGGTGTCTGTCTGCGGTGGCGGCTCTGGCGCGGGACGTGGACCCTACTCCACCATAGTCTTTCTCCGCCTCTTTACCCACCTCCGTGGCCTCTTTAACGCGGCGACCCTCACCTCCGACCTCGGACTGGGGACCCAAGCCACGGGTCCCGAATGGACGGGAGATTTCGGCTCTGGCGGATCCAGACTGGAGGGAGACTCTGGCGGATCCGGACTGGAGGGAGACTCTGGCGGATCCGGACTGGGACCCGTCGTGGTAGGTTCCGGACTGTGACCCGTCGTGGTAGGTTCCGGACTGTGACTGTCGCCGGACGCTCTGGACTGGGTACTGTTGTCGGACGCTCTGGACTGGGTACTGTTGCCGGACGCTCTGGACTGGGTACTGTTGCCGGACGCTCTGGACTGGGTACTGTCGCCGGACGATCTGGACTGGGTACTGTCGCCGGACGATCTGGACTGGGTACTGTCGCCGGACGCTCTGGACTGGGTACTGTCGCCGGGCGCTCTGGACTGGCGATGCGCACTGTAGGCCTGGTGCGTGGTGCCGGCACTGGTGGTACCGGGCTGGGGACACGCACCTCATGGCGAGTGCGGGGAGGAGGAACAGGGCGTACTGGACTGCCGAGGCGTACTATAGGCTTGGTGCGTGGTGCAGGCACTGGTGGTACCGGGCTGGGGACACGCACCTCATGGCGAGTGCGGTGAGGAGGAACAGGGCGTACTGGACTGCCGAGGCGTACTATAGGCCTGGTGCGTGGTGCCGGCACTGGTGGTACCGGGCTGGGGACACGCACCTCAGGGCGAGTGCGAGGAGCAGGAACAGGGAGTACTGGACTGCCGAGGCGCACTACAGGCCTGGTGCGTGGTGCCGGCACTGGTGGTACCGGGCTGGGGACACGCACATCAGGGCGAGTGCGAGGAGCAGGAACAGGGAGTACTGGACCCTGGAGACGCACTGGAGGCCTGGTGCATGGTACCGGCACTGCTGGTACCGGGCTGAGGACACGCACCTCAGGGCGAGTGCGGGGAGGAGGAACAGGACGTACTGGGCTGTGGAGGCGTATTGGAGGTCTGGAGTGTAGAGCTGACACAACCCGTCCTGGCTGGATGGTTATACTTGCCCTGCAAATGCAGGGCGCTGGCACAGGACGCACAGGGCTGTGCAGACTCACAGTACGCAGAGACGGCGCAGGATATCCTGGTCCATGGAGGTACACTGGAGACCAGGAGCGCTGAGCTGGCACCCTCCTTCCTGGCTGGATGCTCATTCTAGTCCTGCCAATGCGAGGAGCTGGAACAGAGCGCACCGGGCTAGAAATGCGCACTGGAGACACCGTGTGTTCCACTGCATAACACGGTGCCTGACCAGTAACACACTCCCCACGGTAAACACGAGGAATAGGCTTAGGTCTCCGACCTGACTCAACCAATCTCCTCGTGTTCCCCCTCCAAAAAAATTATTGGGGCTGCCTCTCGGGCTTCCGTGCTAGCCGCGTACCCTTATGTCGTCGCCATTCCTCTATTCTCCTGTTTCCTTCCTCGCACTGTTCCATAGAATCCCAGGCGGGCACTGGCACTCTCTCTGGATCGATCGACCACCTCTCAATCTCCTCCCAGGTTGTTACCCACTCGTCCTTCTCCCGGGTCCATTTCTCCACAAAGCGCTGTTCCTCCCTTTCACGCTGCTTGGTCCTTGTTTGGTGGGTCATTCTGTCACGTTCAATGTACGGAGGAGACCGAAGCTATATAATACTAGTGTAGACACAGGCAACTAGATATAGACAACCCACCCAACTCACGCCCTGACCATACTAAAACAAAGACATAATAAAATAACTAAGGTCAGAACGTGACACCTGCAGCAAGAGGAATTGTGAATTATTATGTGGATTATAATTAATGGACATTTTTTGTAGGGATTGATAAAGTCTGACATTTTAAATGGAAATTACAAACTGTAAAAGCCATTTTAAACATTGAATATACTACAAGTCTCCATTTCCTGATGTGCAGGAAAATTCTCAACAACAAAAGAGTGAACAAATTAAAATCCTACATCTGTACCACACATACTGTACATCCCACTAGTTAGTGTGTGAATGGTGTCAGTTTCACCCTATTATTGCCAAAATTCCAGTCTGCAAACATAAAAATATTCACTATGCCCTACCATATGTAAACCATATCATGGTATTTATCTGAGGGAAAGTGACAGAAACAGGCAACTGGTTGGCCTTACACTTACTCAAATAAATAACATATAGATTACAAGAAGATGTTAAACTCAGGATACAATATCTGGGAGAAAGGAGGTTTTTGTCTGGGATTGAAATAATGTATTTTCATACTCTGTGAGTAACCTCTCTGTCCTATATGCTGTAATTGTGGGAATTTACTGTGTCACATTAGCCTGATGTATCATTTGCATTAGTAAACATGTGGCAAGGTAAACGGTTGGGGGTTGATGACAGTCAGTAGCAGCAGGAGACAGGGACGGAGCCAGAGAGCCAGGGTGCACTTCCTCTGGGAGCGCTATGTTCAGTAGGTGTAAGGAGAGACGCTGGGAGACGAGAAGCAAGTACAGGGAGTGAACATTTAATAAACAACGGACATGAAGCAGAACATGGACAGTGTCTGGACAGGGGAAACAAAACAACTATATGCTGACAAAGGGATCAAACAGATATAGGAGGGGCAATCAACAAAGTAATGGAGTCCAGGTCAGTCCAAAGACGCACTAGTGCGCGTAACGTTGGTGACAGGTGTGCGTAATGATGGGCAGCCTGGTGCCCTCGAGCACCAAGGAGGGGGAGCGAGAGCAGGCGCGACAGAAGAAAACACTCAAAACTATGTGTTTTTGTCTTCCGCTGCAAAGTGTTTTGCTACAGTATGCCCACGGGAACACGACCCAGGGCTCTATGAACAGGAGGCATATTCACATCAGACTTCATTTAGATTCCAAACATCTAAATATATTTAAGGTGGAGACACTAAAAACCTTCAACCTAAAAGAGTAATGAAATTGAGACCTACTGTTATTGCAGTGCTTCCGTTTTGTGAAGTGTAGTCTGTGTAAATCCTTTGACAGTCAGTAAAATAAGGCACCGATCTAGGAGTCGTTTCTGGTAAAGCTGTCTTCCAATTCCAGGGTGGAAATCAGGCCTTAGCCCTATAAACTGTTATTACCTCCTGATGTTTGTCTGGATAGCCTAGCTGGCAGTTTCCTTATATGGGATATGTGATTACTACTGCTGGCTGGCTGCACTGGGTTGTTATATACTGATTACCATTGAGTTTCAACTCAAAGCTGTCTTTCCCTTGTCACTCTTAGACTGAAAAAAAAAACAGATATGGGCACTAGGTTTTCACAAGGCCCATAAAAGTGAAAAAAATGTGGGCGTAGTCGAAGAATCAAGGTTTACTAGAGGACAACGCCAACAACCCAAAAACCAACTTTGTGAGCATACCCAATGTAAGATACTGCCACAACTGTAGAGCCAAGTTGAACTGATATGAAAGAAATTGAACCGAAATTCAGTTGTCAGATTTGTATTCCGGACCTTGATCAAACTCATGTTTATGAATGACCAACTTCAGTTCACTAATTACATTTGTGCAAGAGCAGAGCAGCAATTTAAGTGACCGCTGATGTTCTTGGCCAGGAATAGAGCTCTCTATTTGTCAAAGAAAAAAACAAAATTACTTTTCCTCAGTGGACAAAGCATCAGTTTATGGCTGCCAAGCAATGGCCTACAGAGTTTGACTTGGTTTGGTTTGTTGCTTTAACCCAGACCCAAGACTGGCTTAGCAAGCTATTCAAGGGAATAAATGACTCAACTGCAATAAAAAAAATGTCTGCTCTCAAAACAGAAACACCTAGATACTTCAGACACCAAAAGGAGCAATATTTCCTATGAACTTGGTTTCTTCTCATGAGCTCAGGGGAAGAGAGAGAGAGTTGGAAGCCTTATATTAAAGTGCTGATGACACAGCAGTAAGTCACTAAGTGTTTTGTTTGTGTATTCTGTGTGAAAAGCTACTAACAACCAATCAAAGGATGTGTAACCCAATAGATGTCATCTCTCTTACAAAGCAGGCTAGTTATTGGTTATTCCTGCAGTTAAAATGTCCAAGACGACACAACGTACAGTGATCGAAACAATGAATCAAATGTCTCTGTAATCTCTTGTTCTGGGAGTTTGATGACGGGGGCTTTACATGACTGTGGTTGTGATGGCGAGATCACGTAACGTGTGTGGGCAGTGCAGCAATTCTCCGATGCATTCATTCCATTCCAGCCATAACAATGAGCCCGTCCTCATTTAGGTACTCCCACCAGTCTCCTCCAGGCTAGATAAATGACAGGTAGTTCAAGGCATGTAGTTACAGCAGTCAAGCATTATGTCAATGACACCAGTCTGACACTTATTCAGCTCCAATGACAGAACCCTTCGTCTGTATCGACGCAAATGACCAGAGATCATGAGCTAGAAGGAGGAGTGAGAGTGGGTGGCCAATACAGGGGGATTCCAGAGAATGGAGGACTTTAGAGGAATCAGGTAGCAGCAGTACTTGAGAAGTGACCCCAGGGGGATGAAGACAGACAGGATACTGGATTATAAAGACCTCAGTAACCTGAACCTCAGTCTGGGTTCTCTCAGACAGTTTAAGTGCCAGGTGTATGCAGCCAGTCGTGTAAAGTAAAAAATACTTTAAAGTACTACTTAAGTAGTTTTTTGGGGCATCTGTACTTTACTTTACTATTTATATATTTATATAGACAACTTCTACTTTTACTTTACTGCATTACTGAAGAAAATTATGTACTTTTTACTCCATACATTTTCTCTGACATCCAAAAGTATTCGTTACATTTTGATTGCTTAGCAGGGCAGAAAATGGTCCAATTCCCGCACTTATCAAGAGATCATCCTTGGTCATCCCTACTGCTTCTGATCTGGCGGACTCACTAAACACAAAGGCTTTGTTTTTAAATTATGTCTGAGTGTTGGACAGAAAATTGTGCCGCCTGGTTTGCTTAACATCAGAATTTTTTTATTATCCATACTTTTTACTTTTACTTTTGATACTTAAAGTATATTTTAGCAACTATATTGACTTTTGATACTAAATTATATTTAAAACCAAATACTTTTAGAATTTTACACAAGTAGTATTGTAATAGGTGACTTTCACTTTTGCTTGAGGCAATTTCTATTAAGTTATCTTTATTTTTACTCAAGTATAAAAATCAAGTACTTTTTACACCACTGTTTGCAGTTGTGTGTGCATCTGTCTACTGAGATCAGTTCAAAGGGAATCAAAAGAGCTAAGGTATAGGGTACAGTTGGCAAGATAGTGGTGGCATTTCTGGTAACATCTGAAGCGATTTCAAACACACTTAACATCAACGGATCAATGGACTGTTCGACAGCCCCCGTGGAGAACAGATATTAATGCAACATGTGGCAGGTTTCTTACATACGGGCTGCCTCATTGCACATCTACAGACATTGAAAGGCTGTAATAACAATATCACATCAAGCCAATCTGTAAATGCATAATTGAATGCAGCGTTGAATCAATCAAAATCAAAACCAAATCTGAACCTGGAAAAAATACAAAAAAGCCTAAAGAATTGTCTTTCTTTATCATAAAAAACATTTGTATGGCTGTTTAAAAAAGAGATTTAATTCAACTGATTGCTGATTGCTTAATTGATCGAGCAGTGGTTGTGTGCAACCAATTAGGTTAAGCAAGCTAGCCAGTGGTAACAACGTGTCAACAATTCCCTGATGGCAACAGTGGAGGGGCCTGGGAGGGAGCCTCCACACAAACAAACAACTCAATGGACTGCTCCTTTAATTTCCCCATTCTGATCCAGCATACAGTGTATTGATTGTGGTAATGCCTGTCTGTGGGGACGATTCATACCCTCTGATCTGTACTTTACAGAGGACATTTCCCTTCCTGGCTTCTGTCCATTGTTGTCTCTACTCGTGCCATCTCTAGTATTGAAAGTCGTTCACAACAGCCTTAAACCATTAGGCCTTTTCATCCTGATAACACAGCAAACAGAATGTCCTGGTAGCCACTGTTATAGTCTCTAACTTGTTTCACAGTTCAGATGGTGTCCTCCACAACTTCAAATCACATTTTATTGTTCATATACACATGGTTAGCAGATGTTATTGTGAGTGTAGCGAAATGCTTGTGCTTCTAGTTCCGGCAGTGCAGTAATATCTAACAGTAATCTAACAATTCCACAACAACTACCTATTACACACAAATCTAAGTAAAGGGATGGAATAAGAATATGTACATATAAATATATATGGATGAGTGATGACCGAGCGGCATAGGCAAGATGCAATAGATGGTATGAAATACAGTATATACTGTACATATGAAATGAGTAATGCAAGATATATAAACATTATTAAAGTGGCATTATTAAAGTGACTAGTGATCCATTTATTAATGACCAATGATTTCAAGTCTCTATGTAGGCATGCATGTGTTAGTGATGGCTGTTTAACAGTCTGATGGCATTGAGATAGAAGCTGTTTTTCAGTCTCTCGTTCCCAGCTTTGATGCACCTGTACTGACCTCGCCTTCTTGATGGTAGCGGGGTGAACAGGCAGTGGCTGGGGTGGTTGTTGTCCTTGATGATCTTTTTGGCCTTCCTGTGACATTGGGGGCTGTAGGTGTCCTGGACAGCAGGTAGTTTGCCTCCAGTGATGCGTTGTGCAGATCGCACCACCCTCTGGAGAGCCTTGCAGTGTTGGGCGGTGCAGTTGCCGTACAGCCCGGTCTCAATTGTGCATCTGTGTAAGGACCGACGCCAGAGACGAGAAGCAGGTACGGGGAGTTGACATTTAATTAGGAACAGACAAAGAGCAAGACAGAAACAGCGCCAACACACAGATACATAATGACAAACGACAATCAATGCAGCAACAGAGATGGGGAACTGAAAAATATAGGGGTAATAAACAGCTGAGTCCAGGTGAGTCCAATAATACGCTGATGCGCGTGACGGGGGGAAGGCAGGTGTACGTAATGATGGTGGCAGGGTTTTAGGTGGCAATCCAAATTTCGTCAGCCTCTTGAGGTTGAAGAGGCGCTGTCTTCACCACACTGTCTGTGTGGGTGGACCATTTCAATTTGTCCGTGATGTGTACGCCGAGGAACTTAAAACTTTCCACCTTCTCCACTGCTGTCCCGTCGATGTGGATAGGGGGGTGCTCCCTCTGCTGTTTCCTGAAGTCCACGATCATCTGCTTTGTTTTGTTGGTGTTGAGTGAGAGTTTGTTTTCCTGACACCACACTCCGAGGGCCCTCACCTCCTCCCTGTAGGAGGTCTCGTCGTTGTTGGTAATCAAGCCCACAACTGTGGTGTTGTCTGCAAACTTGATGATTGAGTTGTAGGCATGCATGGCCACACAGTCATGGGTGAACAGGGAGTACAGGAGGGGGCTGAGCACGCACCCTTGTGGGGCCCCAGGATCAGCGAAGTGGAGATGTTGTTTCCTACCTTCACCACCACCATCAGGAAGTCCAGGACCCAATTGCACAGGGCGGGGTTGAGACCCAAGGCCTCAAGCTTAATGATGAGCTTGGAGGATACTATAGTGTTGAATGCTGAGCTGTGGTCAATGAAAAGCATTCTTACATAGGTATTCCTCTTGTCCAGATGGGATAGGGCAGTGTGCAGTGTGCAGTGTGATGGTGATTGCATTGTCTGTGGACCTATTGGGGCGGTATGCAAATTGAAGTGGGTCTAGGGTGGCAGGTAAGGTATGATCCTTGACTAGTCTCACAAAGCTCTTCATGATGACAGAAGTAAGTTCTAGTCATTTAGTTCAGTTACCTTTGCCTTCTTGGGTACAGGAACAATGGTGGCCATCTTGAAGAATGTGGGGACAGCAGACTGGGATAGGCAGAGATTGAATATGTCCGTAAACACACCAGCTAGCTGGTCTGCGCATGCTCTGAGGGCGCGGCTAGGGATGCCGTCTGGGCCGGCAGCCTTCTCTAGGGTTAACACATTTAAATGTCTTACTCATGTTGACCACGGAGAAGGAGAGGGCGGACCCACAGTCCTTGGTAGCGGGCCACATCTGTGGCGCTGTATTATCCTCAAAGCGAGCAAAGAAGGTGTTTAGTTTGTCTGGAAGCAAGACGTCGGTGTCCGTGACGTGGCTGGTTTTCTTTTTCTAGTCCGTGATTGCCTGTAGACCCTGCCACAAATGTCTTGTGTCTGAGCCATTGAATTGCGACTCCACTTTGCACCTATACCAACATTTCGCTTGTTTGATTGCCTTGCGTAGGGAATAACTACACTGTTTGTATTCGGCCACATTGTAGCGATGAGACAAGATAGTAGCTACTAAAACAATTGGATACCACGAAATTGGGGAGAAAAAGGGTCAAATGCGTAGTTTCCTAAGGACTTAGAAGTGAGGCGACACTCTCTGTCAGTGCCATCTCGCCAAGATTGATTCTATTTAAAATTATATTTATAATCACTAGGCTTGTGGAACTTTCCGAGTATGGCTGCAGACTACTGAGAGAGGGTACTTCAGGAAGCCTGGCTTTGTTCAATAGCTTTGACAGGCTGCTCAACATAAAGATAATGTGCTCCTTTCTAGCTAGCCAGATATAGCAAAAATACGGTTGCAGGACAGATCCTTTGGGGTACAATTAAACTAACATTACGCCAGCAGATCCTTAACTGACTCTGGTTGTTGTTTTAACCTAATGCAATCATAGGGGCAATTTGGAAAAGCCCCCAAGTTTCCTTAACGACCCATAACTTCCCTAAAAACAATACCTTTGACAACTGCCTCTAGCCGTTTAGAGGTGAGGACAACATGTTTTTACAACATCGATCAATCAGGTACTTTCCCAGTTAGCATGGATGTGTCTTCAGACTTCAGAGCACCATACCAGTAACCAAGCAACATCATCACAACTCAGTCTCATTGCCCTCTTTTTTTGAGTCAGATTACAAGTAGGAGGCAAGACATTGCAAGATGCTAAATGCTGAAAAAGAAATCGCATGAAGTGTCCTACATTCATGTTTCTGTTCCTGTCCCTTCTTGCTAATTATTTGAAATGATTCATTTTAGTATGTGTGCTGATGTAGGTTACAAGTTTATGCTTTGCAAGATAGAGTTTATGAGGAATGTGTGTTTATTTAAAAAAAAAAAAAAAAATTCATAGTACCTCATGTTTGCCAATATGATTTAAATGTTTATCATTGCTTGGGGTCTGATATTAACTTTCTCTTTAGGCATACATCAGAAGGGCTCGTCCTTTGAGTTTTTAGCTTTTCCTGTTGATTCCGCACAGAGATCTGGGCATTTTCACACAGGTCTACAACCGATGAATGGCCATTGTGTGAAAAATGGCCATTGTGTGAATTTACATTACGCAAGCATTTCTGATGGATGTTGCACAGAAACAACAAACAATATCAAAAAGTGCAGGTGGCCTGTTTCTTGACTTTGTCACAAGGACTTTGTGTCGGTTGGTTATGGCTTGCTTTCAAATGTAAAATTAGAAAGCCGTTTGTATAGACCTACATAACTACATTGCACATGATGTAATATGATCCGTTACATTTGTTATGTCACACATTTGATTGATGATGTATATGTTGTCATTACACATGCATGAATGATTCATGAAAAAGTTAACGATAAATATGTGGAATATTGAGTTGTTGTTTTTTAAATGTATGATGGAGCCCACTGATCTATGCCTAAATGTTAATTATTGCACCTAGGTACATACCGTACACTCTCCCCAACCACCATATCTGATAGGTCATTAAAGACATCAGGCATGTGTCAGTGGTGAGGCTTCACTCACAATGATTCCAATCAGAGTGTGAAAAAATATATGAATTATGCAGGATCACGTCCCAGGTTACTACTTGAATTCCTGGATACATTTGACTGTAGGGGGGTTCTACCTAAACAATTCATTGTTCCCTAAACAGGATGGGGATGGAGAATGCATTCCACTGGCTGTAACTGGTTGCTCTTATCAGAAGGCTAAGGTGAACAAGGCTTTCTAATGTACGAACTGTGTCACAGTGAAAATTAAAATGGGGCTTGGAAGTTAAACAGTGGCATTCCACGCTCTATCCCCTCTGCCATAGGCCTGAATTTAGGGACTTCCGTTTCAAGCACAGCTCTCCGCTGATTCGCTGCCCAGATCTGCACTTCATTATGTAAAAGTTGTGAGGTTGGGCACAAGGACTTTTATTGTGTACATTGACAGGCAGCCCCTCGCAGTAGCAGTTGTCCGGAATGGGGCACCCAGGCCCTCACCAGCTTCTCTCAGCCATGGTGAAAAAGATGGCCATTTAATGGGAGATGTCTTTGTGATGAGCATGCCCTTTGACCCTGTAATTGTCTGGTGTTACAGGAAGTACATTCTATCATTATCAAAGGGTCGTTATAGGAATCCCTGACGCTACCATCCCTCCTTTGATGCCTCAGAATAGAATGTTTTTACTATCGTGAAAAGCTTATTTGAGATAGAAAAGAGCCCTCAATACATTTCCCAGAAAACATAAGGTTTTATTTAGGCATAAGCAGCTTAATTTATGTATTTAGATAAATTATTAAAGTAATGTTGCAACTTTGAGGGTAAATATCAAAGTATTTGCTCGGGCCTTGTGGCCAGTAACAAGCTGGCATGCTGGCATTCTGTATTCAATATGACGCTTGGCCTGGATAGCAAGGGGATAAGGGTGATAACTTTTGATCACTCTGGCATAGTAATCAATTGAGGCTGATATGAATTCCAACACAGCAAGACCAGACTAGACACGTTCTTTTCAGACTGAACGCATCTGACGTTTCATGCAGCTGTCAGATGTGAATGATGCCCATCAAAGAATAGACCAGACAGACAGCGTATGGACATTTGAAATCATGTGTGTTTAACCTTTTACTGCAGGGTCACACATTTTTGTTATATTTCAGTCTTCTGTGATGTGTATAAAGTGTTATATTGGGATGCAAACTCAAAATTGAATACATTTCAACTCTATATTTGACATGGTGCAGGTGTCTTCTTTTTTTGTAAGCCCATAACCATGTTTGAGGTAGTTGCTAGTCTAAAAAAATCAATAATACTGAAAAAGACTGAAATATAACCATAGAAACACCAGATTGTCTGCAGGTTTTAAAAAAAAAAGTTTATTTAATTATGAAATTACAAAAATATTAATAACATTCCATCCATAAGCCCATTACGTCATTTGACTGCAGGAAAGGGGAACTTGTTTGAAATGAAATTTGACAACATGAATTGAATGGTGTTAATCCAAATCCATAGTAAGATATCAAGAACATGACCGACAGTAAAGACAGGACGTAGCCTATACATTCACATGACCTACTATCGACCCCTGCTATCGACCCCTGCTATCTGCATTTTTAACATGATAGCTATGGCATTCCGACAGTAGTCCAAAACTAGCATCACCTTCCTGAGAGACAAGGGGTGTGGGATAAAAGGGGAGGTGGGAAGAGGATGTAAAGGGGTAAGAGGGAAGGGAAGTCAGACATGCAAAGGAAGGGTTATAGGGGAAAGGAGGGAAGCCATGACCGTCTGTCTAAACAAACAAAAACAGACAAACGGTATGATTAAAAAGGGGTTGAAACGACCGATCTATAAATAAGGATCGTGTTGTTGACAAACGTGTTTTACTAGCCTGAGTCATAATACTCTATACCACCATTCATTTTTCACATCGTCAATTTAAAAACAAAATGACATTAATTATGTGTTTGGGTGTAAGCTTACCTTGGCCTGACATTTTTGATCACCGTGTGGTTCTCTCTCGGGACAAGTTGGGAGTTCCCTGTCAAGAGGGGTGACATGGAGGCCCGGCTGGCTTAGCTAGCCTAGCTGGCATGGAGCCTCAAGTGAAGGACACTAACAAAAGTTTTCAATGCTGCAGGAGCTGTGTTTAATTTCCTTTTATTCCGGGACAATGTGAACCAACAAGACTTCCAATGTAGCAGCTGTTTGCTTGCAGAGGACTACAGGGGCAAAGTGCCTACACTTAGCAAACAGATAGCGAACCTAACCAAGCTACTGGGGAATCCACGCCCGCCTGCTTTTTCTTTCTCCTCCACACAAGTAGCCGGACACCACTGATGGAAGTGTCGCCGCCGTGTCGGCTGTCCACAGCCAACTGTCCGGAACTCTGCAGGGATCCCTCCCAGAAGGTGTCTCCCCCTTCCTTGGAGATTGGAGTTGGTGGGATGATCCTGGTGGATGTTCCTGTTCTCAATCCTACCAACCAGACATGGAGAAATGTCACTCACAGTGTAAATTGAAAACATTGTCCTCTTGCAACGGGGATCTCCTTGGAGATGTTATGTCCGGACCGGACACTAGAAACAGCTTCGCTGCCCTTGATCCAGAGGCTTCGGCACCTTCTTCCATGGCGGCTTCTGATTCGAGATCGGATCCGGAGGAAACTGCGCCTTCATCCTCTGTTCTGTCTCCCTCTCCGGTACCTCGGGTTCAGATCCTCAGAGATCCCATCCTCATCAGACCGTGAGGCTGTCTGAGACTCCGGCCTATTCATTATCCACAATGGATACTACAGCTGGCTCGGCTCCATCGGGCCCCACTAGCCTTTGGTCCTCGAGGGTTTTGCAAAACCACGAAAGGCGAAAGAAAGGCCAGACCTCCTCAACCATTGCACCAGCTGTCGTCATCGGCAGTTCTATGGTAGGCAACATCATGGTTCCCGGGGGGAAAACTCTGTGCTATCCTGGATTACTGACATTACAAGGCTGCTTCTGCTTCAATCTACATTAGGGGGGCTAGCTCAGAACTTCTGATAATAGATTGTAAAGACCTGATTCTAGCACTGAAAGATTCCAAAAAGCAACCAATTCTTTCAGGCGGGTGTTAAAGAATTCAGCAGGATAACTTTGACACCTTCTGGAAACAGAAGATGATCTAAAGAAATGATGGATTCCATCCAAATTGTCTTGGCTCCTGGACTCGTCCACACATTTCAAGGCTGCGTTGAGACAATGACTTATCAATGACCCACGCCCAGCCCAGCTCAGATAATCCCTCCCATTCTGTCGCTGAGTTGTCATAATGCTGCAGCAAATGTACATTATCCCAGGGGCATTGGCAGACATAATGTAAGTAACCTAATTTATGTCCCTCTAACTGCCCTGAATGCCTCTGTTGATCCTACAGCTATTGTATGCAGTAATCATGTACCAATGACCAGGGTTCATGTGCCCTAGTAGGTCGTCCACTGTGTGCAGCTCACCCTACACTATGTAGGTCACCCTACACTAAAACATAAATAACATGAGCATGTCTACTGCTAAGCTTCCAATTAAAGCAATAAAAAAATCAAGCATCCCAGAAAAGTGCTAAAAAAAAGAAACAAGGTTCATGAAATCAATATCTTGCTAATAACAGATGGCATTCATATTCTGAAACTCACTTAGATAATACATTTGATGATACAGTGGTAGCAATAAATGGTTATGGTGGGAGTGTTGCTGTTGCTGTTTATATTCAGAAGCAGATTCCTGTAAAGCTTAGGGAGGAACTCATGTTAAATACTGAAGTAATATTGCTACAGGTTCATCTGCTTCACTTAAAGCCCATTATTGTGGGAAGCTGCTATAAACAACCAGGTGCTAACAGTCAGTATCTAGATAATACAGTTGAAGAAGGAAGTTTACATATACTTAGGTTGTAGGTAGGTACTCATTTTTCAACAACTCCACACATTTCTAGTTAACAAACTATAGTTTTGGCAAGTCGGTTAGGACATTAGATTATTTCACTTATAATTCACTGTATCGCAATTCCAGGGGGTCAGAAGTTTACATACACAAGTTGACTTGCCCTTAAACAGCTTGGAAAATATCAGAAAATTCTGTCATGGCTTTAGAAGCTTCTGATAGGCTAATTTACATAATTTGAGTCAATTGGAGGTGTACTTGTGGATGTATTTCAAGGCCTACCTTCAAACTCAGTGCCTCTTTGCTTGACATCATGGGAAATCTTTAAAGACTTTAAAAACCTTAAATAAAATTTTGGGCAAGAAGACAAACTCGGCTCCATCATTCATTGAATCAGATGGCTCATTCATTACAAAACCCACTGATATTGGCAATTACTTGAATAATTTTTTTACTGGCAGTAAAGTTAGGCATGACACGCCGGCAACAAATGCTGACACTACACATCCAAGTATAACTGATCAAATTATGAAAGACAAGCATTGTAATTTTGAATCCCGTTAAGTCAGTGTGGAAGAGGTCAATATTGTTGTCTATCAACAATGACAAGCCACTGGGGTATGACAACTTGGATGGAAAATTACTGAGGATAATAGCAAACGATATTGCCACTCCTATTTGCAATATTATCTTTAATCTATGCCTACTAGAAAGTGTGTGGAGGGAAGCAAAAGTAATTCCGCTTCCCAAGAATAGTAAAGCCTCGTTCACTGGCTCAAATAGCCGACCAATCAGCCTGTAACCAACCCTTAGTATACTTTTGGAAAAAAAATGTGTTTGAGCAGATTACAATGCTACTTTACTGTAAACAAATTGACAACAGACTTTAGCAAGCATATAGAGAAGGACATTCAACAAACATGGCACTTACACAAATGACTGATTATTGGCTGAGACAAATTGATGATAAAAAGACTGTGGGAGCTGTTTTCTTAGACTTCAGTGCGCCTTTTGACATTATAGTCTGCCGCTGAAAGATCATAGTCTGCCGCTGAAAAAAACACGTGTTATGGCTTTACACCCCCTGCTATATTGTGGATAAAGAGTTAACTGTCTAACAAAACACAGAGGGTGTTCTTTAATGGAATCCTCTCTAACATAATCCAGGTAGAATCAGGAATTCCCTAGGGCAGCTGTCTTGGCCCCTTACTTTTTCAATCTTTACTAAAGACTTGCCACTGTCTTTGAGTAAAGCCAATATGTCTATGCATGCAGACGACTAATCACTATACACGTTAACTACTACAGCGAGTGAAATCACTGCAACCCCTAACAAAGAGCTGCAGATAGTTTCAGAATGGGTGGCAAGGAATAAGTTAGTCCTAAATATTAACACTAAAAACATTGTATTTGGGACAAATCATTCACTAAACCCTAAACCTTAGATAAATCTCATTCATAAATCTTGTTATGAATAATGTGGAAATTGAGCAAGTTGAATTGACTATCTGCATTGTGTCCCACCCACCACCCACCACCCACCAACCCCTCTTTACGCTACTGCTACTCTCTGTTCATCATATATGCATAGTCACTTTAACCATATCTACATGTACATACTACCTCAATCAGCTTGACTAACTGGTGTCTGTATGTAGCCTCGCTACTTTTATAGCTTTGCTATTGTATTTTGCTTCGCTAATGTTTTTCACTGTCTTTTTACTGTTGTTTTTATTTCTTTACTTACCTATTGTTCACCTAATACATTTTTTGCGCTATTGGTAAGAGCCTGTAAGTAAGCATTTCACTGGAAGGTCTACACCTGTTCTATTCGGCGCACGTGACAAATAAACTTTGATTTGATTTGACTAAACTGCTTGGAGTAACCCTGGATTGTAATAAACTGTCATGGTCAAAACATGCTGATACAATAATAGCTAGGATGGGGAGAAGTCTGTCCATAATAAAGCACTACTCTGCCTTCTTAACAACACTATCAACAAGGCAGGTCCAACAGGCCTTAGTTTTGTCGCACCTGGACTACTGCTCTTTCGTATGGTTACGTGCCACAAAGAGGGACCTCGTAAAATTACAATTGGCTCAGAACAGGGCTAACATTAATAATATGCAAGTACATCTCTCATGTCTCAAAGAGGAGGAGAAATTGACTTCATCACTACTTGTTTTTGTAAGAAGTGTTGACATGCTGAATGCACCGAAATGTCTGTTCAAACTACTAACACACAGCTTGGACACCCATGCATACCCCACAAGACATGCTACCAGAGGTCACTTCACAATCCACAAGTCAAGAACAGACTATGGGAGGTGCATAGTATAGCCATGACTATGTGGAACTCTATTCCACATCACGTAACTGATGCAAGCAGTAGAATCAGATTTAAAAAACAGATAAAAATACACCTTATGGAACAGAGGAGACTGTGAAGAGAAACACACACAGGAACAGACACATGCATTCGCACACAGATGCTAGCACACGCACTCGGTACGGTGATGTTATACTTTTTGCATTGTAGATATGTTGTGGTGTAATAATGTTATATGATGTACTGTTTTATTTGTGATGTAAGTGACTTAATGTGTTTGGACCCAAGGAAGACTAGCTAATGGGGATCGCTAATAAATACAAATACAATGTGTCTTGTTTCCATCAATAAGCAAACATTTTTCCTTCATTTCCCCTCACCTTTTCACCTAGGAATCGTTCTGGTTTGATGTATGTGTAGATTTGGTAAGTGCATGCCTACTGCACCCATCACACAGTGATGATGTTTGACTCAGGTCTCGTGGTCTGGTGATAACACAGACATGCTATTCACTACTGTAACATGACTGACAAAGATTAACCCTGGTAGGAAGACATGACCTGACAGTAAGCAGCTAGGCAGCTGATTTTCCATATTCCACCAAATGACCCAAAAACATGTGTAACAACCAGTATATCTGCGAAGCATCTAACAAAAACATAGCTAGACCTTAGAGTAGGCTCCCTAAAATTTTAAATAATTTAAATTTTTCATTATGGTCAATTATAAACTGGGAGGTTCAAGCGCTGAATGCAGATTGGCTGACAGCCATGGTATATCAGACCGTATGCCACGGATATGAAAAACATTTATTTTTACTGCTCTAATTACATTGGCAAACCGTTCATAATAGCAATAAGGCACCTCAGGGGTTTGTGGTATATGGCCAATATACCATGGCCAAGGGCTGTAATCCAGGCACTCCGCGTTGCATCTTGCCCAAGAACCACCCTTAGCCGTAGTATATTGGCCATATACCACACCCCCCGGTGCCTTATTGCTTAAATATATAATCGCATCAGTGCAATGCTTTTCACAATTGAAGTTATCGGAATAAATAGTCTAATATAGTTTTGATCAACAAAAAAAAAGTAAGCTATAGAACAGATTAGAGAAGTGGTCTCTTTGAGACCATTTTCATATTTTTCATAGCCAGTTACAGATTGCATTCCACAAGAGTCACACATTCTTAAAATTATAGTCTCTGGGTATTCAGTCAAAACAAAATAATGAATCATATACAGTAATAGTGAGGGCATGCATGCAGCATAAAAAAAGAGCTTACCTTTTTTGTTAATATGCATAGGCTAAATGACACAATCTAATAACCATCTTTCAAGACAGAAATCGTAGTATAGGGGACCAATTCAATCCACTTATTCTGTTCACTTACTACTATTATTTATATGATGACAAATAAATAACTATTTTAAACGCATTAGACGTGCACATGTGTTCTGATGTAATGCGCAAAGATTTCCAGTTACGTGTATTAATTCGTTATTGTAACTAGTCTACATATATTGGATCGGTAGGTAGCCTGAGTGGTTAGAGTAACTGAGAAGTTGCAGGATCGAATCCCTGAGCTGACAAGGTAAAAATCTGTTCCCTGATAGGCCGTCATTGTAAATAAGAATTTGTTTTTAACTGACTTGCCTAGTTAAATAAAGGTTTTAAAAAACGTTTAATTCCTTGCAGTATAATTGAACTATAACTGACAGTAGAAAACAGATATGCCTTTTACATCCCATGCAGCTAAATTAAAAATGTGTGATAATAAGATATAATTTGCATTTCAACTTACATAAACGATTGACCAGAAAAATGTCAGAACAAGGTAGCAACATCACATGTTTGAAGTTTGCTGGGTCTACGCAGCCTTATTCAGAGCAGGGCAGAGTAGCGCTCCATCAAGTAGCCAGCCTTCAGTAGCCAAGCAACCCCGCAAAGTTTCCAATGTACAGTACAGTACAGTCACAAAACGATACACCGCTGAAAACCGCATCCTATGCAGAGTTTCCAAGAAGTTAGATCTGCATTAGGTCACATACCTTTCCAGGTCAGAGAAAGCAGGGAAAGTCCCACGAACGTGGAAGCGTTCATTCGTAAAGCCATGTTGTCTCTTCTGCCCAGTATCGTCCTGAGAGTGAGTGTGAAGACTGGCCGATCCTGGCAAACTGCAAGACAGACGCAGGGTGCTAGAGAGGCAAGAGATGTAGGGCAGATATTGTTGACAGCGACTGTGCTGTTGGTAGGAGGAACTTATAGGGGAAGGGAGCTCAATACAGTAAGTTGCCTAATCTTTATGAACAGATAGCCTAAATGATAACATAGTTTGGTACAAGGGTTCCTCAAATGTCTAGAATGGAATAGGATATAATAGAAAATATAGCAGTGAGAAGCAATTAACGGGGTTCAGAGGATGACAGAAAGGACAAGATCTGTTGGACAACAAAGCAAGCGCTCATCATGTAGGAACTATCTTATTTTATGTGCAACCAGTGAAAACATTAGCATTTGCGTCCACAACGATGATCCAAGAGAAGTTTAGTCTAGTGCTGTAGGTTGGTTATCTTTGAATGCAGGTAATCATTCTTAAAGTCATTAATGTATTGAGTTTCAGTGTTGGGGAAGCTACTCTGAAAATCTAGTTTACCAAGATACCAATTACGTCACACTGGAAGAAGTTAAGCTACACTAAAGCTACCCTTAAGAAAAATATAGTTCAATAAACTAAAGTTAGATTGAAAAAGTACTTACACTACATCCAAACTACATAAATTATCATATCTAAATCTGAAATGTCATAGACTACAAATTGCAAGACCAGATCACTCTGAAGTAAGAGTCTGGTGGTGCAGACATGTAAGATTGCAGTGACTTCCTATTCACACAGCTTCTAAGAACATATACACACAGCAAAAAGGGTAGTAGGAGAACCCTTTTTGGTTCCAGGTAGAACCCTTCTAGGTTTTAGATAGAGTGTATATATGGTTTACATATGGTTAACATTTACAAAATGTCATGGCCCCATGCCCCATTCAATTCTTAAAGCCCTGGTGTGATATAGTGCCACCTAGTGGTGTAGCATGACTGTATTTGAATGCAGCAACTAATCATTCTCAAATTCATCCATGGCTAATTTATTGAGTCTATATACCAAATCTGGAGTCAATCTGACTTATGGTTCATGAGAAGAAGATGTTCTTATGTATTTTTAGCACATGTGCTAATGTGGACCTATAGGTACTGTGCAACCATATTGAATGCAACAACAATGTTTTCTCAAAACCATTAAAGACTGATGTAATGAGTCTAAATACAAAATCTGGAGTGGATCTGAAGTATGGTTCATGAGGAGAAGATGATTGCAGATTATTTTGAGCATTAACGTTACATATGCAAAGAATGAGTTGTTAATAGATCCTTGTTTTCTGAGATATCAATACCTAATTCAATGTGGTTCATTTTTAGGGACATCTATGATAGCGATGACAATTTTCATGTTGACCAGCTGTTGTGGACTGTATTTACAGTGGTTTTAAAGGACACGTAAAAGCAGATTTTTTTTATTTGTCAATAACTCAGCCATCTTTTGGGTGGTTAAGACATGCACCATGGGCCTACATTCCAAATATGGTGACATTTGGTCCTATGGTTCAAGATAAGAAGTTTCTTAAAATATTTTAGCATATTTTAGCATATTAGCATATGTGCTAATATGCATCTACTGGTGGCCATCTTTGAATGCATCAACATTATTTTCTCATACTCTTTATGGACTATTGTGATTATTCCAAAGACCCAATTTGGAGTGAATCTGACTTTTAGAATTATTTTAATAGCTCTACAAAAAGGTAATTGTTAATAGTTTCCTTATCTTTTAAAGATTTTAGTGACAAATGTAATATGGTTCATCATGGTAATGTCTTTGATGACCCTAAAAAGTTTCAAGTTGATAGGCCATTGTGGAGTGTATTTACAAAAGATTTAAATGGACAGGTAAAATATGATTTCCTTATTTATCAATAACTCAGCCATCTCTTAACCAATCCATTTCAAACTAAGTTAATCATTTAAAGTCTAAGACGTTTAGGGAAGGTGGGGGGTGCTAAGCTGATCACTGAAAATGTTTTAAGATGGTCATACTATGGATCATTTTGGTGTTTGATTTAGAATTTTAGAACCCCTTTAAGTATCAAAACAATTATTTGGGTTAGGCACAGAATTACTTTCATACTTCCATTCGTTTTTTAAACCGATACCGGTTACCTTCAGATGAATCCTGTGACACTTGTGGGGGTCATAGAGAGAACGTGTTCGGGAGAATCTCCCCTTTCCACAGTGGGGTCCCATTCGTTTTTAGCCCAAACGGTTCGGAAGCTACCAAACAGAAGTTGGCACACCATTGTGTTTGTGAGAGTCTCCCCTTTCCGTAGAGTGGTCATGATAGTTTTTATAGGTCAAACCTTTCGGACTCTACAGGCGTTTACCTGAGAAGAGCGATTTTCGGGATGTCTCATGGTCTGACAAACATCGCTCTAGCTCTGTGACTTTTCACTGCAGATGCGGAAGTGCAACACTGGTGGATGCCAAATATCTCTAGCTTAAGCCTACAGATTTTGATTGGGATTTTATGTAACACAACTCTCGGGAGTTAAGAGGTGTAATTTGGTGTTTTCTGGACTTATGGTTCATGAGAAATGTGTTTTTCAAAGGTTTACCAACATTTCCAAGGTGGAGGAAAATCTATCCTGATGAACCTTTGTTCAGCATGGGGAAAGACACCTACATATGAAGTTTCAAGTCTCTAGGTCAAACGGGGCAACGGATATAAGGATTTCAGTGAGACTGCTTATAACAGTGCCCACTATGGGCCAATCGTTACCATTCTTTTTTAACAAGTCACTCATGGCCTCAATTTCTGTACGCCAAATTAGAAAAAAATGTTACCAATCTATGTAGTTGTACATTGAATAGTATCCATTGTAGGGTAAGCATAGCCACATGGACATGGTATGTGCTTTATGAAAAGCATTACATAAATCTTAGAAAGCTCAGAGAAGACAATCACCAATGGAGTTATTTATTTCATCTGCATATTTCAGCTTGGCCAGCAGCTGTTGGGTCGTGGGGCCCTAGGGGCCTACAGGGGCCCCTGCAGTCATGGCTGTCCTATCAGATCTCAGGTCCGTGATGAATACTTCCTTGGTGACCACAGTACTGACCAGTGAGCACAGACTTATATAACAGATAAATGGTGGGAAAAACCATTGTGAAAGATATGATCGGACTGGGGATCCCTTAAAATGTAATTATGCTGAAATAATTACAGCCTGTTCTCTTGCCGGATTCGTAACGTAGACATGGCATGGAATTACATTTCAGTTAGTTCCAGAGCATTCCCGAGCATTCCATTGCTTGACTAAGAGCTGTTCCAATTGATAAATCAAGGCCTATTAGAAAACTTAGATTGCTCTGCTGATTCCTCTGCCCCTAAACTGTGCTTTATCTGTGATTTTGGAAACCCAAGCCTCAGTACATTTGCCGCATGATGAAGAACTTGAGGACTCAAGAAGAAGAAACTACTACTCTTTGCTGAAAGCAAACATCCGGGACATGTAGACAGAGGTCTTTTTAGGGAGTCCTAAAACAGGCTAACTTTTGGCAGTGATTACAGCTGTGATTATTTCTGTGTAAGTCTCTAAGAACTTTGCAAAACTGGATTGTACAATATTGGCACATAATACTTGTTTAATTCTTGAAGCTCTGTCAAGTTGGTTGTTGATCATTGCAAGACAGCCATTTTCAAGTCTTGCCATAGATTTTAAAGACGATTTAAGTCAAAACTGTAACTAGGCCACTCAAGAACATTCAATGTTGTCTTGGTAAGCAAAGACCTGCGTATATTTGCCCTTGTGTTTTAGGTTATTGTCCTGCTGAGGTGAATTTGTCTCCCAGTGTCTGTTGGAAAGCAGACTGAACCAGCTTTTCCTCTAGTATTTTTCCTGTGCTTAGCTCTATTCTGTTTCCTTTTATCCTAAAAAAAACTCCCTAGTCCTTGCCGATGAAAAGCATACCCATAACATGATACAGACACCACCATGTTTGAAAATATGAAGACTGGTACTCAGTGATGTTTGGTATTGGATTTGCCCCAAGCATAACACTTTGTATTCAGGATTTTTTTAGTACAGTTTTTCTTTTTTTGCCTTATTGCAAACAGGATGCATGTTTTGGAATATTTGTATTCTGTACAGGCTTCCTTCTTTTCACTGTCATTTAGATTAGTATTGTGGAGTAACTACAATGTTGTTGATCCATCTTCATGTCTCTTATCACAGCCATTAAACTCTGTGACTGTTTAAACACTATAATTGCGTAGTGTTAGTGAGTCCATGCAACTTACTATGTGACTTGTTAAGCACATTTTTACTCCCAAAAATATTAAGGCTTGCCATAACAACAGGGTTGAATACTTATTGACTCAAGACATTTCAGCTTTTAATTTTGGATTAATTGACTTTAAAGTTCATTTGTTAATTTGACTTTAAAAAATAAATATATTTAACCTTTATTTAACTACGCAAGTCAGTTAAGAACAAATTCTTATTTACATTATGGGGTATTGTGTAGTGACACAAAATCTCAATGTAATTCATTTTAAATTCAGGCTGTAACAAAACAGAATGTGGAAAAAGTCAAGGGGTGTGAATACTTTCTGAAGGTACTCTATGTGTGGTCAAGAAAGAATATTAGTGGGCAAGATAAAATATTTAAGCGCTTTAAACAGGGTATGGTGGTAGGTGCCAGGCGCACCGGTTTGAGTGTGTCAAGAACTGCAACGCTGCTGGGGTTTTCATGCTCAACAGTTTCCGGTGTGTATCAAGAATGGTCCACCAGCCAAAGGACATCCAGACAACTTAACACAATTGTGGGAAGCATTGGAGTCAGCATGGGCCAGCATCCCTATGCCACACTTTTGACACCTTGTAGAGTCTATTTCCCTCTGAGGGCAAAAGGGGGTGCAACTATTAGGAATGTCTTCCTAATGTTTGTATACTCAGTGTATAGGAATTATATATTATAATGAGTTATATAATGAGTACATTATAAAATTAAATTGGGATTAAATTGGGATATGATATACAGTATTATGATGAACTATTACAATTAAAATATTTCATCATTAGTTTGGATATGTTTATTGCTTTATTTCCAGCCTGTGTTTGTTAAGATATGTATTTTATTTATTTATGTTGTGGTGACCTAATGGAGGCCGTGGGAGGGGCCTCTGTGGAGTTATCTGCACTTTGCCAATCCCACCCCTGATCAGGCTACTGTGAACTTAAAAGCCTTTGTAGTGAGGTAAATGCAAGGGGCATCAATAATGATACCATGATTAAAGATGGAAGAGATGCTTGTGCTTCCTTCGAGACAAAAGCTTTTAGTCTTTCATCGTTGCTTCCCATTACAGTGCATTCGGAAAGTATTCAGTCTTTTTTTTAAACTTTTTCTAAATTTGGTTTTACGTTACAACCTTATTCTACAATTGATTAAAGACATTTTCCCTCATCAATCTACACACAATACCCCATAATGACAAAGCAAAAACTGTTTTTTAGATTTTTTTCCAAATGTATTAAAAATAAAAACTGAAATATCACATTTACATAACTATTCAGACCCTTTACTTAGTACATTGTTGAAGCACTTTTGGCAGCGATTACAGCCTTGAGTCTTCTTGGGTATGAAGCTACAAGCTTGGCACACCTGTATTTGGCTAGTTTCTCCCATTATTCTCTGCATATCCTCTCAAGCTCTGTCAGGTTGGATGTGGAGCATCGATGCACAGCTATTTTCAGGTCTTTCCAGCTCTGGCTGGGACACGCAAGGGCATTCAGAGACTTGTCCCGAAGCCACTCCTGCATTGTCTTGGCTGTGTGCTTAGGGTCATTGTCCTATTGAAAGGTGAACCTTCGCCTCAGTCTGAGGTCCTGAGCACTCTGGAGCAAGTTTTCATCAAGGATCTCTCTGTACTTTACTCTGTTCATCTTTCCCTCGATTGTGACTAGTCTCCCAGTCCCTGCTGCTGAAAAACATCCCCACAGCATAATGTTGCCACCAACATGCTTAGGCCTGATTGCTGGAGTGATGCAGAAATGGTTGTCCTTTTGGAAGGTTTTCCCATCTCCACAGAGGAACCCTGGAGCTCTGTCAGATCAGCCATCAGGTTGTTGGTCACAACCCTGACCAAGGCCCTTGTCCCCCGATTGCTCAGTTTGGCTGGGCGGCCAGCTCTAGGAAAAGTCTTGGTGGTTCCAAACTTCTTCCATTTAAGAATGATGGAGGACATTGTGTTCTTGGGGACCTTCAATGCTGCAGAAATATTTTGGTACCCTTCCCCAGATCTGTGCCTTGACACAATCCTGTCTCGGCGCTCTACGGACAATTGCTTCAACCTCTTGGCAGGGTTTTTGCACTGACATGCAACTTCACCAGGGAGACCTTATATAGACAGGTGTGTGCCTTTCCAAATAATGTCCAATCAATTAAATTTACCCTAGATGGACTCCAATCAAGTTGTTGAAACATCTCAAGGATGATCAATCGAAATAGGATGCACATGAGCTCAATTTTGAGTCTCACAGCAAAGGGTCTGAATACTTACATAAATAAGGTATTTCTGTTTTTTTATTTGTAATAAATTAGCTAAAATTGTAAAAAATAAAGACGTTTTGGTTTATCATTGTGGCATATTGTGAATAGATTGATGGGGACATTTTTTTCCGAATCAATTTTAGAATACGACTGTAAACGTAACAAAATGTGTAAAGAGCCAAAGGGTCTGAATACTTTTCGAATGCGCTGTTTCTGCTGTGTAGTGCTGTGTAGTCCTGTGCAGTGCTGTGTAGTCCTGTGTAGTCCTATGTAGTGCTGTGCAGTGCTGTGTAGTCCTGTGCAGTGCTGTGTAGTGCTGTGTAGTCCTGTGTAGTGCTGTGCAGTGCTGTGTAGTCCTGTGCAGTGCTGTGTAGTCCTGTGTAGTGCTGTGTAGTCCTGTGCAGTGCTGTGTAGTCCTGTGCAGTGCTGTGTAGTCCTGTGCAGTGCTGTGTAGTCCTGTGTAGTGCTGTGTAGTCCTGTGCAGTGCTGTGTAGTCCTGTGCAGTGCTGTGTAGTCCTGTGTAGTGCTGTGTAGTCCTGTGCAGTGTTGTGTAGTCCTGTGCAGTGCTGTGTAGTACTGTGCAGTGCTGTGTAGTCCTGTGCAGTGCTGTGTAGTCCTGTGTAGTGCTGTGTAGTCCTGTGCAGTGCTGTGTAGTCCTGTGCAGTGCTGTGTAGTCCTGTGCAGTGTTGTGTAGTCCTGTGCAGTGCTGTGTAGTACTGTGCAGTGCTGTGTAGTCCTGTGCAGTGCTGTGTAGTCCTGTGTAGTGCTGTGTAGTCCTGTGCAGTGCTGTGTAGTCCTGTGCAGTGCTGTGTAGTCCTGTGCAGTGCTGTGTAGTCCTGTGCAGTGTTGTGTAGTCCTGTGCAGTGCTGTGTAGTACTGTGCAGTGCTGTGTAGTCCTGTGCAGGGCCGGTGTGTTGCCATCTAGGGGCTCAAACTTTCTAAACCCGTAACGAAGGTCATTCAACAAACCGGACATCTCCTTTTATGCAGATTAAGGACGACAACTGACCACAATTAAGGACCACAACTGCCTCCTTCTTCTCTTCTTCCTCATCCTCCACCCTCAATCTACAGCTAATCCATTTTGTCTGGTTCAGTAAAAGCTCCAATCCACGACACTCACCCCCAGAGTACTCCTAGGGAGGGATACAGGTCTGTCACACATGAGCAAATGCCTATCACACACAATACATAAATATGCTTGACGTTATTTGAAAAGGCTTCAAGGCAACATATTTCTTCATGTTGCAGGTGAAACTTTGATTTAGATTCTCTAGATGATCTTGGTTCAGTTTGTGTGTGTGAAAATGTATGCTTTACTATAGGACTACTAGTGCTGTAACCTTTGGTAAGACAGAGGCCAACCGTGTGGTGGCTGGTGTGTGGATGAACTTTAGAAGTCAAACAGGGAAATTATGACACCTCTGGATGAAAGGCGGATGTAAACAAAGAGGTTGTTGATGCTTCCACTTCCTGTATGACCTAGCATGGGCCCCTGTTTCCAAAACAATCTCATTGTTCAACCTAACCACTCAAGGCCAGTGAAATATAACACAGATTAATTCACTCAGTTTAGGCAAATTAACAATTGTAATGTCAACAGAATGTATCATATTACATTTTTCTGTTATGAAGATAATGACCAAGGTGAAGGAAATACTTTTTGTATCCACAATGTAATGTATTGCAACAACAGCCATGAATACAGGAAATGGGAGATGTGAAAATACTTTTTATCTTTTGTAAAACTCAGCTTGTATATTGTTAAAAACTGATTCCAAGGATTTTACATTTTGGTGCATCCCCAGAGGGTCACTTATTATGAATAGGGTCACTTATTCTGCTACTAGTGAAGCAACGGTGAACCATGCCTTGCCTCTTTGGCATTCACATGATAGAATACAATGTGCAGTATTCTTGTGATACAAAGGTATTGATCTAAATACAGTAGAGCCGTATGGTCAATGGACATTCTGGTAGTAGTGAGTAGTAGTGAGGTGAGAGGACACAGCTGTCAGTAATTGGATTAGCTTGGGAATTCGTTCCTACAATTCTTTCAGCCCAGCACAGACTACTCTAGCAGTGGTATGTAGGCTATAGCAGGTGAGGTTTCACAATCAGCGGGTGGATGGACAATTCTCATCATATCATTGTGTCACCTGAGGAAGGGTGGAGTTTATAGCTGACGTGTAGAGGAGAGGAAATGGAATGACAATCCAGTTGTTTCCGCCGATCACTCATGTTTTACAACTAGGTAATGTAACATATGTTTACTGTATATTAGAGCCTTCCTGAAATACCTGGAAGACAAGAAGCTTATATTGAAACAATACAGTGCCTTGCGAAAGTATTCGGCCGCCTTGAACTTTGCGACCTTTTGCCACATTTCAGGCTTCAAACATAAAGATATAAAACTGTATTTTTTTGTGAAGAATCAACAACAAGTGGGACACAATCATGAAGTGGAACGACATTTATTGGATATTTCAAACTTTTTTAACAAATCAAAAACTGAAAAATTGGGCGTGCAAATTATTCAGCCCCTTTACTTTCAGTGCAGCAAACTCTCTCCAGAAGTTCAGTGAGGATCTCTGAATGATCCAATGTTGACCTAAATGACTGATGATGATAAATACAATCCACCTGTGTGTAATCAAGTCTCCGTATAAATGCACCTGCACTGTGATAGTCTCAGAGGTCCGTTAAAAGCGCAGAGAGCATCATGAAGAACAAGGAACACACCAAGCAGGTCCGAGATACTGTTGTGAAGAAGTTTAAAGCCGGATTTGGATACAAAAAGATTTCCCAATTTTTAAACATCCCAAGGAGCACTGTGCAAGCGATAATATTGAAATGGAAGGAGTATCAGACCACTGCAAATCTACCAAGACCTGGCCGTCCCTCTAAACTTTCAGCTCATACAAGGAGAAGACTGATCAGAGATGCAGCCAAGAGGCCCATGATCACTCTGGATGAACTGCAGAGATCTACAGCTGAGGTGGGAGACTCTGTCCATAGGACAACAATCAGTCGTATATTGCACAAATCTGGCCTTTATGGAAGAGTGGCAAGAAGAAAGCCATTTCTTAAAGATATCCCTAAAAAGTGTCGTTTAAAGTTTGCCACAAGCCACCTGGGAGACACACCAAACATGTGGAAGAAGGTGCTCTGGTCAGATGAAACCAAAATTGAACTTTTTGGCAACAATGCAAAACGTTATGTTTGGCGTAAAAGCAACACAGCTCATCACCCTGAACACACCATACCCACTGTCAAACATGGTGGTGGCAGCATCATGGTTTGGGCCTGCTTTTCTTCAGCAGGGACAGGGAAGATGGTTAAAATTGATGGGAAGATGGATGGAGCCAAATACAGGACCATTCTGGAAGAAAACCTGATGGAGTCTGCAAAAGACCTGAGACTGGGACGGAGATTTGTCTTCCAACAAGACAATGATCCAAAACATAAAGAAAAATCTACAATGGAATGGTTCAAAAATAAACATATCCAGGTGTTAGAATGGCCAAGTCAAAGTCCAGACCTGAATCCAATCGAGAATCTGTGGAAAGAACTGAAAACTGCTGTTCACAAATGCTCTCCATCCAACCTCACTGAGCTCGAGCTGTTTTGCAAGGAGGAATGGGAAAAAAATTCGGTCTCTCAATGTGCAAAACTGATAGAGACATACCCCAAGCGACTTACAGCTGTAATCGCAGCAAAAGGTGGCGCTACAAAGTATTAACTTAAGGGGGCTGAATAATCTTGCACGCCCAATTTTTCAGTTTTTGATTTGTTAAAAAAGTTTGAAATATCCAATAAATGTCGTTCCACTTCATGATTGTGTCCCACTTGTTGTTGATTCTTCACAAAAAAATACAGTTTTATATCTTTATGTTTGAAGCCTGAAATGTGGCAAAAGGTCGCAAAGTTCAAGGGGGCCGAATACTTTCGCAAGGCATTGTATGTCATAGCATAGTCATTTTTTTATTTGGAGCAGCAGGTAGCCTAGTTCAAGCGTTGGGCAAGTAACCGAAAGGTTGCTAGATCAAATCCCTGAGCCGACAAGGAAATAATCTGTCGTTTCTGCCCATTGAACAAGGCAGTTAGCCCCACTGTTCCTAGGCCGTCATTGTAAATAGAATTTGTTCTTAACTGACTTGCCTAGTTAAATAAAGGTTTGATAAAAATGAAATGCCAGTCATTTACTATATCACAGCAACTTTGACCTTAACAGCATTCGTCATGACTTCGATGTTGTGGGTTTTGGAACGGTAGAAGTCTTACTGCCACTTTGTTATGATAGGTTGTGTCAGCTCTATTCTTCCGAGGTTATTGATAGTAAGTGGGTTTATACTTCAATTGTAGCTGTCATCAGCTCTTCCCTTGACCATGAATGATGTAAATTTGCAAATTATACAAGTCAAATATTTAGTAGATGTGCTTTGTATTTGCGATGTACACTATAAACAGAGAAGCTGCCGATGTCAACTTTTTTTTTACAAAGTCATATCAGGATTCATCTTAAGAATGTGCGCTCTTTACCTGTAATGATATACAATCCTAGGCCGAGGGTTTGGGAAGATTGGGAGCATTTAGTTTGGGAAATAAAATAGACTGGAACTGAGACAACACAAATAAAGTGCCTGGATGGCTCTCCTCCATGCAGTTCCCAGGGACTGCAAAGACCCTAGAAGACCCAAGAGAGTAAGCTTTTAATTTGGCTGACATATAGGGACAGAAAGTCAGGACATTCTGGAATTTTGTGAGGGGACACAGAAGACCCTGCATGGGGTGTTCCAAACAAACGTCCTGCTTTTATTCAAAACTGACATCTCTGCTTGTGAAATCCGGATCTTCACAACTTCAGATCTGCATGTCTTATTTATTTGAGCATTTTAGGTGATGTTTTGGAAGTGCTTTATTGATGGTTGTCTTTGTGTCCCTTTACATTAAACTTAATACCCATGAGAATCTTAATCTACGTCCGTTGGGAATAAACACACTTACATTTTGTCCATGAATCCGGTTGCCCTGGCATTTCCCCTTCGACATATTCTCTAGGCTAGCACCCTTAGCACATACCACTAGTGTACCCTGGTCCCTGCACGAGTGTAATTGATGATTGGACACTGTTCTTGTTTGTTATGGCGCTCGCTCTCTGTGGTGGAAAGAGATAGCTTAAGTTCTAAGGAGAGCCTAGAGGAAGGAAAGAGGAAAATAAGTCATTCTTTCCAGGCCAGACCCAAGAGCAAGTTGTTTTGGGGTTGTCTGTTCGAATGAGAGAGTGCCATTGTCCAATGTGCACAAGGGTGGGAGCACGGAGTGTGTGCAGGGGGCAAGAGGGCTTGGGGGAAGAGTGGGAGAGATATTTGGAGTCCTGTTTCTACTAAACTCCATCACAATAACATGAACTGTGACAAAGGGACACTTTGATAAGAGACGCAAGCTTTTGCAAATCCCTGTCTCCATGGTGATTACTGGTAATTAGAGGCTATTAATCATTACACGTCCCACAGACAGTGTTTCAGGGCATGTCCAATCCTACCCCAAACCATGAAGAGTGAGTCCATCCATTCTAACTGAGTTCTAGCTCAGTTTATCACATCTGTAATGTCTATTTTTAGAATGTCAAAGGGGTATTTACAAGAAAATGTGCAAATCTCTGTACTCATTCCTAAAAAGTTTTTTACATGAATCATAACATTGAGCATGGCTTTCTAACATTAGAAATGAAATTGAGCTAACAAGTGACGACCATGTCGACCAAGTAAAACCATCCCCATGGTCCTGGGAAGGGAAACTTTCACAGACCAAGAATGTACTCCTGGGGAATTTCCACGTTCAACAGTAGTTTTATTTTTTTTCTGATATTTCTCAGTGCCTCACTTCCTGTGTTAAAAGGATGACCCTCTTTTTTTCAGCCCATACCGCAATCAGGCCTGCCGATCATGTAGAAGGATGTAAGGGAGGGTCAGCCAGTCACATTCTCTGTACAGCATGGAAATAAAGTGGTAGGCGGGAAAAACAATTGTAGAAAATTAGTCCTTAGCGGGTAGGAAGTGGGAAGTGCGTCAAGGTGTTTTCTTATTTTACCATGGGACCCATCCTGGTGTCTTCTGTTGTTCTCCAATCTGGGATCCATTTCAATATTGTTTGTTTCTTTTACCCAGGGCCTCTAACGAGACCGTTTCCATTTTGGCTCTAGAGCATGAGGCTGTAAATTGTGGGACTGTCGTCACTGACAAATGTTTAATGTGAGGAAAAAATGCTCCTGTCGGTCATCGGCTGCTTGTCTTTGTATGGTGAAATAGGGATACGCCGTTCCATACTACCGATAAACCTCTGACTGGGTTTTGTAAGAGTATGGAAAATAAACATATTTGTCTTGGTTAAGATGAAAATCTAGATCCTCCTTAGAACGAATGCCCCTTTGGAGTTTAAGTAAGTAGCTTGCTGGAGGTGTATACCTACTGTGTAAAATCTAAACAATAATTTAAGAGATTAATTTTTAAGTATACTGAGGCCTTCAAAAAACTTCCGACTCCCAAGGCCCATTTGAGATTTTTTGTTCACCTCATTGATGGGAAGTTTATTGCTTAGTTATTTGTGGATCAAAGGCATGCAAAATTCTATGACATTTAGTCCTAATCGTCATCTGAGATAATTTGGTGTTCGCCTTGCAATCTCGGCAACCCAGAACAAATCTAGCCATGTACCCTATAGGCAGGGGCGTAACTTTCATAGGGGACGGGGGGGGGGCATGTCCTCCCTCTCCCACATTCTGAATTTGCATTTTTCACTGTTTTATCATTGAAATGTGATACAAAACTGGGGCAACGGTGTGCTTTAGGACCATGCGGACGCCTCCGAGTGGTCGGGTAGGCTGTTTGGAGTGAATTCATTTTTTTAAACTAAAAATACTAATACTTCTAAAACCAAAGTTGCGCCCCTGCCTATAGGTGAACGTGCACACTTGTGTAATTATGATTAGTCCCAAAAAATCAGTCACGCAAAAACCAGCGCACCGGTAGAATTGTTGAATGTAGTTTCATCAAAGTCATTTTCCAACTATGTACATTGACTTCAATTCAGGGAATGAATTTTGATTAGATCTCGAGGGGTTTGTGCTCATTTTACGGAGATTGTGACAGCCGGTCAAATGGCGTTCCTTGAGAAAGCAGGAACAAGATGTATGTCAGGACAAGTGCAGTATTAGAATAAGGAGATGTATACTTGGAATATGGAGGAGGAATGGAGCGAAAAAGAGAGGCAGAGGAGGTCTAAGAGAGAGAGAGGGAGGAAATGGCTGAAAAAAGGGAGATGGTTTGTTAAAGAAGAATGGTATAAAGTGTAAGCAAAGTGAGATGAAGACAGGAGGAGAAATAAAAGTGAATGATGTTGAAGTGATGATGTCGAGGCTTGCACCGAGGGTCAGGATAAAGATGAGTCCCACCCGGGAGGCCCTAAATATATTTAAATAATGGAGTAGGGTGGTGTTATTTTTTTGTGAGTGTAGTGTTAGATGGTAAGGTATTTAAAAATATATTTAAAAAAAATAATAATATATATATTTTTTTAAATAAAGGAAAGTATAAGGGAGTTGTACTCCAATCTAGTAAGTGGCGGTAATGCAAAATATATTGGATGCCAACTGCCGTTAAACCTCGAAGAAGAAGAAGAAGAAGAAGAAGAAGAAGAAGAAGAAGAAGAAGAAAGAAGAAGACGTTTAGAGTAACACGCTTCGCGGACGTGATTCGTTGGAGGAGAAGATCATGTGACCAAACCGAAACCATTATGGCGGCCACCGTACAGGTAACAGCCCGTGTCTGTTTTGTGACTTTTCGTCGTCAACTTCCTTTGTCTTGCATTGGATTGTGGTGGATTTTGCACAAGGATATACGTTATTGAAGACGGGGCATGAGGAGATGGAACATTTTGTGATCGCAAGACGGGAATTTATTTAGGAAGAACAGTTTGTTAGCTAATCGGCTAACCGAAGAGCTAGCTAGTTACTATAGCCAGCTCAAGTTTGAAAGTAAACATCCGCTGATTACAATGTGTGCATATGTTCGCCCTTTAGCCAAAACAAACGCGGTTGCACAGCTGGTTATTTCAAATTGCAACTGGAATGTGCCCGACCAACGTGTTTGGCAGATAGTTATGTTAGCTAGTAGAGCTAGCTTTGTTATGCTAGCTAGCTAAACTGGTTAATTGAACCGAAGGAGAAGTGAACGCATCCGAGGACGAGGTAGCTAACGTTATCTAGCTAGCTATGTAACCTTTGCTGGCCAGACAAAGTTAATTGATCAAGACAGTGGACCAACTCGAGTAAGAGCTGTATCATGGGTCTGGTGAACCTTGTCTTTTGCACTATTGGGAAATGTTTCGATTTCATATTCTTCCTCCTGGACCTAAATTTCTTAATAGTCCATTCAGTGATACGGCTCCTGGCGGCATGTATCAACTTTGTGAATAAGCTACCCATGCTACTGACCAACTCAATGGTGAAGTGCTGGAACTTCACTGTGTTCTGCATGGTTGCCATGATGGACAGCGTATCACTTCTGGCCCAGGGCACAGTTAACATGTTAGGGCGCTGGCTGCAGCTCTTGGGAGGTATTTTGGAGAGTTTCAAAATGGTGGGCTACTTGTCCTCACATGTTCTCTTGCATGTCAGGGATCTCTTCCACCGTGGGCTGCTGTGTGGCCTCTGCTTGCTGCAGCAGGTGTGGGAGGGCTGTGGCATTGCAGTCAGCCTGGTGCTCTACCTGGTCAACACGGTGGTCAACCTGCTGCTCATCGGGACACAGAACGTCTACTCTGTTGTAGTCAGCATGTGGGAGGCGGTCTCCTACCCACTGCAGAAGGCTATGGAGCTCACCCTCACACTCTTCACCTTCCTCTACAGCAGCCTGGTCGGCACCTCAGTCGTACTCTGGACTCCCGTCAGGCTAGCCCTGGAGTTCCTAGGCTTGCTCGGACACATTTTCGTCAGCGTCTTCCTCCTGAACATTTATGGCCTCATTCTTACGGCTGCCATTGTTGTCACCGCCACAATCTACATGAACCCTGAGCTGACCCGTTTTGGAGCCCGCCACGCCGTCGGTTACTTCAACTCTTTCCCCACCTTGCAGGTCCTACAGAGGGTGCTCCATCGCCTCTGCATGCTGGGGAGGGGCGTGTGGCAAAGGCTTCAGCGGCAGGCCAGCCTCCTATACCAAACGATAACACCAGTCTACAGGAACATCAGAGTGAGGGGTGAGGGCCACACCAGGCAACCTGAACCCAGTGACAGAGAGCAGAGGGCTCTTCCGGACGGTAGAGCAGGAGACACTGCACCACGCGCTGAACGCGCTTCTCGGCCTCGCCAGCTAATGGATGACCTGTGGGACCTAGCATTCCCCAGCTCTAGCGGCACATACAGGCCTATACAGAAACATAAGCTCTCCTCAGAGGAGGGGGGCACCAGCTCCAAGGGTCCCCCAAAGGACAGCCTACTGACTCTGCTCCAGGAGCAGGAAGAGAGGAAGAAGTGCATAATCTGCCAGGACAGTACTAAGACAGTGGTGCTGCTGCCTTGCCGCCACCTGTGTTTGTGTCGGGACTGTACCAACATATTGCTGCGCCAGCCCATCTACCAGCAGAACTGTCCGCTCTGCCGCCATATGATCCTTAATACCATGGATGTGTATCTGTGAGGGACCGAACGAGGGAGGGGTGTGTGGCCCAGAGCGCTGCATTGTTAACATGTTGAATCTCAGGTTTCGAATGTGCAGAGACTTTAGGCTACATTGCAGCTCAGGCACACTGCTATCCAAGTCCAGTCCACTGTGCTTGAATTGCTTGTCGCCCATGGCTGATGTCTTAAATGATGCCTGTGTTTTGTTCAGACAACCATGGCAGTGCTTGCCTACATTTATTTTTATACTTGCTTGTTCATATTACAGAACACTTCATGGTCATTCCAAACTGTATGTGGTGTGTGTGAACTTAAAGGAATGTTTGCTGTGTAGCAGTTAAATTCCTTTATTCAGCATAGGTTCAGTTTGAACGCATTCAATGGAAGTTTAAAGCGCTGGCGTCAGTACAGTACGAAATGTTATCGTAAGAACACTTTTTGTAGCCTATGCTTAGATTTAAATGGTGACAACCTCTCAAATGCAATTTGTCAATAGCCAATATTGTTCCAAGCAGTTCATATTCAGGGACCTGTAAAAAGTGTGAAATTATTTTGTATTGTGGGATCAGGGGTTAATTTCATAAGCTATGGTTGTCTAAAAAAATATCAGTGTCAAGAGAAATGATTTACCAGATCTATGTCTTGTCATATTGCAAACGTTTGTTTTGTTCTAATGATTATGCCATCATTTGGATCACTGTAGTGTAGCCAGTTCTTTCCACTATGCTGACATATGAACGCTACCTAATTTATGCTCCACACAAGGTATATTCTCCTTTATAGTTATTGTAATGTTTTTGTCTTGTGATCAAACATTGACATGCTGTTCAAAATGACCACCATTAGTCAGTAATGGCTTCATAATTCCTTGTTTCTATTTTTTTTCTCTCTTTGCTCAAAATAAGTATTGATCAAAGCTCTGTGAAATGCCATGTTACACAAACTGCAAATGGTTATTGAATTAGTTTGCAAGTGTTGGAGAAAGGCCTGTTTAAGTGACAATAAAAGGCATATTTGATATGCCTTTTTTTTGGACCAAGGTTTCATAAATACATCTTGGATAGGCTCTGCCCGTAAGATTTTTTGGGGGTCAAACATGACGGAGTGACTTCAATATTGTGACAGACAACCTCGAACGTGAACCACAGTGTCACTGATGTCCTTCTGTGGTTGTTTAAGTCTCATTGACATTGTGTAGCCTACAATCATTTCCTAATGTCTTTGTTCCAATTAGAATTCTGTAACATTTCTGTTATTTCAACAGGTTCTGTAATCACTCATTCAATAATTTTGCCCTTTATCCCTTTTATCTAGTACCAAACCAACAATTTTCAAGCGGCCCCATTTTTTTGATATTTTTATAGTAATTATGAAACCAACAATTGTCTATGATGTGACATCTTGATAAAAATCTGGAGAGAAAAAAGTTGGGCCCAGGAATTGTCTATGACGTGACATTGTATTGATACTAATCTATGAAAAAAGATGGGCATATATTTTAGTCCAGAGTAAATCCTAGGTTATATTCTGGTTTTGACCTCTTTTCCTGTCAGGTTTCCCCAAAGGCCTTTATTCATTGCGTGACATTCCTATCTACAGATACAGTGGACTCTTATCACAGACCACACATGTTGCCATTCACACAGCTTATTTTATCTAGGAAGACTGACCTGTGTATCCGGGGGACATGGCACAAGTGATGGGACATTGCAATAAGCCATGAATGGGGTAGCAGGTAGCCTAGCAGTTAAGAGTGTCGGGGCAGTAACTGAAAGGTCGCTGGTTCGAATCCCGAGCTGACTAGGTGAAAAATCTGTCTGTGCCTTTTAGCAAGGCACTTAACCCTTATTGTTCCTGTAAGTCTCTGAATAAGAGTCCGCTAAATGACTTAATTGTAAGCATGTATTTTATTTTATAAAGGTTTATGAATGTGGCCAGATTCACTAATGCGAATGACAAATGTCTGTGAGGCAATAAACAAACATATCTTTTGGTACGGTTTTTCTGTATTTTTCTATTGTGGGAAAACCATTTATTTTATGTATTTTCACTGTTTACTTCGCGTTCCAGTTCAGAGCAGTCAATCAACTGTGTTTTTGTTACAGACTGGGTTTACCAGCTTGTGTGAGCAAACCTGATCACAATCCACCAGAAAGAGAACCACGGCCAGTTCTGTTTCACTGGATATTTTTCTCATCATAATAGATCATATCAGCACTAGATGCTTCAGCATCTACGAGATAATCAAGGCTATTATTTCCTTGTTGATAAACCAATGTTGAATGTGTAATTGATTCCGGTCCTCTTGACCAATGAATCCCCAAGTAAGGGTTTCGCATTACACGCACTAGACATTGGTAATGTGTTGTGTCAAATTCAGTGTTTCCAGCAAACATTTTGAGTTAAAACCCATATTTCCTACCATTGCTATGCCACCATTGCCACCATTTCTATATTGATCCACCACTCTGAAGTTCACTAAACTGCTAGATTTTTGTGAAAACCAAGTAGAATGGAGATGTTGAAGATTCCATATACAGTGCATTCAGAAAGTATTCAGACTCCTGGACTTTTTCACATTTTGTTATGTTACAGCCTTATTCTAAAATGGATTTATTAAAACATTTCCCCCATCAATCTACACACAATACAAAGCGAAAACAGGTTTTTAGACAGTTTTGCAAATGTATATATGAAAAAAATGTAATACCCTACTTACATAAGTATTCAGTCTCTTTACTATTTGGTATTTTATTAGGATCGGCATTAGCTGTTGCAAAAGCAGCAGCTACTCTTCCTGGGGTCCAGAAATGAGACTTGAAATTGGGCTCAGGGGCATCCTGTTTCCATTGATCATCATTGAGATGTTTCTACAACTTGATTGGAGTCCACCTGTGGTAAAGTCAATTGGACATGATTTGGAAAGGCACACACCTGTCTATATAATGTCCCACAGTTCACAGTACATGTAAGAGCGAAAACAAAGCCATGAGGTCGAAGGAATTTTTCATAGAGCTCAGAGGCAGGATTGTGTTAAGGCACAGATTGGGGGAAGGGTGGCCCTCCATCATTCTTAAATGAAAGAAGTTTGTTACCCCCAAGACTCTTCCTAGAGCTGGCCGCCCTGAAAAACTGAGCAATCGGGGGAGAAGGGCTTTGGTCAGGGAGGTGACCAAGAACCTGATGGTCACTCTGACAGAGCTCCAGAGTTCCTCTGTGGAGATGGTTG